>NW_021604636.1:15954750-15999458 GCF_004785775.1 Grammomys surdaster | reverse complement strand
AGAGAGAGAGAGAGAGAGAGAGAGAGAGAGAGAGAGAGAATAAAATGCAGAGTCTTTATAATATGGGCTCACTTCTGAGGTCCCCTGCCTCCTTGGCCTGCTTGCCTTGGCTTGCAGAGGAGTCATCTGTATCATGTATCATGTTAAATTTCAGCTCTTTCAGCTTTAGAAGTAGCCTGTCTTAGTTAGGGTTTTATTGCTGTGAAGAGACACCATGACCATAACAACACTCATAAAGGCAAGCATTCAATTGAGGCCAGCAGTGTGCAGGTAGACATGGTTCTGGAGTAATTGAGAGTTCTACATCTTGATCTGCAGGCAGCAGAAGGGGACTGTGTTCCATATTGGGTGTAGCTTGAGCATAGGTGACATCAAAGCCCATGGCGACACACTTCCTACAACAAGGCTGCCCCTCCTCTAACAAGGCTACATCTAATAGTGCCCCTCCCTACAGGCCGAGCATTCAGACACATGAGTCTATGAGGACCATTGCTAGCCTCACACTGGTGATTGGTAGTCACTCATCCGTAGCTTCTCGCACGTAGCAGATGCTAGGTAGGTATCCGATGAGAGACTCTCCCTCGATGCTTGCTGAGTAAATGAACAGATTACTTAATGAGCGGCACTTACTTTAATTTATTTTAATTGTCCCCACTTTCATGCCAGTACTGCAGCTATTACCTGGCATCCAACACTATTTTACTGAACAATTAAAAGTATATTTTTTATAACTCACAAGCGTGATACTAATTAGTGTGCCTTGTTTATTTTCATGTTTTCTAAGATGCACAGATAATGTCAAAAGAACTCTATATAGAAACTTTGGCACAGATCTCTCAAAGCCGAACCCTTGTGTCCGTGTGAACCACGGCTGCTCTCCTCACACAGGACTCAGATGCTCCCCATGGGACTGAACATATGTGTCGTAAAGCCACTTGGTAGGGTTTATTTTGGTGTGTTTCAGCATTTGCCCTCCGGAATTCTTAGCTGTTTTATGGATGGCTGGTTTCCATAAAGTCTTCAATAGAGTTTTCAAGTCATCTATGAGAAGGAATCGAATTTGCATTTGGCTGTACGTAATCTCTAAAATGTTATAGACAACACTCAATGTGCAGAAAACCTGGGTATCCTTGGCTATTTTTCAGGTTTATGGATTTATAGGGCTCCCTCACTAAAGACTGATTGTTGGGACATGACATTGTGTCTTAGGGTAGATGGGTAGAACAAACTGCCACAGACTTAGTGCCTCAAATTACAGACATTCACCACTCACCACTGTGGAGGCTGAGGAGGCCAAGGTCACCGTGTAGGAAAATCTGGTGTGTGGTGGGGGCCTCTCCTTGGTCTAAACATGGTCATCTTTTTATTGTACCATCATATGGCAGGTCTAGAGAGAAAGGGGAAAGAAGCAATGTCTTGATTTCTCTTCTAAGAAGAGCACTAAGACCGGGAATAACCCTATCTGGTGATCTAATTACAACCAAAAACCCAACTCCAAATACCATCACATGGAGATTTAGAGTTTTACAATATTAGTCTTGGCAAGGGCAATCAGTCTAAAGGAGAGATACACTCTGTTCCTCTCAGAAATGGGGTGGAGACAAGAAAGGGTCATTTGTCTTTCTAATGCACTTTTCTGATTTCCTCAATTCATTAGTAATTTTACTAATCTCCTCAGGAGGATCATTGCTTGGTAAAGGGGAGTTGATTTGTAAAAGCAACTAATCAACCTAATGACAAAGCAACTGAAATGTCTTGGTTTTGGATGTGGCATCAAAGTGTATTTTATTTGCTATAATATAACCCCACAAAGTGACTAGATTGAGGGCTTTTTTTTTTTTTTGAGAAGGTATTGTGTCATTTTTTTTCTAGGACTTAAGACATTTCTCTCTCTTTTTGAAAAATACTTATTTTTATTTCATGTGAATGAGTGTTTGCCTGCATGTATGTATGTATGTATGTATGTATGTACGTATACTATATGCATGCTTGGTACCTGAGGAAGAATTGCTGTGTGGATCCTCTACAGGAGAAACAAGTGCTCTTAACCACTGAGTTGTCTCTGCTGTTCCAAGAAATTTTCTTATATTTGTGATTTTGGGGAATTTTCACATATGAATTGAGATTACACTTTTTAAAGAGCTTTGAAATATTATTGTAATTTTAATTTTAAGGAAGAGTCTCATGTGTCTAGACTGTCCTTGATCTTGCTGTGTAGCTAAGAATGATCTTGAACTGCCTCTGCTTCCCAAATATTGAGTTTATAGGCATGTACCACCATGCTCAATTTTACGTGGTGCTTGAGGTTTGAGTCAGGACTCGATGCATGCTAGGTGAGCATTTTACCACCTGAGCTACATTCCAGCCTTAGAAATCTTTCAAAGATGATTACATTCTTTAACACTCCATCAGCACTATCTATATTTTACTTGTCTGGTGATGTGAATGACTTAATATTTTATATTTTCTAATGCAAAAATCAGTAATCAGGCACCACATATTTTCTGTGGGGCGGGTTTGGAGGAAGCCGTGTGCCCAGAGATGGAAACGTCGTTCAGAGACATGGAGTGGGCAGGTGGGAAAGTAGATTGAGTTTGGGAGAGATATGTGAGCTGCAGATATAATTTTTGGACTATTCCAGTCTGTAAAAGCCATGAACTGGAGGTAAATCCACAAGAGCAGAGAAACCAGATCTTTCTGTCAGAAACGCAGTGGGGACAGTGAAGATGTATGGTTACTTCTTAGGTGGAGAGAGAAGTAGGAGCTGGTAGACACAAAGAGACGACGACTTCCCTGGAAAGTATGAATTTTAAATGATTCTTGCCAATGGCTAGGATCTGGAGCAGTATTCGTAATTAGAGGGAGGCATTTTGGTTAAAGGATAACAAAATTAAAGACACTACAGTGCTTAGTGGAAGGGTGACCAGGAAAACATGCCTAGGTCACAGCGTATGTAATAGAATCCCCGCTTGGCCAGTATCCTGGATCATTGTATGTAAATGGGAGGGAGGCTGGGGCTCAGTCAAGGCTTCAGTCTCTCCCAACAGAGCGCCCTGAGAACAGCTTTTCTTCTTATCTTTGCAGCTGGTGTGCTTTGCCTTGTAGTGACTTGAAACTGACGCACTGGGAATTTTAAGCACATATATTAACAGAACAGATGTGTCACAGGTTTTATAGAGTATTTATTAGGAGGTCATCTTATCTTTCAGAAAGTAGCCTGGAATTTGAATTTAGTTCCTCTCAATAATTTCACATTCTCTAAAGTAACTGTGGCAAAACTTAATTTATTAGCAACGTTCTCTTTTGTTCTTAGGTTTTTAGAGATGTGGCAATTTAACTATACCTTAAAAAAAAATCTATGCTCTGATACCTAGGAGCGGATTTGCTTGTGTGGTAATAAATCCAAGTCTTCCAAGCATTTTGGCGTTTTTCTCTGGAACTCTGGAGTCATATTTCTTTTTGCAGATAAGAATATTCTGCATTTTTTGATGCAACATGATAATTAAAGCTAGGATGAGCCTCAGAAAACGAAAGATTCCAACCTCAGAACAAACGATAAAGCTTCCCTCTGCCCATCTTCCCTTTGACTTTTATTTTTGTCAAAGGAAAAAAATGAACATGCCAATCATGCCAATCCAGTCTGGTTGCCTTCTGTGTGACAGTCTCTGGTGACCTTGTGAAAGCAGGGGACCCTGACTGATGGAGCAAAACTAGGTGTTGTGTCACTCATTTTCCTGAAAGAAGCTTCAAAAAACGAAAAAGAACCAGAATAAAACGACAAACCAGATACCCCAGTGTGGTGTTGCTTTGAATGACTGGGGCATCATTTCACATCCCTGTCTGCTCTCTGGGGAGGTACAGAGCAGAATACCAGGATGAGGTGTTGAAAAGCATATGCACCTATTGAGTCCTGTAAGGGGCTGGCTGGAGAGTATGAGGATGGATAAAGAACCCATGAATCGACCCACTAGACCCATCCAGAAGAACTTTCTGCTCTGTTCTATGGTAACAACATGATCTGTGTATGTACCAGCCAGTATGATAGGCTGTCTGTCTGTGACCACTGAGTAGCATTGCAGTATGGCTCGTGGAAAAACTGGACTGTAAATTGACTTCTCTTTAAGTGATTTAATTTAAGTGGCTACAGACGGCTGGTGTCTGCTCTCTAGACATGTTAACTCACATTGACAGTGTTGTCTAACTTGACAGCTCAGCTTGGGCTAGTGAGTGGATGCCCACACTGCCTCTACCTTGCTGAGTTCCCAAACTGAGCTTTTGGTTTCTTTCAGTGAGTGTTTATCATACATGAGGTCCCATCTTTCTGAAATACACATGCCTTCATCTGAACCTACTGAGTCTTTGAGGTGTTGGCTGGACCATGCCAACCAGTGACCAAGTGATGGGGAAACAACAGGAAAAAGCAGGATGATACAAAGGGAGATGACATCATTCTGACAGTCTTAAAGATCCTCTTTCTAATGCAGATGAAACTAGCCTACTTCAGTGATTTCCTATTGTTTGTTTGGGCAAGAAAATAAAATTCCAGAGAGTAGATCTTAGAGTAACAGGGGCTGCCATTTTCCTAACGTTCTGAATACAAGATTTCTGTGAAAGGCTTACATCTGCAGGGTCATAAGCATATTCTTGAGGTGCTTATAAGTTTTTAAAACATAAAGGTAAATTATTGAAGCTCTTCTATGTGCCTTTACAGAAGTCTAGTCTGTGTATGTATTGAGATGTGGCTATGGAAGACTGATAAATAGCACAGGATATTAAAATGGCCAGGATTGGGTCCTAGCCATCCAACCAAGAGTCAAGTAGGTGACCAAAATGCACAAGGCCCAACCTCAGAATCCCTGCATTGAGCATTGGTGTTGTGCATGTAGCAATAAATACTGTATGCCAAGGTCACAACGGATGGCAAAGGATGGAAGAGGTTGGCCTCTTTGCCAGTTTTAGCGTAGGAAGAGGCAGTGTTACTGCTCTTTCTTTCCCCTGTCAGAAGCATCACAATAGAATTTGCTGGAGAAAGTGTTTAAAGGTATTCTTGATTGATATTTCTGTGGTCTTTCTCCTACACTCAGTTATAAGACTAAATAGACCTGATGTGCCAGGAGCTCTGCATGTCCCATGCATTCACTTTGGACAGTATGGGCCAGCCAAATCTATCTGCCAAATCTATCTGCTGCCATGTGTAACTAAAGTTGTATTAGAATGCAGCCAGGCCCGTTTATTTCAATATCATACATGGTAGCTATTGCCCTACGATAGATAGTTGAAGTCAGTGGCCATGACGGACATTGCATCTCAAAGCCTAAAATATTTATTGTTTTTGCATTTATAGAAAAGGCCTATAAAGGATTGGGACCTAGCATATATGGGATCTTGAAAGGAATTCAGAGTTAAAAGAAAACTTTAAGTATGAGGGAATCTCTGGAGAAGGCTTCTTATAGGCTGGGGCTTGGATCTTGAAGGAAACACACAGTTTCTAACTGAGGAGGCCACTCTGCAAGGATACTTGGGCTTCCTGCTCTTCAGCAGGATTAAGCCCCACTGTTTTTGCATGCAGCAGGGAAGCCGATCCCAGCCAAATTCAGGCATACATTCTTTGCGCTTCCAGGACATTTCCAAACCATTTCTCTGCCTCTTTTTGATAAAGAAAGCATAAACTTTGCCACTAGCTGTTGGCATCTTGGTAATAACCTTGCACCGTGGAGATGCTCGTTAGGTTGAATGTTTATAATTGGGTTTTATGGAGTTATTTTAAGTATAATCATCTCACCTAGACACAACTCAAATTTATTCATGTGTTCAGCTTAATTGTAGGATAGAAGAAATCATTGTTCCAGAATGGAAACCTCACTGTATTTCAGGAGATGTCACTTGCAGTGCGCAGGACAGGGTGCGCATTACTATTCATGCTTTTTTAATTGATTAGCCTTTAAGGCTTCTGAAAGCCTTTGAAAGTTGTTTTGTCAACATTAGACCAGCTGCTGTGTAATTATGGGAGCTCTTCTTGCAGTTAAATTCTTTTAATAACACGTTCAATCTGCCGGTGCCAAAGTGCTTTGAACCTGTGATATATACTAGAGCTAGCTGGTGTTTTTATTTACAGATGGTTGGTGCCATTTTCTGGGCAACTCTGTAGGATTTTCGCAGAGATTTTAAAGATGAATTACTTCAAAATGAGAGGCAAATGCGTTTGAACATCCGGCTACTCCTCCCCCTGTGAAAATAACCTGTATGTGACTTGAATTTTGAATTTGACTTCCACAATGTAAATATACCCATTTAAAAATTATCTTTTAAAGGTTCCTTCCTGTGGCTCTTCAGCCTGTAAATCTAAGGCTAGGGAGCTCCACAGATGGTGGTCGCTGTGGTGGGGCTTGACATTAGGATTACTGCTGTGATAAAGAGCCCTGTGGGGTGGCTCTACCTTCCACACCAAGGGACAAAGTTTACTTGAGAAAAACTCATTTGAATTTTGTGCTGTATTTTGCTTTCTTTTTAAAAAAAATTTATTTATTTCATTTTATGTGTATGAATGTTTGGCCTTCATGTGCTTTCTGTGTGTGCTTGGTGCCTATGGAGGTCAAAAGAGCGAATCAGAACGAATCAGATATCCCTAGAACTGAAGTTACAGATGGTTATGAACCACTATGTGGGTGACGGGAACTGAACCCAGATCTTCTGCAAGAGCAACAAATGCTCTTATCCATTGAGCCATTTCTCCAGCCCTATCGGTTTCTTTTAAGTGAGTTCTATTTTAAAGTCAGGCAGGAAAAGGGGTTCAGTTAGTTAAAGAGATATAAACTCTTAAGGCCTGTGTGTCTCTTGACCAGATAACCCTACACCACCATATTAAAGTATCTTTTATTCACCTGATGTAATTGTCATCTTGGAGGCTTACTTCCTCCATCTGCTAACCTAGGCCTAGTCCTGGAACCTTGTAGCTTCTGTACAATCTTATCTAGGCCTAGAGAGTTTTCAGTGTCTGAGAATTAATGCTGCATAAGTTCACCCTTTCTCGTTCTTGGCCCTGGCTGGCTGATTCAACTCAGCTGTTCTGGCTCAAACTCTTCTCCAAGATGATTGATTCAATCTTGCTTCTCTCTTGGCTTCCAGTTATTTGGCCTCCGACTGACTATGGCTACCTGTTCTATTCTTCTGGCTCTATTCTCATTCTCTGGCTCATTCTGTCTTCACCTGTGTCTAGCTTTTCTCTCTTCAACCTGTCTCTGTAAAACTTTCCTGGTAAGCCTGCCTCTTTTTACTTCTCTTTCTACCCTGCCTCTCAAATAGCTTCCTTTTCTTCTCTCTTCATGTGAGAGTTGGGCACATCTTTCTCTTGATTCCTCACTTTGTCTGACACTCAATTAGGCATCACTTTCAAACACAGCTACATTCTTCTACAAACTAACTTTACCTTCATTGTTTGGGATTAAAGGTATGTACTAAGGGCACGTCTATATTCCAGCCAGAGAGATTGAAGGTGTATGCTAAGGGCTGAACCACACCACAACTAGAAACAAATTCTTTGAGTAAACAACACAATCTTGGGAGTCACAGGGTGATCAAATATCCTGCAACAGCACCAGCTCTTACTTCATGAACATTGCAGTGGTGTCTAAAGCAGGCAACCAGGGGCATGTAGTGATAGTGGCTGAGGCTGTTTCCACTGGTAGTTCACACCAAATCTGTGGCTTCTTTGCAGCATTTGAAGAAGCAAACTATTTGTTGTTGAGGTTCAGAGGGCCCATGATGGTGAAACAAGAGACTAGGTAGGACTCGAGTGTTGTCCTATGGAACAGTAATCCAATTTGCCTGGAAGAGTGTGTCTGTGTTGATTGACACACCACAAGGTCAGGACGATCCCCTCCACTACCCACGCTCACCCTTTCCCTCCTTGCGGTATAAGGGGTTTGAGAATGCAGATGACCTTTTGCTTTTTGAAAATGGCAATCTACTTCAAGCTTGACGTTCAAGAATATTAATGGCCCGAAACCCTGGTGATGCTAACCTTGGAGGGACTGTGTATATAATGGTAGAGCAAGCTGGAAATTGATCTTCCTGTACCCACTCACGGTGCATCCCTGTGTTTGCCTGGGCCCTGCAAGTTGGGGCATACAGGGGTTTTGAGGAACCACGCACTTATGAGTCCAAAGTACTTAGGTGTTCTGAAGTACTCGTTGAGACATTGTTACCAAGAACACTCGAATTTATTTAATTAAAACTTCCCTGTTACCTACATTTTCATCCTATGGGACAACACTTGCTTCTGGTAAATGGCTTAATCTTTTCAAAGATATGTTTAATGCTAATTCAGAGTGTTTCAAATATTCTAGGCCAGTAGAACAGTCTACTACCAGTCTATTACCAGGAAAGCTTCTATGACTATTAATGTGGTTATTATTGTAATAAGTGTTTGATATATACCTTGGCCTTCTGCTAAGGTATATCGTTTATGTGGGTGTGGTAGGAATTAAATGTTTTCCAGTGTTAATTTCAATTGCATAAGACATAGTCTTCTAATTATTATCATATACATCTTAATGCAGGCATTTCATATGGCTTATGAAAGTCTCACTGTAAGCATTTTATAAGTCTTACAAGTAGTTTTAGAAAATGGCAGACTATTTTTTTTTGGTGGTGTTATAGTTTCATTTCTGCTGGCATGACAAAATAATTTGACCAGAGCAAGTTAGTGGAGAGAGAGAGAGTTTGTAGTATCTCACAGTTCTAGGCTACAGTTCATTAGTGTAGGGAAATCATAGTTGCAGGAACTGGTGACAGGTGGTCACATCACATCCCCAGTCAAGAGCAGGGAGGGAATGAATGAATTCTGCTCACATGTGCTCACTGATTTGCTTGCTTTCAGCTTGATTTCTCCACTCTGACACAGTTCAGGATTCCCTGCTTAGGGACTGATGAACCCCATAGTGGGCAGGGTCCTCCATATCAGTTAACTCAATACAAGTGCCACAGATATACCAGCACACTTGAAGGGAGAAACAGCTAAATAGATACAGTTAGTGTTAGAAATAGATATACAGTTATATCTACATATAATAGTTAGAAATAGTAGTAAAGTGTGTTTGAATGGGGCTCTATCTGGGCCTCTCCAGCAGAGACCAGCATCGATATCTGTCCTATGTTGTCTCTCTGCCTGCTAGTTTCATATATTTAATTGTAGACCATGCAAACAATGTGGGAATTATGTGATCAAATGCCCCTGTGATGTTCAACTCTCATGATTTATGCTATTAAGAAAGTCTAACTTGTGGGTCTTACCAATCTCAGTCCAGCCACCATGAGGAAATGGAGGTCATTGCCATAGTTGGCATCAGGCACCAACGTGGACCAGTCAGTGTGGCTGGAGGAAGGACTACAATGTATGACCCGTCATTGGTGGCCCCTTTACTGTGTATTACAGAGGAATCTCTGTTGATGGAAGGAGCATGACACCCATGAGTTTCTTTCTCATTCATGGATACTTGCCCCCTTCCCTCCCAACCGTGACTGCCTGGCCTCTTCTGATCCTTCCTGGATGCCACCTTCTCTGCCATGGTTAGGTGAGACACGTCCTGTGTGGAAGAAGAGGGGCAGGTTAGTGAGTTAGGGCAGCTCTTCTCCGATCTTTTCCCTCTGCGTCCACTGGCCTCATCCTCTTTGTAAAGCAGAAGGAGGTGGCAGCAGAGAAGGAGGCAGAAGAAAAGGTCAAGTTTCATTGTTCGCCATCTGCTTCTGGTCCAGGAGATGATGCCCTTTTCCAAAGGCTAAATGTTTTCTCAAGATGAATGGCCCAGTCATGAGCCCAAATTACCTTACTTCCTTCAGAGGTGTTTATCTGTTACATAGGTATAATGTGTGCTAGCTGGGCTTGGGAGTTTTGTTTCTTGGTTTGTTTACTTTATTCAGGGTTCATTTGCATAGACTTGAGCCTGAGAAAGTTTAACTTTTAGCCAGGTTCTCTGTAGGTTAAACAGGAGCCATTCTCCTCTGTCCTCCTTCTAAATTAAGGATCTGACGTCACGTGTGTTCTGCTTCTGACAGAGGTTCAGTGGTGATGCATTCACGAAGGATTTGAGTGGATTTCTAAATCTCATGTTCTCAGCTCATGCCTGGTTATCCTGCCCTGATTGGCATTTAACCCTTGACTGAGAGCGTCGGGCTAGAGAAAGCTTTAGGAGATTTAACTTCAAGAGCCTGTGCCCCTCTCTGAATGATATGTTTGTACTGGAATCCATGGACGGAGGAAGCACTTTTGCAGAGAAGGCCCATTGTCTTTCAGGTGGGAGAGAGAACTGATTACATACTTTTCTGACAGTCTTGCCCAGGTTACCATCTAATAGATGCACACATCAGAGACAGCCTCACCAACAGGTTAACATGCTTACTTTATTCTTGCCATTGGTGGGGAACATGCTGGCTGGGAGTTGCTTTGCTGACCTTGTTGACTGATATGGCCATTAAATATCCCCAAAGCATAAAACTACACTTGCTTCAGCACAGATGGAACAGAAAGAAATAACCTATCATTTTAGTGTTCCAGGTAGAAATCCCACTGCTACGTGAAACTTAAGGCAGGGATAATTCAATTTTTACTCACCCCCTCCACCCTAGTCTTTGTTTTGACACAATAGCCGAATACGTAAAACCAAAAAAAAAAAATCAAATTTCAAAATATTTATTGTTAGTGTATGTGTGTGTGCTGAATGTGCCTGAGTATATGTACCGCATGTGTGCCAAAACAAATCAATTTCTACTGACACATTGTGTGTATGATTTATTCTTTGCTTCCTAAATCATGGAATGTATTATATTTCAAAGGAATTACCACCTTAAAACATTCTTAATTATTGATAGCAAATAAACAAAATAGGCTTTTGGAAATGTAAATGGATTTGGTGAGACCAAATGATACACTTGTTCTAGTATACCATTCGTTCATTTAACCAAACATCAATTATTATTTCTCAGTGTGGGGAGATAGATGTATAACAAACCTACAGTTAAAAAGATGCAGAAGTCATGACCTGAAGTATGGTGTAAGACAAAGCCAGGGGCTGGTTAATCAGTTCAGTCATAGCGTAAGCTAAGGTAGTTGTTTAAGTGGGCTGTCTGTGAAATAGTTGTGCCCAGCAATGACAAAAATGGAAGAATGTGAACTAAGATACAGTATCCAGCAGGGTATTGACCTTGGGGAAGCCATCTGTTTGACTGTGGTTAGAATGGAGCACTTAAAGGAGTTGATAGGTCAAATCGGGGAACAAAAAAGATAGAAGACAACCCAACTGAAGAAACAGAAGCATCAGGCTAGAATATAAATTTTATTCTAAATAGTAATATTTCTTGTTATGTTGTTATACATCCTCAAACTTAGGAGAACTATGACTATGCCTGTGATTGTTAACATGAGGAGGTATAAGAATCTTGTAGGGGGTAAAAAATGATATATTAGTAATCTTCAAAACTCCCAAATGGCTGTGATGAACCCCTACCTCTATTACATTAAGAACCTTTGCCTGTAGGCTATTGAAGCCACTGGAGGATTTTAAGTTGTGGTTGATATTGCCTTCAATATCACTGACCTCATTAGAGCATTATGCCATTTATATTTCTTTATCTGAAATAAGTTTAGAACCTACATACTTGCCTCTTCTGTCTCTTCTGGGCTCCTATAATGCCTATGCCCCCTGCCTCCCTAACCCCATATATTTTCAAAGAAACCTGATTTGTTATTCTGATAGCATGAACACATCCTAAAGACTAGAAAGGAAAGTTGCATTTGAGAATATAAAATAGAGGAGAAAAATATAAGTATTCTTGGTGGCGACCAACAGCTCTTTAATTGGACTTAAGACCTATTCAGCAAGGGGGAAACTATGCCTGGTACTTGAAGCGTAGCCAACTACATAGTGCTACATAGTGCTCCATAGTACCATGGAGTCATGGTTATTGAAGGAGAATCTACATCCACTAATTCAGTAAAACAGCGTAATCAACAGCTTTTTATTCCCTAAAGTACCTCGCTTTGATGTGGCCCTTCACAATAAGGCCTTAATGTTTCTCTCTAACCTTTTCTGGATGTTTGTCTTCCCATTGTTTTCTAGGTACTAATCATACTGGTCCATCAGTATTGCCAACTTTTTTGCTCCCTTTCCCAAAATGTCCTTTTTCATCATAAATGAAGCACATGTTAGTGGCCAGTGTAACACAGGATGGGGGAATAAGCTTCCTTTTGCCTTGCCCAGTTCTAAACTAGGACAGCTTCCAGTACTGAAATAGACAGATTAACAAGGAAAAACCCAACAGACGTTTGCTATGTGCATACCTCATACACACATGGGACAGATCCAAAGAAAGAAGCAGTTCTTAGAAACATAGCCTTGTGTTCAGGCCTGAGTTACATCTTCAAGTGAGTCGCAGAAGGAAAGGGCTGAGAAATAACACACTATAGGGGCAAGATTTGCTATGCAAGTTTAAAGCCTTCCACTTTGATGAGAGGTTCTGGTGGTTTGTAGACCTCCTGTCATCCTGGTTGAGAGACCAAAAGGAGGAAGCAAACATGAGAGCTTTTTATAGCTTTTTTCAGGCCTTTGATTTCCACAGCCCTAGTCTTCTCAGGAGTCCATAGGAGAGACTTCCTTTAGAGATATAAAATTCCCTCAATAAAGACATTCCTGTTCCAGAGCCTTTCCCAGGCCTGTAGTTTCTCAAATATCTATATGTTAAAGAGAAACCCTCTTTAAGGTGACATGGCCTGCACTCTAGTTGTATTATTGTGTGACACTTTGTGAGGTTTCTCTTCCTTGCTTAGTTGAGATAAATGTCCCACCTCTGTGACACCCTCCCCCAGCACTTTGTCCTCTCCCCAGGCCTCAAGAGACAGACTAGGATTGGTAATCTTTTTAAGTGTCTGTTTTACTTCATAGTTTGTGAACCCTTTCTGTACACACCTGGGATGCCATAGACTGTTTGGGGACAAGGAGACAAGGTATGAGGATCAGATTCAAGGCACTCCAGTATCTATCCCTCTAAGCTCCTTTCTTCTGTTGTATACTGGTAGACGGATCAGGATTCTCCCTAAGATGTCCACTTCTCAATCTTTGTGTGTGAGGTTATGTTACTTACACAGAAGAAGGTTCAGCAGATAGAAGATAAGGATCCTGAGATGGAACAGTGTATTAATCAGGGTTCTCTAGAGTAACAGAACTTAGAGAATGAATCTCTGTCTATGTTTAGACAGGGAATTTATTAGAATGATTTATAGTCTGTGTTCCACCTAATCCAATGGTGTCTACCTATAAATGGAAGGTCCAGGAATTAAGTGGTTGTTCCGTCCCTAAGGCTGGATGTCTTAGTTGGTCTTCAGTATATACTAGGATCCTCAAGAAGTGGGTGTGAATGCTTGTGAAGGAATGGACTTTGTAGTGAGGGCAAGAGCAAGCAGGCAAAGAGAGGCAAAGCTTTCTGTTTTCTTTATATAGGCTTCCAGCAGAAGGTGTGACCCAGATTACAGGTGGGTCTTCCCACCTCAAAATATCTCAATTAAAAATGTGCCTTCCCACCTCAATGATCTGGATTTGAGGTGAATCTTTCCAATTCAAATGATTAAGCAAAAAAGCCAGGTGTGCCCAGGTTTTGGGGGGGTAAGGGTTGGGTGTGGTATAGTGAATTCCAGATGTAGTCAAATTGACAACCAAGAACAACCATCACGGGGAGGTGTCAGTTTCATCACGTGATCATTGTAAGAGAGAGGCACTAGGCTCAGGGAGGGGACTGATGAGAGAAGCAGGAAGAGGAGGGAGCTAGAGGAGCCAAGGTTGGAGTGGTGTGCTTCAGGACAGCAGAAGGAGCCAGGAGCCAAGACCGGAGAAGCTCGGAAGTACAGCCAGAGGACTCTTACATGCTCCAGAAGGAAGGTAACGATAGCAAAGACTTGATTTCAGCCCAGTTGGACACTGGTAGACCTCTGATCTTGTGATTTTGTGTATATCCTTGGCCCAGAAAGTGGCATTATTAGGAGGTGTGGCCTTGTTGGAGTAGGTGTGTCACTGTGGGTATAGGCTTTAAGATTCTAGTCTTAGCTGCCTGGAAGTCAGTCTTCTAGCTGCCTTGAGAATAAGATGTAGAACTCTCAGCTCTGCCTGCACCATGCCTGTCTGGACACTGCCATGTTCTGCCTTGATGATAATGAACTGAACCTCTGAACCTGTAAGCAAGCTGCAATTAAATGTTGTTCTTGTAAGAGTTGCCTTGGTCGTGGTGTCTGTAAAACACCATGGGTGCAGTCAAACCCTAACAAAGACAGATCTCTAGAACATTAAGATGATGTCTGTGCCATTTTGGAGCCACTGAATTATGGTGATTTGTTGCACCTGCAGTAGGAAATTCATATAGTATAGAGAAGGAAACTTGTCCCTTGCCCACCTGTGGCTGAGGTGCTCATGACAAGACAGGATGATAAGATTAAAAACACGTATTTATGTAATAATTTTTGTAGAAATGAAGACTCGAAGCAACACCTAAAGCTGTTTTTATGCTAAGCATAATGAAGAGTAGAAGGCCATGGAGAAAGATGACTAGGGAACTGGATAAGATTTAATGGTGTTCACTGGAGGAGACCGAGGAAGGCCTGCTTAACCACTCTGTGACCCTTGTCTTCAGGGGAATGCCTCCTTTCTTTGGATATTGAAGGCAGGGCTCACAGAAGGGTCTCATGACCCCCAGGAAGGTGACTTCTGAAGTGTTAAAGCCATGTTTCAGGAGTGCAGAAGGAGGTGGGAGAAAGCAGGAGAGATAACTGCATCTGTGGTATTCTCGAAGTACTTAGGATGCCAAGGAGCTACATTCAGGGGGCAGTATGTATGTTCTGACCATCATATTTAGGGGGTAGTATGTATGTTCTGACCATCATATTCGGGGGTTAGTAAGTTCTGAGCTCTCCTGCCATGCACTTGGCACATAGCCAGACTCAATTTTATTTGCTTCTCATCTGGAAAACTCAGAAACGTTCTCCTGATCCTCAATCAGTGTCCTTCATGGTGACTCACTTTTTGAGCCTCTCACTCTGTGTCAGGCACTGTGGTCAGAGCCTTATTCCTGGTCCTCACACCAACCCTGTGACTTGATCTCATCATCATCTGTACTTGGCAAATGAAGAAACTGATGTACATTGTAACTGGCTATTCTCCAGCTCACCTTCCCCAAGAAGAGGCGGTGATGCTCAGAAGTGAGGAGGGTTGGCCTGCGGCCTATGGCTATAGACTCTGCTTAATCTGTTCCTTACATCTCATGTATAGAATTTATGTTTTGCCGTCCCTCCCAGTATGCTATAAGGTTTGAAGAAACAGGAAGAGGCACATGTCAACATCGGTATTTTAAGTAACTTTGAGTTGGCTCTGTCAAGGTGTACAAGTCAGCTGACCTAGATCTCTGTGGCTGCCTCTGTTAAGTCTTCCCTTTCCTGCCTGACTTATGGGGTTGGTACAAGATCAGATGAAAAGTCGCATGAGAACACACCAGCCACTGTGTATGTGCGGGGTACCATTATCTATTTGGTAGCTTGGGTATTTCCACAGATCCTTCTATCCTCGATGACTACCTATGATGGCTGACTTACTAGCTGAGCTGAGGCTTATCGATGCTTGATAAATACATTCCATAAATATCTTTTTCCTTCTGGCTATCATTCTTATATTTTAAATCAATGATCACTGACAACATGGGAGTCCAGAAGTTAGTCTCCTGTATAGTGATTCAGTCATCTCCCTTTAAAAACAAGCACGTCATAGGGCATCCTTGAGAACGTGTCTCTTGATGCCCACAGGAAGGCAAGCCTTCAATCATTTTGGCAGCTTTTCAGTAGGGTCTTAAGAGAACAATTCATCTCTTGAGGATTGTCATCCTTTGAGGTGGAAAGTCTTAGGGCATTGATGAACTCCAAATCCTGGGTGTTCTGACTTGAGGAGATAGAGAGCTTACTGGAAGGCAGCAGTGTGTGTGTGTGTGTGTGTGTGTGTGTGTGTGTGTGTGTGCACGTGTGTGTGTCTGTGTGTGTGTATGTGTGTTTGGTGTTAGCCTTCTTCCCCTCCAGGCTCTGCCTCAGTCTGTAAGTTAGTGGCTCCTTCCATATAGTTTCCTTGGGGATTGCTTGCTGTTTGATTCTGAGATTAGCTGAAATCACCAGGATAATGGAAGGAGGAGTATAGCCTGCCTGGTTCTGAACTTTTTGGTAGGGTCTCATTTTTTAAAAAACAAAGCAAAACAAAACAAAACAAAAACAAATGAGTTTTGGTTGGGAACCCTCCTGACTTTTTTGTAGCATTTACTTTTATTTGCCATTTCTTTTGTTTGTGGTTAGAATTCCATTTATAGCATAGGTCTGTAGAGTCTAAGTGTCGTAGGAATGCTTATGTTCAAAGCAGGTCTGCTCACCTGAATGGTGCCCCATCTGATCATAATAAAGCCAGGCTGGTGAGCAGCCTTCTGTATGCTTGCCTCTTCTTTTTGTTGACTGTTTCCCTGGGACGGATTCTCAGACATGAGGCTACTCAACAAGAACCCTAAACACAAAACATTAAACTGAAAGAAACGAAAATTTGGATTCCTCTTCATATACTTCTCCCCTCACCCCCCAAACTGTACTAATTCATTCTCCATCCATGGAATGTGAGAGTGCACAGCTCGAAGCTGAGAGCTGTGTATTCTGTAAACGTTGTAGAGTGAGCCAGGGAGTGTGTATTCTGTAAACATTTATGGAGTTTGCACAGTCTTCCAGGCTCAGACCCCAGGTGATCATGGGTATAGGCTTAACTGATATGAGACTGTTAGAGAAAAGGGAAAAATTTCTCCACAGTGACTCTGTTTCCCTTAAAGCATCTCATTGGACCACTCTTCTTATATTCCATAGAGGGCACGCTGTTTCTGATGAACAGTCTCTATATACTGACCTGGAGACTGGAGACTTGGCTCTGAACACCATCTTAAAGTGAATTCTCAGTAGCATCAATTCCAGGGTTGGTGAAATGGTCACTGGCCCATGTAGAACCCTTAATGTTTGTAGGATGTTGTACCTTTCACTCTCCTCCCGCTCTCCTCCCTCTCCTCCTCCTGCTTCTCCCTCCCCCCATCTACTCCCTTTTTCTTCCATATTCTTCTTCTTTCTCCTTCCTTTTGAGACAGATGGATTCCTGATCCTCCTGCCTCTGCCTTTGAAGTTCTGGATTACAAACGTGTCTCAGCACACCTGGTATCTGGACAATGGCGGCTTGTTGGCAAAGCTCCTTGTTAATAATACAGTGACATTGTGAACCGGACATTTTCATTCTCCTGTTACAGTAAGAGAAAGAGATCTACTTCATGAATACCCATTCTCTGAGGATGTACAGCTACTGGCTGTGTGTTAGGAGCTAGCCCACCAGTCTCCTGACCTCACATTCAGAGTTCTCAGTGCTGGCTTTTGGGATCCTGCTTCTGCTCCTGTTGTAATCCATGAATGGACCCTACTCTTAGCTCTTACAAGGAAATTTTGCTTAGTGCCCAAAGGGCTTCAGTGTGCCCTTCTTGTGCTCACTTTCTTCCCTACTGAGTACTCATCCAGAATGCCAAGCATCTAGGGTAGAGTTTCTCAGCTTCTTTTATTTTTTTTTTGTTATTGCCTGTTCTTCCCTAAGAGAAAAATATAAATAAATTTTAAATTCTTCCTATCGAGATAATTTAAATGTTAGGGATTAAATCTTATGGGAAGAGTTGAGCTTTAGAAGGCCACAAAATATTAGCACATCTAAGGTTTTGCCATTTCCCTCCTTGGTTTCTCCTATTAGCTAGTGTCCTGTTACTATAACACAATACCTTAGACTAGTAACTTTATAGAGAAAAAAGTTTAGGTAGGCCATAATTCTGGCAGTTAAAGTATATGGCATTGGCATTGGCTTTCCTTTGCTTAGATAAATTATCTTTTCTTGGTCAAAAAATCACAGATTTACAAAAAGAGAAAGAGATCATGTTACCAGATAGAAAGCCAGAGCTAAGAGGAGGAGGAAGAAGAGGAGGGGGAGGAGGGAGAGAGGGAGGGAGAAAAAGAGACAGAAGAGGAAGAGAAGGGGAGGGGGGAAATCGAGGAGGAGGAAAAAGAAGAAGAGGAGGAGGAGGAAGAAGAAGGAGAAGAAGAAACATTGAAAAGCCACACCCTAGGTAATTGTGGGTTCAAACATGTTGTTAGTGTGCACAACAGATCCTCATCCTGTTATCAGGAAAGAGTGGGGAGTTTCTGCCTTGCAGACAGTACAGGCATAAATATGTAGCTGTTGGAGCTGCTGTTTTACATATGAAACTGACTTTACTATTAGTTGAAGGCTGTAACAGGCTACACACAAACTGCTTTCACAGAAAGCATGCTATACAATGAGCTGTCCCTTGAGCTGCCTTCTGGGTAACTAACACACAGACTATCTCATTTCTACATTCCATAGGTTGCATAGATGGTCAATGTCCCCATACCTATACCTCCTTTGTGAGTTTTGTGGGTTTTGCGTACTCTTTGTTCAAGTTCTTGGTCGAACTCTGACACTTCATTTTTAATGTTTCAGGTTTGTGGCAGATACATATATTTCCATTTGCAATTTTAGAGAAATGCTTGCTGGCTTGTTCCAAGGCAGGAAAACACTGTGCGGGTAGATAAGGCATGCTGTGCTGGGCTTGACCGGCTGCCACCTACTCTGACAGCCCTGACCCTTGGCAAGGAGGAATGTAAATGAGGGGACATAAAGAGCTCCAGGGCAGCTTCTGTTTGCTTTCACAAGGAAGCCAGATCTGAACTACATTAGAGAATGCCAGGTCTAATAACCCAGCCAGAGCAGCGTGGTGGGGAGGGTGTAGGGACTGGGAAGGGCCCTTTTCAGGGTGTGGAGGCTGGCTTTGAAGGCAGGCTTCCATTTATTTCTATGGGTAGAATTTTAAGATTAACATGCTAATTTCTTTATTGGAGTCAAGCAGGATTTTCAGTCATTTATCAGGGCTCACAGGGCGCTTGCGTGTAGAAGTCAGCGTAAAAGTAAATGAACCATGAACGCTAACATGCATCCAGCAAATTCAACAAGATTTTGAAGTTAAATAAAGCAGCAGAGCCTGCTCATTTTTCCCAGGGCCTCTCTGAAGGTTCAACTTTCCTTCCTTTTTCCCCTTCTTTTAATACTATGTCTTGTGTGCTTTTTTTTTTTTTGCATTAGTTTTAGCATGAGACTGCTCTGCTGTTGGACAAGCAGTTGATGATGAAGTCCTGTCAATCTATAAGAACTAGAATATAGATTTTTTCCTTTATTCTTATTATATTCTCCAGTTGCTAGACTTCCAGTGGGCTTAAAGGGGAACAGCATTAGTTATTCTT
Organism: Grammomys surdaster; assembly: GCF_004785775.1. NCBI lineage: Eukaryota > Metazoa > Chordata > Mammalia > Rodentia > Muridae > Grammomys > Grammomys surdaster. Next base: position 15,980,068 of record NW_021604636.1, on the reverse strand, counting down.
GCAAAGCGAGCTGCTGTAAGTAAAAGAAATGTTCCTTTTCTGGAGCTCTTTGTCAGGCACTGTGGCTGGGTCTGTTCAGGGAGTCCAGGGAGGCCAAAATCAGTTGTTCTAAGGTGGGGGTCTTATCCGCAGCTCAGCCAGAGAAGGGTCTACATCCAGGGTTATGTGGTTGCTGCATTGTTCAGTTTCTCATTGGCCTTGGGCCCAAGGGCTTCAGTTCCTGGCTGCTTAGGAGGACACCCTCAGAGCCTTGTTACTTAGGCCTCACAAGAGTACAATTGGCTTGGTCAAAGCTAGACACAGTCATCTAGTGGGACACCTCTTCACCTTCACTATGTGCCCCTGGTTAGAGGGTCACCAGAACCCCCATTAGAAGAGCAGGAGATCACACAAGAATGTTAGTGTCTAGTTGGGAATCACCTCAGAATTCCTGAGAATAAGACTTGCCGTTTAGCCCTTAATACCTCTGGTTTTGTGAGAGCAGATCCTTTGTGTTTATTTTTTCTGAGTCACGATACCTATGGAGACCTGCCTAGGTGGTAGCCAGCACCTTTCCCTGAGTTCTAAAGTTCTGAGTCAGCACTTGCAAATGCAGACTCCTAGGGAAGAGCCTCCTTGAGGAGACTCATGCCAGAGGAAGAAAGGTCACAAAGCTCTAGCCACCCACACCAGAAAACAGCCAGCTTCCCATTTTCAGTGTGGTAGCAGGAGAGAAGGACGTGCTGGTTTGAAAGCTTATTCAGTGTTTTCTTTCCCTGGCTCCCTGTAGATGGTTCAGTATGATATATCCAAAAGCCTTTTTTATCCCCCTGGCAGGCACTGTGAATATAAATACAGTCACACAGCACATAGTGACATCTTAGTCAATGACAAGCGACATCTATAGCAGTAGTCCCATAAAATTTTATTGCCTAGTAGCATCATGGCTGCCTTAGTTTGTGTAAACACACCTTGCTGCTGTCCCACAAGATCACCTCATAATGGATTTCTCAGAACATAGCCCTGCCACTATGCTTTGTATGGCTACATTAGAAAGATACTCTCCTTTTCCTTAAGCCTATGGACATGCAGAGGAGACACAAGCATGATGACCAAATTCCATCGTAAGGCACATAGAAGGGTTTTGCAAGTGGTATATGGCAGCACAGAAGCTTAACCCTAATGTTACTTAGGGTTGATAGACGACACATATCAATGGCTGCCTGGAATATGAGTGGCTAGGCAGAGACAGTTGAAGATGGCCTTTGAAGATGGGTGGGTTGCTGGGCAGTGGTGGTGCATGCCTTTAATCCCAGCACTTGGGAGGCAGAGGCAGGCAGATCTCTGAGTTTGAGGCCAGCCTGGTCTACAGAGTAAGTTCCAGGACAGAGAAACCCTGCCTTGAAAAACAAAAACAAACAAACAAAAATATTTAAAAGAAGATGGGTGGGTAGGCTTGTAGGGAAGGGTGGTCATGAGATGTGAAGTCAAGGGAAGTTTGATACCTCGGGAAACTGAAAGTTGTTCAGTTTGGACAGCATTTACTTAGGGAATGTTAAAAGATGGCACTAGAAAAATACATAGGGATGAAATTGCTCTAAGAAGCTTGAACTGCATCCAGACAGATCTGATTGAATTTTAGGAAGAGAGGATTGAAGTGTTAGGAGATGCAGAAGCCACTTAAGATGCTGATGAAATGAGGAGAGAGAGAGAGAGAGAGAGAGAGAGAGAGAGAGAGAGAGAGGGAGGGAGGGAGGAAGAGACAGGGTGGAGGGAGGGAGGGAGGGAGGGAGGGAGGGGGGGGAGAGAGAGAGAGAGAAAGAGAGAGAGAGAGAGAGAGAGAGAGAGAGAACATCCATGATGTACTCAGATGTACTATAGAGACAGGTTGTCCTGGCTATGGCAAGAGGAAGACAGAGAAGAGAAACTGGACTCAGACCTCACATGTAACGATTGGTGGTTTGATTCTACAAAGAATCAATGATCTCATAGCTTTGAGTTCAACCTTGGGGTTATCATTGTAGGGTTTAGGAGACACATGGGTGAAGATCAGCAATATTTGGAAGTTGGGAGCCTGTGGATTAGGTATGGCCAGATTACTTAGTTATGGTGTTGTCTACCCCAAATTGTAGTTAAGAATATAGAGATAACCAAAAGAAGTCACCAGAAGGGAATAGGGGTTACAGGATGGGATTCTGCAGTCCTTGTGGCTGCGGGAGAAGAGACGGTAGAGCACAGGGGAAGGAAGTGCTGGAGTATTCAAGATCCATGGTTTTATGCCACGGGAGCTGAGTCAGGTTACCTCAGGGAAGTATATACTCTGAGGAAAGTTATGGGGAGCAAAAGTGATAGGATAGTGAGGTACCCAGGGTTCTAGAACTAGTGACCTAAAATTCTGTAAGTGCATAACAAGTTCCTCATGTTTAAGGCAGGGCTCTGTCATTTTCCAGTCTAAGCATCCTCTCCCTCTGATATTTCACCTGCATTAAATGCATAGTTCTCCATTGAGATCACTATCTTGTTGACCTCCCCTGAGCCCCAAATCTAATTTCTTGGGAGGGGTAATCTGCTGCCTCTTTAAAAAAAACTTTAGAAGGTGCTATGGGACAATAGGTTGCAAATATGGCTATTTAAGAGCCACTTGGGCTAGAGTCAGCTCTAAAGAAAGGGGACTATCTTGTGGTCATGTCTACTGTGAGCTTCTGAAAAAACAGATGAGACTCTGTCTGTCTGTCAGTCTGTCTCTGAGCATGGTGTGTGTGTGTGTGCGCGCGCGCGCACGCCAGCTGAAGCCAGCAGAAAGAACTTTAAGGCGTAAGAAGTGGCTACTGTGTGAGATACTGCTGACTCCACAGGTAGGTCCAGCTGGGAGAAGAGGAGGACTCCGAGTTGATGCATCTGAGTAGCTGTGAGCATAAGAGGGAAATTGCTGCTTTCTACTTAGATAGGAATGGTAGAAGTATATTTCTGTGTGATGGATTGCCTGTAACCTGGAACTGTAGAAAATGTAGCTGAAAGGAAGCATAATGGATGAATGAGACTCCTAAGGGGGTGAGATCAACAGGCAGAAAGGGCAGGAAGTGGCCATGGCTCTCGAGAAGGGGCCTGCCAGAGAAGATAGAGAGGCCTCTGACTTTGGTGGTGAGGGAAGATGTGGAGTAGAAGTTCAGGTTTTGATATAAGTAATTATTCACTTCTTTTTACAAAACCCAAGGTCTGGCTCTAGCTCCTTAAATGTGCTGCACAAATGTTAAAAATCACAGATTGTGTAACGTTTGTAGCACAGGGATTAGATATTCCACATGCCATGGACTGGTGTGGATAGTTCCAGGTTGGCCTCTTCCTGGGGCTTCCCAGTTGGACCCAGACCCTTAGTCTGATGTAAAGCCCCTGCATCCATGCTGTGGTCTGAATGCGTTCCTCATGAACTTAATCACCAATCCGAGAGTAAACTAGTAAGAACTGGAGCCTTTAAAAGGAGATGAAATCAATGGAGTTCGTGATCCTACCAAGTAAGTACAGGGATGCTGTCTGTCCTCATGCCTTTCGGTCCCTTTTGTCTCTGCAGCCCTTCTTCTGTATAAGGATGCAGTGACAAGAAGCCATCATGGAAGCAGAGATCAGCCCACTTGCAATACTGAATTTTCTGTTGCCTTGATCTTAGACTTTCCAGCCCCCAGAACTACAAACAATAATTTCCTTTTGTTTATACATAATCTAACCTGTGCTATTTTGTTACATCTATACAGACAAGCATAATTCCTAAACAAGCCCAAGAGCATTCTGTGAGGAGTAATACAAACATGTAAAAAAAGTAGAAGGGGGCGAGTGGCAGATGACAAGCTCTTGTCCTGCCTGCCATCATTTCTCTTCTCTCTGAGGCTGGCTCTTGGTACACATGTATGGTTCAGAGTTGACATCCTGAGATGATGGGCTTCCTTCCAACTTCCATTGTCACCAGTGAAGAAAGAATATAGGGGAAGATGTCTGGCATGGCTGGTGCTCTAGTTTGCTTCTGTTGCTGTGATAAACACCATGACAAGAAGCAGCTTTGGGAGGAAAGGATTTATTTCAGCTTAAAATTCTAGCTCACAGTCTACCATTTAGGAAAGTAAGCAAGTAAGCGTTGACATTGAAGCAGAAACTGTGGAAGAACTCTGCTTATTGGCTTGTTCCTTGGCTGATGCTCAACTTGCTTTGTTCCACAGCTCAGACTCATCTGCCTAGGAATGGTGCCACCCACAGTGGGCTGGACCCTCCCACATTGGTCATCAATCAAGAAAATCTCACAGACATAGCCACAGGCCAATTTAACCTGGGCATTTCCTTAAAGTGATCTCTTCCCAGATGACTCTAGATTGTATCAAGTTGACAATGAAAACTATCATAGCTGGACTCATTCTCCCACCCATCAGAGGATATGGAGATTTCTGTTAGTTGTATCATCGGCAGGTTAAGTGAGATTGACTAGCATGAATTTCAAGAGAATTTTATAGTAAGGAAGAGAAGGCACACTCAAAAGTGGTTAGATCTTCTGAAGGTGTGTTTTTTCCTCTTCAGGTCATCTGATTCAGTTCATCAAAAAGAATTTGGGATGGTGGTGATTTTTCCAAGATTTCTTATCCCTTCATTTCTTTTTACACACACATTTCCACACATTTCTCCACACATTTCAGAATGAAGTAAAAACAGGCATTTTTCTCTTTCCTTGGTCAGCAAGCAAAATCTGTGATTTGTGGGGATTCCTTCATGATAACAGTTTTCAATCTTTTTAGTGCCTTACAAAAGCAAGCATCATGCCGAAAAGCCAGCTATAGCAGGTGTGGGGAGGCTGGTGCAGCTGATGTGTTCAGCAGCTGTCTGCCGTGGTGACAGGTAAGGACGGGGCATTCTAGTTTCTGCTGTTTTTGTCAGTTTTTCAAGACTTAGGCTGAAGCATCAAGAATATTCCTAGTCAAATGGAATTTTAGGCCTAGAGTTTCTTTTTCTGTCTTAGGGAGGGATAATGAGACCCAACGAGCACAAAGAAGTTCCTGTGGCCTCTACTGTCTGGCTGCACAAGCTCCAGGAAACGCCACATCGTGGGGAAAGGTGTCTTTGGATGTCAGGTGACAAACTAAGCTCTCAGGAGGGCCAGGTCTTCCAGGGCTTGCCTGGGTTTTTCATTGGAACTGACCCTCATTCTAGTTAGAGAGACAAAATCGTAAGCTATTTTTGGAATGTAGACATGACAGCTGTCCTCCAGAGTGACACGGTGCCGAGTCAGTAAAGAGAGGCTTCATCCAGCGTTGCCATAATCCAACCTGCTGATCACTAATGCTTGTAATAACAGCGCTCCTGGTGAGACATGCCCAAAGAGGGGACTTCCTCTGCTGGGGCCTTCTGCTGGGCACTTTGCTCAAAGCAACTGGATCTCTATAGCAGACGGTTGAAAGCCCAGGAGGAGAGCCATGTTATCTTAATACCAAGGGGCAGGTCAAAGGAACAGTTAAACCTAGAGGGCTGTGTGCATTTCATTTTCACTAGAACTGAGTACCAGGATTCCAATGACTTTCGAAGGTTCCCTGTCTTAAAGGTGGCCTAATCATTAACTTGCAGGAACATGTGAATAACTTGCTTCAGTTAAAACACATTCTTAATCTTTATGGGCCACCATATGAACCCATACAATGGTCAAGAGCAGACATAACTAATTTTTTTAATAAAGACCAAAATAGCATAATCTGTGAAGAGGGTGTGGCTGGGGCAGGAGCTTTCTCAAATGCTAGGAATATTTATATGTTACTTTAGGTTAGTGTTACACAGGGTGTCTTCATCCCTTTGTGCTACTGTGACAGTGTTATCACAGACTGGTTAATTTGTAATAAACAGAAAAAGATTACATTTATTTATTTATCTATCGTTTGTGTACGTGTGTGTGTGTGTATGTGTGTATGTGTATGTGTATATGTGTGTATGTGTGTGTGAATGCTCACGTGCATAGGTATGTAACTCAATACATGTGGAGGTCAGAAGACAACTTGAAGGAGTCGGCTCTCCTTTCACTAATTAGGTTCAATATGCTGATCTGTTTTGCTAGCTCACAAACAAAAATGTATTGATTCATAACTCTGGAGTGTGAGTAATTCAACCTCAAGGAGCTGGCATCTGGTGAGAGCCTTCAATCACCTCACCACAAAGGGACAGAGAGGGTTAGAGAGACAAACTGCAACTTGAACTTGTCTTTCTTTTATGAAGAACTCAGTCCCATGCTAATGATCCGTCTCCTGCTGTAACTGCATTGATCTATTCAAGAGGACAGATCGGAAGTCTACTTTTCAATACCATTACATTGTCAGTCAAATTCCAACATAAGTTTGTGAGGTAACAGATATCCAATCCATCCCAAAGGGCATACGGATGTGTAATTCCATAAGGCCTGTTGTAGTCTGAATGAAAATGACCCACATTGGCTTAAAGGGAATGGCATTATTTGAAAGGATTAGAACATGTGGCCCGTTGGAATAGGTATGGCCTAACTGGAGGAAGTGTGTCACTGGAGCTGGACTTTGAGGTTTTAGAAGCTCAAGACAGGCCCAGTGGCTTACTCTCTCTCCTACTGCCTGCAGATCTGGAGGTAGAACTCTCGGCTCCATCTCCATCACCTTGTCTGTCTGCACACTGCCACGCTCCCCACAATGATAATGAACTAAACCTCTGAACTGTAAGCCAGCCCCAGTTAAATTTTTTTCTTTTTTTTTGTTAGAGTTGTTGTGGTCATGGTGTCTCTTCCCAGCAATAAAAACTGTAACTAAGACAACATATCAGTGAAAAAAAGAGCAAGTTTCATTCAGGAGCTTATGTGCGGGGCGCTGCCTCGCCGATAAGGAGAACACCACGCTCAGGATTCTTCTGACAGCAGTTTATTGTTACAGCTCTTTTAGATGGTAGTGTGGCGAAGGACGCCAAGCCCCAAAAACCTGTGGCTTATATAGAGCTTTAGGAGATGTGCCACACACTCATTGGCTCTTATGATATCGCCAAATTAGCATACTGGTTTTCGCGCCTTGCGCAGGCGCACATTCAAGCAAGGCTCGCAAGAAGAACCAGGAAGCAGGAAACCGGCGCCATGTTGCAATGGCGAACGCGGCTCCTAACACTTATGCTTTACCTCTTAGATTATGAGTTTTGCTACAGTTCCTCAGTACAAACTTGTGGTTTTAAAATCTCACAGGGAGCCGCATGCTCTCACTTGCACTTTGAGGAATCCTGTCTGGTGGTTGTTGGTGGGTAAGAGATGACAGCGGCTATGGATCTGACTCAGTGGTCCACTAAGAGCTGAGTGGGGACAGGCATGGATGGAGGAGTGAGTGGGGGAGTTGGGAAAGGAAGTGTTAAGAGTTAGTCCTTGAAGTCCCTGAGCAGTGTAGGGTGGATGAAAGGACCATTGCCTAGAGATGGAGATTTCAGCGACAGACCCACATCTTGGGTGTCTGTGAACCATCCTTAAGGACATAATGCATAATATCTGTATGCATAATATGACAAGTGCATAATTAAATATATAAATCTGGATTCACAAAATAGGTCTGGGACCAAACTCATAAAATCGAGTGTTGCTGGCTTGGTATTTAAAGCCATGTGAATGCATGAGTTCATTTTGAGAGAGAGAATAGAATAGAGAGAAAGGGAGTCTAGGGAAAGGCCTTAGGAATTGCTATAGTCAGAGAGGTCAGTCTGGGAAGGAGAGTGATAAGGAGAGGGGCCAAGAGGCAAGGAGTGGGAAGCATCCAAGGAGAGCTGTGCAGAAGTGAAAGAGGTCAACAGTGGATGGCTAGTTGAGAACAGACATACTTAGTGGCTTCATTGCCATTGGTGTCCTCAGCAGAACGGCTTCTGTGGAAGTGGGATAAGGAAGCCACGTAGGACAAGGCAAGAGCTGTTTCTCCTGAGGTAGAGCCATGTTTTCAAGACACCAGTCCTTCACGTAATATCAAGTGTGTACCATTTAAATTGCAGTTTCATTGTATAGTGCAATGTAAAGGGGCTAATTAACTAGATGTCTTATTTCTCTGGCTATTTTAGTGAAAGAAATTGAATTTCGAAAGTGCTACAGGAAATTCAGTCCATGTGTTTACTCAGTAGGGTTCGAAGGGGTCATTTCACCTGCCATTCATATCCATGAAGAAATGGAGTTTGTAGTACTCTGTTTATGAGGCTCTAGGGGCTGAAGCATTGAGGGAATTTCTGGAGTTCTTAATTTCTCCAACTTATATTAAGGCGGAGTGTCCCTCGGGCCCAATGAGTAGTGTCTTTTTCTTAAACTCATTGCAGAAATTCTGAATTTGGAGTGTGTCCAGGGCAGGGATTTTCATGCCATGTTCCAGAAGTTAATCCTACTGTTTAGGCTGACTTAAAAAACAAACAAACAAACAAACAAACAAACATAGACTGAGTGGGAATTAGGTCTCACAGTTATGCTCAGGTGTTCAGGCAGGAAAGTGTGACTGACACCTGTCAATAAGCACTCAGGGTCAACAAAAGTACAGGTGGACTGTGGCTCTTACATTCTGAGCTGCAATGACATCTGACACACATCCAATCCTAAGAACAATGACAGCGATTTGGTTCTTACCTAGATACAGCCTAGCAAGTGGGCGTGCCTGCATATGTTACAGATGGAGTATCCATCTCTGACTGTCTTCTTTGTTCTGTGGGCTTATGGGTTCCATGTTATGGGCTTATTGGCTCTGACATTGAGTCAGAGTTCCCAGGGCCCTCTGAGCTATTGGCTCAGGAGAACTCAACTCTTCAAAAGTCTGCATTGGTACTTGGTGATGCCCATCCAAGAGCAGGGTCTACTTGGGTTAGATCGGAAGACTTTTTGAACATCTTTCTTAGCTGGAAGTGGGACTGTGCAAATGTTTATTTTGGGGTATCCAAATCAAGGCTTACCCTGGTTTCTGGAGGATTTTCCATCAGAGTGTATGTGCCCCTTTATGTACTTGTATGTGAGTGGCTTTGTAGCCTTTGATATTCAGATGATGTCAAGCTACATGGATTTGTGTCCTGGAGCTTTGGGGGGTAGATGGGGAGAAAGTTGGATGAGATGTCTGTTTTCTTCTAAGGGTTAGTTGGGTAGAATAATATCTGCTGTTTGTTGCTTGCTGTTTCCATACCTTGAAATGAAACACAGAAAATATGTATTCTTAGACCTCACTCACTGTGCTATGTGTGCAGCAAATTTTAGAGAGCATCTTTTCCAGGTATAGTGAGGGGCTTGTCCTGTGCTCTGCGTAGGCGTTCACTTCCTCACCTCTCACAATTTCCTTATAGGCTGCCTCTGCACCGACAAGACATTTTAGGAACCCTGCCATGTAGCTACTATTACTGCTGCTTATTCTTACTCCTATTCGTATTGTTGCAGAGAGGCAAGGAAGCCAGTTTGAGAGGAAGTGTGCAGGGCTGAAGGGAATCGGGAGAACTGAGACATGGGCAAGTTATACAGGATATGACTAAAGATAACAGTGCTGTAAACACAAGAAGCATGAAGCGCAGACTTGGGCGTCTGGATCCAGAAAGTGCTACCACTGCAGAATCCTAGCAGCGGCGTTTTCTCAGTTCAGAAGCCAAATGTTATTTTAGCCTCAGAGGAGGCAGCTGAACTAGAGATACTGAGTGCACCTAAACAAATGCCGGCTGGGAACGGAACTGCAGAAGCACAAAAGGGCCGTGTGCTGGCATGGAAACCGCCTGGGAGTGGAAAACAGAAGCTAGGTTGGGTAACTCTGGGCTGGAATGTATAGCTTATAGCCTGGGTCTAGATTTTGTAGGCCTTGGGAAAACAGCCCTATCTATATGGTCTCCATATTTGCAGCCTAAAGCAGCACAGAAGGGCATTACTCTCTAACTTGCTGATATTGAGGAACTTTCTGGCTGGTGATTCACATTATGTATCTGTCTATACACCTTGCAGTTTTGTTTGGATACTGTGAAAATAAGCTAAGGCAGTAGCCCCTCATATACCCAACATGCACTCTTTCCTCTGTGGCCTGCTGACCTTCTAGGCAGGAGAGTCCCTCCTAGTCTGGAGAAACCATCTTTGTTGGGTGTTTTAGGGGAGGGACTATAGAAAGAAAAAAGACACGAGCCAGGTATACCAAATCCTTACCTGTAAGATGTTACTAGTAATAATTCCATTATAGGGTTATTACAATAACTGAATGCAATTACTTGTTTATTACAGTGTGAAAATGCTTTTATCATTAGGTAGCACACAGCCATGAACGGCCAAATGATGCATTATTATGTGCATACCACACCCATCCACTGCTGGCTGTACAGACAATATCTCATTTGGACAAGTAAGTAACATGCTTTGAGGCCCCCAAAGCTCATGAACAGAACAGAGATTTGAACTTAGAACTGACAGCAGAGCCCTTGGGTAACCATTGCTGCTGTCCTGGGTTGTGCTGTCTGGCACCCGACCGCAGCAGTGGTGCCTACGTTCATCAAATACAGAGCAGCTCAAAGCCTGTGTGATCTTCTATCTTGATTTTATACCAGCTGTCCACACTGCAGTTCCCAATCACCATCCTTTCCTGTCTCCTCTTTCACACCAACAGTAGGAGATGACATTAAATCAAACTTCTACTGTACATGGTGGTGCACAGGTGAGCCACCTCACCACAGGACTCCCTCCAGTCTTGACAGGGTTTTAGGCCATTGCTGCTGAGAAAATTGATAGCCCCGGGTTTAGTACGTTGTCTAACAGGAAAGATGCAGAGTCTGTTCTGCTTTGAATCAGACCAGTGGTTTTTTTTCTGTGGTGAACTAAGTTTTTTCCTTCCTTTTCTTCTTTTTATGGAAATGTACTGAATAATGAATTTTCTGTGGCCTGTTGGCAGGTTGTGGCACAAGGAGCTGATACAGGAACCTGCCTGCTTTGCTTAATGACTTGAGAAAACCACAGTTGCTGATCAAGTCTTGGGTTGAAGTGGGCACGGGAGCTGCTTATCAGACCTGAAAAGATGCTACAGGAGATCAGGTGCTCCCAGGTATGGCTTTAACTGGGGCACAAATGGTTCTCACAGGGCCAGCACGCTGTGATAGAGCCAAGCAAAGGAAGCTGTGTCAGGGTCCTCTCATCCTCCAGTCTGTCAGCATCTTTGTCACTGTCTCTGCCACAGCCCTTTAGCTCTCTCACACTTTCACTGGCTCCCATGTGGCAGGCCCAGGTCTGGCTCCTGGAGAGCCCACAGTGGACATGGTTCTTACCATGTCTTGTGCTTCTTTCTCCTGTGTACTTTCTGAGGCTGGAGATGCCCAACTTGGCCCATCCTTGCACGTGATGCTCTTAGTTGTATCCAACTCCTGGGCAGAGCTAGGAAGTCCATATGATCCAAACTTTAGGATCATCAGTCACCCCACCATTTCATTTGAATTGCTTTGTTTATAAGTGGTAAGTTTGGCAGCAGAATTTTACCTTATTTGAGCAGCTCTTAACTTAATATCAAATATTTTTGTATGCTTGTTATCCATGGGAGATGATGCATATCATCTATCTATCTATCTATCTATCTATCTATCTATCTATCTATCTATCTCTGTGTGAGTCCGAACATGTGTGTGTGTGTGTGTGTGTGTATGGATATATGTGTGAGAGTGTGTATATATGTGTGTGTCTGTATACACAAGGTCAGTGCACAACTTGTAAGTTGGTTGGGTTTTGTTGTTGTTGTTATTGTTTGTTTGTTTACACCATGTGGGTCCAGGTTGAACTCAGGTCTCCTGGCTTGGTGACAGGCACCTTAACCTGCTGCGCCATCCCACTGGCCCCATTGTGATATTTCAGTATGCATATACCTTCATCATAGTCATAATTATTTCCCTTCTGCACCTCCCTCTTTCTCCCGTTTCTCTTCTATTACTTCCTCTATTTTCATGCCATCTCCATTCTTCCTAGATTTCATATATAGGAAAAATACACAGTTTCCTGAAGCTGATTTATTCTGCTTCCGTGGTAGTCACCAGTTTCATCCATTTTCCCAGAAATAACATGATGTCATTCTTTTTTTTTAATGCCTAAGTGATGCTGCACCATCTGCATTCCATGTTTTCCTTATCCATTCTTTCATTGCAGACACCGAGGCTGATTTTACTGACTTGGTTGTTGTGAATGGCGCTGTAATATGCATGCAGGTTATCTGTGCTATGCTGACTGATTTCTTAAGGTATTTGGAGGCGTGGCATAGCTGGATCATCTGGTCGGTGTTGATTGTTTGAGAGTCTACTATACTGATTTCCATAAGGGTGTCACCGATACATATTCCTACCAACAATATGTACAGGTCACTCTTTACTTGTATCCTTGGCAGGGTCTATTATTATTATTATTATTATTATTATTATTGTATTCTTGATGAATAACTCTTCTGATTGGGGAGGGGAATGAGATCCCATTGTGGATAAAGATTGTCCTAGTTTGCTTTCTGTTGTGATGAAATACTGGCCAAAAGCAACTTGGGGGAGGAAAGGATTTATTTGGCTTACAGGATATAGTTCGTCATAGAAGGAAGCCAAGACAGGAACTCAAGGCAAGTAATTAAAGGCAGGAGCTGAAGCAGAGGCCACTGAAGAAGGCTGCTAACTGGCTGGCTCCTCCTGCTCGCCCAGCTAGGTCTACCTTCCTAAGGATGGAAGCACTATGATCAGGCCAAGCCCTCCTATATCAATTAGCAACCAAGAAAATGACTCACAGACATGTTCGCAGGCCAGTCTGATGGAGTCAGTTCTTCATTTGAGGGTCCCATTTCCCAGGTGACTCTGGATTGTATTGGGTTGGCAGTTGGTGCTAACTGTAACAAAGATGTAGTAAACCATTTATTCTTTTGGTGTTACATGTTTTTCTTCTATGCTGCGTTTTGGACCTAGAGCCTCAAGCCTGCTAGACAGGCTTCCTACTGCTGAGATCCAGCCCCAGTCCAGGGTTAGCTTTTCAAGCACTTTATAGATTCAGGATATTAATCGGCTGCCCATGAATACCCGGCAGAGATCTCCTCCCATTCTGTAAGCCATCTCTTCACTCGGATGACTGTTTCCTTTGCTGTGCAGAAGCTTTTCAGTGTAGTGTGGTCCCAGGGATGGCCTGCCAATCTGATGAGCCGTGTACTGTCTACAGGACTCAGGTCTGGCAGTGAGAGGAAGGTGGTGACGAAGCAGAGACTGCCAAGGGTTATGGCGGGAGAAACTGTATCTACTGTAGCTCATTGTATGTGAAACTAGTTAATCACTGTTTGATGGTTCAAATTTGAGACTTACCAAGGAATATCTGAGTCTGGGATAGAAAGGACCTTCCTTTTAAAAATTATCTGGGCGGAAATAAAGAGTCCTTATTCACTCGCATTAGATTCAAGCCAAATAATCAGGTGGATAATTTAGACTCATGATCAGACTGAGCTTTGGGGCAAGGTGAGGATCAACAAGCAGTGAGAGGGCTCAGAGAGCCGGATACAGACTGCGGGGGCCTAGGTTATGAAGTGTGCTGGAAGACTTCAGTGTGCCTCTTGATTTTACAGTGAATGAGAAAGAGCCACAGAAAGTTCAGCATCAGGGAAGAACGTGAATTGGTACATTTTTTTCCAAAGGACTCCTCTGACCAAGATCATGCACAGACAACATAGAGAAGCCAAGGATGGAACAGGAAGCCAGGTTAGAGACTAGTGCAGCCTTCTAGAGACATGTTTCTGGAAGCAGAGAAATGGGAGGAGACAGCCAGATTCTAGGCAGTTTGGGGGAATTTGAATATGGAGGAAAGGTGGGTGTATGACCGAGTGTGGAGTCAAGCATCCCAGTTTGGTCTGAGTAACTCTATGAGTTAGTTTTCATGGTGCTGTGATGACACAGCTAATGAAAGCAACCGAGGGAAGGCAGGGCTTATTTTGGCATCACCACAGGGAAGGTGTGGCAGTGAGAATGTCATAGCTGTGGTGGCAGTAGTGTGAGGCATCTGGTAACCTTGCATCTAGGAAGGAAGGGGGAAGGGGAGGGGAGGGGAAAAGAAGAGGGAGAGGGAGAGAGAAGAGAGAGAAGAGAGAGCGAGAGAGAGAACAAACGGGAGAGAGAGAGAGAACAAAAGAGAGAGGGAGAGAGAGGGAGGGAGGGAGGGAGAGAGAGGGAGGGAGGGAGGGAGAGAGAGAGAGAACAAAAGAGAGAGACAGAGAACAAAAGAGAGAGACAGAGAACAAAAGAGAGAGGGAGAGAGAGGGAGGGAGGGAGGAGAGAGAGAGAGAGAAAGAGAGAGAGAGAGAGAGAGAGAGAGAGAGAGAGAGAGAGAGAGAGAGAGAGAGAGAGCAAGCACATTGGTGCTCAGCTTGCTTTCGTTTTCCCTCTTTTTGTTTAGCCCTGCCCACAGTCTATAGAATGGAGCAGTCCATGGTCACAGTAGGTCCTCACACCTGCCCCTGGAAACACCCTCTTCCAAAAGTGTTTATGCTAAGAGATTCTAAATTCAACCATGATGACAAGATTAACCATCACAAACTCAAAAGACAGAGTTGTCACTAACAGGGCAAGAGGCCCTATTAGTACAACAGGTGTTTGGGGACAGTCGTCAACTCTTCTTTGGAAGGCATTTCAAGTTCTCTCTGTGCATTAGACTCTCCCAAGAGGAACTGCTGAGTTGATGCTGGTTACAAGAACTTGCAATTCGGTGCAGAGATGTGGAAGGGAAATATGTACTATATTGAGAATCACGAGCTTGAAGCTGGTGTTTCCATCCTGGAATGAATGAGAAAAAAAGGTTGTATTAACCCATTGTCCATTGCTATAACCCACAGCTAGGTGACTTAGGAAGAAATATATTTATTGTACTCACAGTTTGAAAGGGCTCAAGTCCTAATAGCATGGTACAAGCTCCTTCCCATATAGCCTCGATGGATAGGTTAACTATGGGGATGTACCAAGGAAGGCATCACCTAGTGAAATAGGAAACTGGAGAGTAGACGGGACCAGTTTTGTTCTCTTATAACAACCTGCTCTGGTGAGAACTAACTCAGAGTTCCATAAAATCTATACTAATCCCCTGTGTGGACAATACCCCTAGTGGTCTGCCACTACACTCTACCTCTTAACGAGTCCACCACCTCTCACGTTGACACACTAGGGACCAAGATTCCAACACATGAGCCACAGGAAAACACATCCAAGCCATATCCAAACCATAGCACAGCTCAAAGAGAAGAGGCGTCGGGGCTGACTTTTGGAGTCCTCAGGGCTCAGGGTCTAAATGGAAGATGGAGATTGCAATGGAAAGTGAGGAAAGACCATCGGCAAAGAAGAAAAGCTAGGACACGGGCATCCTTGAAGTCAAATGGTAGGTATAGAAAGATGGCATCAGCTGTGCGGAGTTGAAACAAGCTGTCAGCAGGGGCAGTCCTTTGAGCTCAGCATCCTGGAGTCATGACTGGCTGAGAACTTTCTGGTTGGGGTGGTGGGCAAGCTTGAGACAAACTGGAAGGACAGGAATTGTATGGGTACAGAGACTTTAAGAGTTATGCTGCAAAAGGAAGTCCATGAATCACCCCGGGCCTCATATGTTCCGCTGTCTCTTTGCTTAGTATGGTTTTGCTATAGGAACTGATCTAGTAAAGAGACGACGGTGCCACAGAGGGAGATGTGTGGCATAGTTGGCAGGAATGGGGTCTGCTGGAGAGGTCCCCCTGTGCCAGGAACCATGATTTATCTTCCAAAATGGAGGTGAAGTATAGTCTAGAGTCTGACTGCAGGGTAGCCTGGTAGTGAGAGGCCGTGCGAGTCCTGTTGTCAGACACTGCTGGTCATGTTTACAAATGTGCAGGGCTTTTCCGTCACACCCTTGAGGTTGGAGCGTGGTTTTCAAATCCCTGTCTTCTGAATTGCAGCATAGAATTTCTCTATTTTCCTCCCTTATATTAATTTTTTTTTGCAAATGAATCCTAATTACTGGTGATTTCCAGGTATGAAAGGAATCCTGGAACCTCTGTTTCTCTTCTTGGTTTTATCCTTTTGAGTAGTCTTGAAGGGAAAGGAAATCAGATTTAATTTTCTCTGTCCATTACTATTAAGTGTTGAAACCCATCATTTTAAGTTGTGGTCCAGGATATAGCAAGTTTAATGGTGAGAAACTGCCCAGAGTTTAAAACTGAGATCTGTTTAATAGGAAAAACATAGCCATGTTAATGGAGGCTCTGGTTGCTTTCCAGATCATAAATACATTTTAGAGATACTTCTGTTAGCATGAGAAGTTATAATTTCCTTAAGTGCAAAGTATTATTATAAACAGGGCTGAGGTGTATAGAATTATTCCTCTCACTTTGGAGTCATGTCTCAGGCTAATTCTGCCACTCTGCCACATGCATAAGTAATAGTGGGACAAAATAGCTCTCATTTTCCTTTCAATTTGATTAGAATTTCTAAGGTGGCATTAATTATTTCCCCCTTGTATTTAAAGTAGCTTCATCAATTCCGGTTTCTCTTCAAAATGCTAATTTTTCTATGTATTTACCCTCTGAATTTGCGTGTTTATGTTCATCGTGCTTTAGACCTGTGTCTGTGGCTTTAGATTATGAGTTCACCCTGACATCAGTCAGCTTTGCTGGGTGACACTACTCCCATATCATAAATCATGGAAGAGACTACATATTGGAAGAGCTTGATTCAAGATTTGGTTGGACTTGGAGTCTGGATGACCTAACTATGTAAAAATTTTGTTCAGATAAAAATACTATCATGATTCAAATAATGTTAGAATTTCTTTAAAAGTCATGGACACTCAAATTGAGAGCATCAGAATTCTGTTAACTCATTGGTTTAGCAGGGACACCTGCAGACTATCCTCAAGACTTCTTTAGGACAGACCGGTTTTCTTACAATGTCTCTGTTTCACACATGGTTTTGCTAGGATGTAAGTTAATAGATGCTAACCAGGGTATTTCCCTCTTATATAATCTCACAGGAGATGGTAATAAGAACTTTCAATATCATTGTCTGGTTTGCAAAGAAAATATTCCAACAAGTCAGTTTTATGATAAAAAATTATGTAACTCGAAACCTACCATTTAATTTTTAATTTATAAAGCTGTAGCACCTACAGCTACCATCTACTTCCAAAAACTTCCTATTACCTTAAGAACAGCAAGTGCCTTTTAAATGATGCGAAAGTGTAAGACATGTTTTATACCAGCTGACTCACCTTTGATAATGCTTTGTGTTTTAACAGATCAGTAAATGGACTTGGGGTAAAAGCTATTCGTCATGAGAATCTATTTCATAGTATGTTGGTATTTTCATAGTATATTTATTTCTTGCTAGGCTGAATGTAACCATGCTGATGGATTATATTAAAGTTTGGGTTTTCAGGTAAAGAGGTTGCTTTCAGGAGCCTTCTCTCAATCCCTTCATCAAAGTACCACAAAATTGAACTTGATATGTGTTGGTTTCAGATCAAAGAGAGCTGACGATCATGTGTGCTGCCATGTGTACAGTCCAGAGATTAAAGTCGGTTCGGTTTAAAGAGACCCCCAAATAACTAACAGAGACTGAAGGGATCTAAAGGGATGTGAGTGAGAATAAAAGTCTTTCATCCTGCTGAGCCATTAGTGGTCCAAACCTTCTTCCCTGAGTTTGGTAAGAACCACAGAAAGGAACCAGTTTGGAAAATCTAAACGAACCCAGACTAGTGAGAGCACACTTGCAACCTTCCAGTGTAAAGCATTTGCTTTTCAAAGACCATGGTGATGGTTGCTAGTAACTGGTAACGTAGACATATATTTTTTATCACGGCATATATGTCATCCAACAATACAACAGGGTTTTCCTGAGTGTGAAGTGCCTGCTATAACCAATACCCTCTTTTCTACCATCCCTACGGGATCTGAATTGTGTTGTTTCTTCTTGTGAACCCTTCATCACTTCACATATACAGTCATATAATCTTTTGTGGTCTAATAAGACTCTACCAAAACCCTTATAAAATTTTCATTTCTTCCTCCACTGGAAACTTCTTAAGGGTAAGAGCTATGTTTCAGCATAGCTCCCAGTATACAGTGAAACCCTATAAATACTTGGTGGCTGATTTATTGAATGAATGGATGGATAAATGTATTCATCCAATATAAGCACCTATTTTGAGTTTTCGGGTTTTGACAGCTTTTTACTCCCAAGGTGTTCATAGTTTATTTAATAAGGCAATAAGCAATAGCATCTAGAGCCCAACTTTATATGAGAATAGAACATCCTTATTTGAGGCTTCTTGAAGTGATCATGTACACCCAAGCATTCTCCAGTGAGCTTAGAAACTCAAGGTGGTTCTAAAAGGCATCTGTAGATGTCTGTGTTGTTTGTCCCAAGCACTGAGAAGGTATTACTGGGTAACATGTCTGCTCCAGGTCCTCCTCTAAGCCAGCTTACAGAATCTTCACTGTCCGCATTCTTACCGTGTTTAGGTTTCCTGCTGGTCCTAAGCATGAGCTTTGTCTAGGGCAGCATTCCACTCCATATAGCATTTACTATTAATTAGGTAAAGATGTTGGCACTTTGGCTGGCCCCACAGAGAATGAGCATTTCATTCACATGTGTTAGCCTATATCTGGGACCCACTAGAGGGACTGGTGGGTCCTCAGGCTCTGATCCTGTGTTCGCCTCTCCCTTTCCCCACAAACAGCTTCGGGAAATTCCTTTTTCACTGTCTCCATCTCTCCACATCTACCCCCCATTTCCATTTGATACCTCCTTTACCACCAAGGAATGCTTATGACATTTTAGGTGGCAAAATGGAATTGAGGAGGATGGAGTATTCAGAAGCATCCTTTTATGTACCGTGCACACACCCAGCCTTGCTCTCTATAGACCCTCTTCACTGCAGTTAGCATGCAGCACGTGGAGCTCCACCTGGAACACGTATTCTTTCCACCGTGTCTCCACAAATACGTGCTAGATTTCTCTTTTAGCTGTATTAGTCGGAGGCTAACCACAGTGTGCTGCAGAAATAGGCAGTTTGGAGAACTCAAAACCAAGTCCTAATATTAGCCACGCCCGCAAGAGGCTATCTTTTTTATATTTGTTAAGAATTCCAGCACTTAACTTGCCTTCTGGGCTGAGGGTCTGAGGAGATTTATTTATTTTCTTAGGGGGAAATGACGAGTGAAGTTACTGAAAGCAATTAGATTGGCTTTTTACAGGTACTGAATTTTCCTTTCCTGTCATCAACAGAGAAGTCAAGCCTTGTTTGTCATTGCTTTTTCCAGAACAGACCATCTCTGGCAGTGGAAAAATCGTGCACACCCAAGGAGGAAAAGAGAGGGAGAGAAAAGGAGAGAGAATGTGTGTGTGCTGCCTAGTTTTATGTCAGCTTGACACAAACTAGAACAGTGGTTCTCAACCTTCCTAGCTGCTTGAGTCTTGGGAAGATGGAACCCCAGTTGAGAAAATGCCCACACCTGAATGGCCTGTCGGCAGGCCTGTGGAGCATTTTTTGCTTGGTGATTGATGTGGGAGGGGATATAGCTCACCACGGGCAGTGACACCCCAAGGCTGGTAGTCATGGTTGCTATAAGAAAGCAAGCTGAGCAGACTGGTGAGCAGCATTCCTCTGAAATGTCCCTGCTCTTGATGATGGATCCTAAGCAGCAAGAGGAAATCAACCCTTTCATACCCTAGTTGCTTTTGGCTGTGGTGTTTTATGGTAAGACTAGAACTCCTAATTAAGGCAAGGAGTTGGGGAAAAGAGAGAACACTGAAGCACAAAAGGACTGAAGAACAGTAGTCACCCATGCTGGCTGCTGGTTGGGGCTTTCTTCCTAGGAACTGGCCCATTTGGGAGCACCAGGCTCCAGAGGACAGCCACTGCTCTCCATGTGTGGTAAATGGATCCATCTTGGCAAAAGAGCAGGATTTGTCCCCAAACCTGTAATCACCCATGTAAGTGCCCATGTTTTCCAAAGTGAAAATGACCTTAAAACTTAAGCCATGTACATTAACCTTAGAAAAGCCTGCCAAAAGCCTGCTAGTCTGTGGTGGGAGCCACCACCTCCTAAAGAGGGAAGCTAACCTGAACTTGGTTTTAATAGTAAGAGAAGACGAATCCTTGGAAAGCCGTGGCAGAGCGATAGCTTGGCTTCTTGTAGGACTTAGCTGAGAATATTTTCGTTTCCATGGCAGCTGCCTGAGCGTTTCCTCTTTACTCGATGACTTCAGCTTGCTCACCCACCATATGCTTCACATTTTAATGCTGTTATTGACATAGAAGGTCCTGATTGTCTCCTCTGTGGGATCTCATCCTCTTACCTTCAGCTGTTGGGAACTGTTCTGGCTGAAAGGAGTCTGATTGCAGCCACAGCTCTCAGCAGTGAGGGCAGAAATGGGCCCTTGATTATCAGACTCAGAAGGGGACCCATTACCTGCTTCCCAGATGGAAACTGTGAGAGCCTGGCTTATAGATGTATCGCCAGCTGCTGAAAACACGGCAGTGAGTGTGGGGTGATGGTGGCCATGAAGAGCTATGATGTCTTCAGCAGAGCACCACAGAGATGAGCATTTTAGAACAAACTTGAAGGCTGATGGAATTTCTAAAGGGGGAGAGTTGGAACGAAGGTGTGCCGTAGATAATACTCAGTTGGAGTCCCTGGTTGGCCACTGTTTCCTTCCTGTGTGCCAGCCTGTAGCCAGGCAGCAGGCAGCTATGGTGGAACCTCGTGTTCCCTAGCTGTTGAGTATAAACAATAAAAATAAATTAAGAACATGGACTTGGGATGTCCTTCCAAACTTCTCTGCGTCTTGTGCACAAGTCAGGGCACAGCCCCAGCACCCAGCTTTGCAGTGATGAAGTCTCCTGGAATCCTGCCCCATCCCATCCTACCAGGCTCTGTGGTTTCTAGATGTTGGGGACTGTAGTGGCAATATATAAACAGTAGGTAACAAAAGACCCAATGTCCTCGGGATGTCATGGTCCCTCCATTGGCACTGAGATATGCTTTTCTAGAAGGATAGAAAGTACCTTCCTGAGTAGAGGGCTCTTAGTTTCCATATGAATGTGGGAAGAAAAATGCTTCTCTCAAATGAACAGAATCAAGAAAGGAGGGTGGGAGAGTAGGTAGACAATAGGGTGGGGAAGGAAATGCTTTAATGTTTCTGGTTTTGTGACTTAGTCCTTGGATGCTTTTCTTCCAGGCCATATCCTCTTGAGTGGTGGAGTCTTGGCAGGGCTCTGGGTAGAGAAGCAAGCTGACATCTCATTCTTTCTTACCTTTCTTTTATTAAAATGTCACCCATTGTATAAGTGAATTTTACCAATTTATTCTCCCAATTTATTCAGCACATGTTCGTGTGAAGATTTACTGTAAAACTGGCATTGCTGGAGATGTAACAGTAAGCAGGACAGATACTGGTTGGAGCAGCTCGTGATCTGGTGGGAGGCAGGAGTTGGGTGTGTCAGGATGCTGTACCTACTCTGAGAGTTGTTAAAGAAGTTGGCTACTCAGTAGGAAAGGATTAGATACTACATGTCCATATTTTCATTTTGGAAAGTGTTTGTGACTATTAAAAATGAACACAAATGGTTGAGTTCTCATGGAGGTCGAAGGGTGAACATTGATAAACAGTGTACACAGGTCACTTCCAGCAAGGCTATTGGGTCAGGCAATGGGAGGCAAGTCAAGAGAAAGCACAGAGAGCCACAACTAGGAACAGTGGGACAAAGGCATCTTCCCTTCAGCATTACAGAGTGTCTTGAACCAAGTCTCATGCAGCATTCACCTTTGACCTTGGAGAGTGAGCTTTAGATTGCATACGATCTTGGTTTTCTACTTAGAAGTTTTCATTCCTTCTAAATTTTTGAAAGGAAGCATTGAAGGATTTGATTTTAGACATTCCATGTCCGTACTTTCATTTTGGAATGTGTAGTGTGACTATTAAAAATGGATACAGATCGTTGTGTGTGAAGAGTATTTTTATTCACATATCTGGAAGGTCTAAGAGTGGACTTGCTGCAGACAGAGTGGAATCCGGGGCTTAAACAGGGGTCATGAGAATTCTATTCTCTTCCTCCTCATGTCAATCTCTCTCAACATAGGGCTATCTCTGTCTATCTGGGTTATTTTTTGTTTGTTTATTTGTTTGTTTTTAGTTTTTTAAAAATATCTTTCTGCCTTTGCCTTCGCACCCTTTCTATGAGTTGACCTAATTCTTAGAAAGACATTTCAGTCATTAAAGGGGGATATGGACTTCTTCAGATCTTCATCACACATGGCAGCAATATAGGGGAAGGACCTTTCTCACATGCTCTGGGGTACGGTACAAGTGAAGCTCTCTGATTGGCTTTGCATACCCAGTTCTGATCTGGTTCTGATCAAACTTGGGAGTTGAGGAGGTAGGTACTCCTTCCAGGTCAGGCAAAACATCAATCTTTCTACTGGCTTGGAGGATTAACTGCCGTAATTGCTTGGTATAAAGATTTCACTAGCACGGGGTTCTATAGAAAAACAAAGATTCTAGTTACCGTAGTCCATGATTTATAGACCAGAGAATAAAATCAAGGAGAGGAAAGATGGAAGAGAAAAGTTGAAATCTTTTCCCCCTGGATGTCCCCAAGTAAAGATTTACATTTTATTTAAAGAGTTAAATGTCTTGCAGCATTTCTTTTCACTCCCCCAACCCTATTTTTCTTTTAACATGTGTCTTCAATTACAGAGAGTTGAAGTTTTGAGGGAATTCCTCCAGAAACAGAAGCTTGTGTAAAATGATGCTCTCAGGGGGATGGAGGTTCACCAGGGCCCAGCATGCTGAACTGTGGTGAGGCATTCAGAACCATGTAGAAAATTCAGAAACGTTTTATAGAAAAGTGCGTAGCTGTTATGAAGCAAAATGGTATTCCTTAAGAAAACAAACATGTTCCATCAAGGTTAATTCTACTTTGTGCTCTCTTTTGCCCTCTTGGGTAGGAACGTACTCTGTTCTGCCATTGGGGATAGTTGAAAAGAGGGGATGAGAAGTATAAGAACCATAATCAAGAAAAGCCACACGATGAAGCCTATATGAGAAACCGATTTGTCAGGGGGTCCTACCTGGGGATGAGTTAATGCCCACAGGACTCTCCTGGCTCAATGGGAATGAAGGTTTGGGGGAATCTGGGGTGTGGCGGGTGAGAGAGAGTCCTGAAATTATCTTTCAATGCTTGGCTTCCCTTTACAAGATGTAAAAACCTGCTCCTTATATGTTCTTGACTTCACTGGAGTTGGAATGCCTTTTCCCCTTGGCTGTGTTAATATTTTATTAAGTAGTAAAAAAAAAACCCAAAAACCTGTTTTCAGTAACATTCAAATTAATGATAATATGACTTTCAAAGAAAGATTATAGTAGTCAACAGCTTGGTGAATGTCACCCTCTCTAATACTGGCATTTTATTTCTCTTCTTCCCTGGAAGGATAAAGGGAAGTTCCAGAAAGTTCTTTTTGCAACAGAATACTAGTACTGTACACTTTGTTAAATTTTACAGTGGACTTTTTCAGATCACAGTAGACTACAGTATTTAAAGGCCAATTATGCCATAGTTTTCAGAAGGAAGAGTAATGAAGCATTTTTTTTAAAAATTATCCTAAACCTTATATTTTAAAGATGGATGAAATTATAGTCCCTTTGTGACTTTCTATGAGGTAGTTTTCTCAATTTCTGTTCTGATAAAAGTCACTCTAATCTTTCATAAGCAACCTCTTTACCTCTTTTGCCACAGAAAAAGTGTCCCACTCCTGCTTGTGAGGGTCAGGGCCAGTCACACAGAGTGAAGGTGTCAAAGGTTGGACAAAGTGCTTCCTCAACGCTGATTTGCAGATGCTTTTGTTAGTTTAACGAAATCAAGACACTGAAGAAATGAAAACTTTGTGACAACGTGTTACAATCCTATCCTGAATGGGACAGTCTTCAGGGAGAATGACCCATGAAGGCACATAGAAGATAGCAACCAAAGTCGAGAACTATGAAAGTCAGAACCAGAGAGGCTAAAATGGTCTTATTTATTAATGAACGACCCGGAGTGTGTGTACTCTGCTTCTTAGCTTATGGACTGAACCCAGTATGACGTCTGCATCTGAAGCAAAGGTTCAGGATTAAAGGTATTGGCCTGTCACCCTAGTGGTTTAGTTTGTGTGTTTATTTTTGTTGGGTAAGGTCTAGTCAAGGCACAGCTGATTTCCTGAGCCAGGCCTGGAGTGGGGTAAATGGCTTCATGTTTCTAATTAGCTAGAGACTCCCCAGGCTCCTTGCTGCAGCTGCCCTGTTTCCACAGGACCCCTCTCCCTCCGAGAGCAGTAGTACAAGGCTCTTCGTTGTAACTGATAATTATTTTGCCTTCTATTCCCTGCCAGCAGGTCATCCGTCCAGGTGTCTCTCATCTGTAGTTTAGGTCTTTAGTAGATTTTCAAGGTGCTTTGAAACAGCTTCAGCAGGCATTAAGACGCCTTTAGCTCACAATGGCTAATCCCCCCCCCCCCCCACTTGGGTTTCATTTTCTGGCATCTTACCTTCGATATCTTTGTGCTTCACTACATATCCATTTTTAGGAAAGCATATGTGTGTTGAAGTGTATGTGTGTGTGTGTGTGGGGAACCTTGATTCCTTAGGAAGACCCACACACATGCTACAGCCCTGAACTTGCTTCCTACTCCCTGGCTTGAGCATTTAAGATCTGACTGGCCGTGGTCTGTTTCCCTCTCATCCAGTGCTTTGTGGTAGTTCTGTGTCATTGCAGAATTGCATATGGCTCCTTCTAGTCTTATTTACTGGCCCTACTTGGGGATAGCTGGCTTTTTGGGAAAGTCCTTGTAATATTACTGCTTAGAATTGTACCACTGTCTACTCCTCTGTCACCCATCCCCTGTCCCTTTTGATTATGCTATTTGTCAGGATAGAGACTTGGCTTTAAATAAGAGGACCCGAAATCCTACAGCAAAGTCTGTGGTTTTTCTTAATATTAGGGTTTATTGATGCCCAGCACAAAACATACAATTCATTAAGTTATAGAACAGTGTAGAGAGATAATTGCCTGGAAATATTGCTAGATTTAATTTATAGATGGAAAGCAGCTTATGGCTTATATGACTTGGGTAGCCTTTTCTTCAGAAAGACTTGTAAACAATAAAAACAAGCTGGGTATGGGGCTGCACATCTTTAACACTAACACTCAGGACGCAGAGGAAGGCAGATCTCTGGGAATTTGAGGTCAGCCTGGTCTACATAGTGAATTTCGGGAGAGCCAGAGCTACATAGTATTAAAAAAAATAGAAAAAGAAGAAAGAAAGAAAGAAAGAAAGAAAGAAAGAAAGAAAGAAAGAAA
>NW_021604636.1:15947108-15954650 GCF_004785775.1 Grammomys surdaster | reverse complement strand
GGGAGGGAGGGATAGATAGATGGATAGACAGGCAGGCAGGCAGACAGGCAGTCAGGCAGATAGATTCTGGGGCTGGGATATAGCTCACTGGTAAACCATTTTTTAAGCACATACCAGGTCCTTGTTTTGACTCTCAGTGTGGCAAACATTCAAAACAACCTTTATTACATATAGTATACTGTATAATGTTCTAAGAGCTGTTTGTGTATCTCTTCAGTGTTTACAACAAGCCTGCATGGTGGTTGTCAGTTCCCCACCCCCACTACTTTATGGAGAGAAGAATTCAGACAGGTCAGGAGCAGGATCACTGTCACTGTGGGGTGTAAAGCCATATTTCTAACTTCAGAGCCAGAGATAGGCTCAGCAGCTGCAAATTCTCCAAGGAGAACTTTGGAAGTTAGGATTAGGAACCTGTCATCTGCAGAAGAAAGCCCACACAAGCACACCCTTTTATGTGCACCCCGGTTGTTTACAGAATGATTGGCCCTTGTTATGGGCCAGGTTCTGTGATGGAGTATCTCAGCCAGGCATAGAGCCGCTTGCTCAGCAGCACTGGCTCGTGTAGAAAAATTTTCAAAATGCCTTTGAGTTTTCTCTTATTCTACTCTCTCTCCTTTCTCTGGCTATGGAGAAACTTTCTTGCCCTGTTGTAAACAACAAACTGTAGTGCCAAATAGCTCCAAGTTTAGAAGGAGCTACATACAATTTTACAACGGCATTGACGGATGAATGAGTGACAGACCACGGTCAATGAGACCTTAGATTCCCAAGGCAGGGAGAACTTGATTCCAGGGTTGCAGCAGCATGTCTGTCTGTGTGTGTGTGTGTGTGTGTGTGTGTGTGTGTGTGTGTGTGTGTGTCGTCTTCCTGAGGAAGTAGGGTTCCTCTTACTTTGCAAAGAATGGATAGGCAATGAAGTAACTTGTGAAGTTTCTTGGAGCATAGTTAGTGAAGCGAAGTCTGCTACGGCTGTTGTCATGTGTACAGGTTGTTTTCATTGTTGTGTTGTGTTCCTGGCGTTGTGTGCTTTTTGCATTGATTTGCAGTGAGATTTAAAAAGAGAGAGCTAAGACAGCGTAATTGTATTTTATACTTACATGGCCCCTCACAACTCATGTTTTCTGTGTACATCATTTGAGCCTCCTAGGGGACGTATGAAACCTGGTTTCACAGAGTGACTAACAGGCCATCCAAAGACCTAGGCGTGACCCTGCATTCCCACTCGCTGTTACATACCTCCCTTCCTTCTGGTTACACAGAGAGAGATGTGCTGGAGGAATGGAGCTTTTAGAAAGCAATGTATCAAGTAGAAGGAAATGTGGTTCAGCATCCTAGGGAAGAACAGCTGAAGAGCCCTCCATGGGATGGATGGTTTGGTTGCCTAGTGCCAGGAAACGGAGCAGCAGGGATCCATGGGAGGCAGATGTCTTAGTCAGCCCAGGCTGCCATGACAAATGCACACAGACTGGCTTCTCTGAACTCTGGGCATTTAGTATACCATAGCTTTGGAGGCTGGAGCAATGCACCAGCCAATTTGGTCTTTGGGAAACCTTGGCCCTGCCTCATAGACGTCTATATACTCAGAGTAAGGAGAAGCTCCTACTCCAGTCTCTGCCTGTCAGGAGAGTCTCTTCCTTTTGAACACACCGATGCCAGTTACCTCTCAAAGTCCCAACACCAAATGCTACCTCCCTGGAGCTGGAGCTTCACCCCGAGAGCTGGAGAGAGACAGCACAGTTTAGTCTGTAGCATGGTCTATGGCACACAGATCAGAACGGTCGAGTAAAGTGTGGACATACAAATGCAGGTTTGGAAAGCACCATTAATATGCTTGTAGAAAACAATCCCTTAGTGGCTATTTGAATTTGGAGTAAAGAGGACAGAATTTATGAACACTTGGCAGAGCTTTTCCCTCAACTCTATAAAATTCAGAGTACCCTTGAGTTGTCCCGAGGGACAGGGATGCTGTGATCACACCGTGGGAACTATTGTCATTCCCATAAGCCGGATGCTGCAATACAGTGGTGCTGTGGTTTTTGATGTTATTTATTTATTGGGAGCTTTACAAAGGTGCGGAGTATATTTTTGTTTCAAAATTCTTTAGGTGCAGATTTGAGACTCTAGGAAAGTACTGTGTCAGTTACCAGGGTGTGGCTTTCTGCAGGAGCACAGTACATATCCTTGCACCTAAGCCCAGGTGCGGGATGGAAAATGCATGTATGGTCTTGCATTCTCTCACTGTATCCACTCACAGTGCGGAGCTCTGAGTAAGTCTTTACCCCCTCCCAGAGTTGAAATGATTCAGTGATAGCTACGAGCCCTTTTTCATGGTAATTATAATCAGTCATCTGAATACATTTATGCATTCAGAGCTTTTCAGTTTCATACATAAATAGCTGCCATCAGAAGGGTTTTTGAGGGCTGATTGGGCTGGAAAAGATGCCATTTAAAATGCATTCTGTGTTTCTAGCCTTTCCAGCAGCATGACAGGTGAAGTCAGTCTGGTCAAAACTAGTGGTGAGCTTGTTAATTCAGAGCTCTTAGCTGTGTAGAGGAAACTGCGATATTTTTTTAACACACAACTACAGAAGCATACATTTTGGAAAAAAACCCTCAGGGTTGCTCTTTCAGGGTATTAGAAGATGTTAAATTGCCAGTTCATCAAGCATTAAGGCTAACTGTGTCCATGGAGAGTGGATGAAGACAGCAGGGTAGCTTCAGCAAGAAGGTGGATGTTTTTTGCTGTTCTGCTTGCTGAGTACAAGAATCTGGCCCCAGAGGCCTGGCTGAGACAAGGAGATGCTTTATTGGACATGGTAGCACTTGAGTATCAGAGGGTGTGCACATGTCTGAAGAGCAAGAGAGCTGAGCATCCCTATACTGTGAGAGAAGAGGAGACTAGCTTCCCCAGCCAACAAGAATAACTAGGGTTTAAATGGCATTTGAATGGAAGGTTTTCTAAGTTTTAGCATTGATTTAGTTCCTGGGGCTTGACAAGCACAGGCTGTGTCAGTATCATGGAGACTTGCTCTCTCTTGTGGTGAGCTTTTAAAAAATATTTGATTGTTTTATGTGAATGAGTGTTTTGCCCGCATGCGTGTAAGCACGCCTTGTGTATGCCTAATGCCTACTGAGACCAGAAGAGGGTATTGGATTCCCTGGAAGATTAGTTACAGATGTTTGTGAATGACTATGTGAGTGTTGGAAATTGGACCCAGGTCCTCTCCAAGAGCAACAAGTGTTCTTGACCACCGAGCCAGCTCTCTCAGCCCTGTGCCTCCCTCCCTCCATGGTATACTTTTGGTTTGCACTAAATGTGACCAGAAGATCTGCTCAGAGCAGATGGTGGAGGTATGGAGATATTACACAAAGCTTGTCTGTGACTTGGGAGATTTGGTAGTTCTAAACACAAAATGCGCCTTTCCAGCAGACTGGCGAGTATACGTTGGACCTTTTGTGTGCTGAGTCAGAAGTGAAGGTTTTCGCTTCAGCTCATATACCAGCAGTGATGGCACCCTCTCTCACTCGCCGCACAGCTGATTTGAGAACATCAGCCAGTAGTCACCATTCCTCTGGACAGAGGTGATTTCAGGGCCCTTTGTGCTGATGAGTTTCCCTTCCCTCTGGGTCTCAGTTGTGCAGCATCTAGAGTCTAGACAGTGTTTCAACAGGTGGGCTTTAGTTTTCTGGAAGGAATAGAAATAATGGCAGCTATTCTGTATCAGGTACTGTGCTATGGACCTCTTTTATCTACTCTAAACATCTTGAAAAACAATATGTAGAATGTTCCCCATACACATTAATTTGACATTCATTCCTAATATATTATAATCTTATCTTTGATAATCTTGTCATACATATAAGTTAGAAATCATCTGAAACTCCACACTTCTGCAATGACCACTGATATTTGGATTTCTCCCACTTTATATGCACTGACTGGTATGTAGCATATACCTAATTTCCCACCAATTAAATCATGTATGTTGTTGACAGATATCACTGGATATGCACTGGTACTCTCTTTAATGAACAAATGTTCATTCACCCGAGACAGGACACTGACAATAGACCCAAGAAGCCGTTCCATCCAGCTGCAGCATAGGGAGCCCATGAACTTACTCACAAGGCATGAGTAACTTAAAAGCAGATACATCACTGAAAAGCTACCCTAGCCAGAGAAGTCCTGATGGCTACATCTCTGGAACTCCCTGTCTACCCTGTAGCCAGCTCGACCAGAGTTTCCTCACCCGGGCAGGAGTTGCTTCCTCTATAACCTTGGGGAGGGGCTTGTGGGTATAGTATCCTTTTGAGTTTCCTGACTGCTGTGAGTAGTCCCTCCCCTCTCCTGGAGGGAGAGTTTTAATTAAGAGGATGTGGCTACAAAGCATCTTATTCCCTGATGAATTATAAGAGTGGCAGTGATTCTGTCTTGTTGCTTCTGTTTGATTGGAGCGAGAATTATAATTGGCTCTTTTTGCATCCTTTCCTTTTTTATTTATTCTCATGTATATCACATCCCTATTACAGTTTTCCCCCCTCCCCCTCCCCCAGTCCTCTCCTTCCCATCTTTTCTTTCCCCTGAATCCACGTCCCACTTTACCCTCCCTCAGAAAAGAGCAGGCCTCCTAAAGACATCAACCAAATATGACATAACAAGCTACAGTAAGACCAGACACATACTCTCACATCAAGGCTGGACTAGGCAACCCAGTAGGAGCCAAAGGGTGCCAAAGGCAGGCAAGAGAGTCAGAGACAGCCTCTGTTCCACAGTGGCTGGTGGGTAAGGAATCCCACAAGAACACCAAGCTACACAACCATAGCATAAATGCAGAGAACGTGGATCAGACCCATACAGGTTCCCTGATCCCTGTGAACCCCTGTGAGTCCCAGTCTGTTGATTCTATGGGCCCTGTTCTTGTGGTGTCATTGATCCCTATGGCTCCTCCAATCCTTCCTCCTCCTCCTCCTCCTCCTCCTCCTCCTCCTCCTCCTCCTCCTCCTTCTCCTCCTCCTCTCCTCCTCTTCCTCCTCTTCCTCCTCTTCCTCTTCTTCTTCTTCCTCCACACTCTCCTCCTCCTCTTCCTCCACAACCTCCTCCTCTTCTTCCTCCACAGGATTCCCCAAGCTCTGCCTAATATTTGGCTGTGGGACTCTGCATCTGTTCCCATCAGATGCTAGATAAAGTCTCTCTGATGACTCTTATGCTAGACTCTCGTCCCAGCACATCCTATAGGCCTGACAAACTGTAGACTGGAGGTTTTCTGGCTGGGTTGGAGTCTCACTTCAATCCCTCCTGTTTTCATCCCTACCTGTCCCCAGTTCACCCTTGAAATCTATTCTGTTTCTCCTTCCCAGGAAAGTCCTTGCATGCCCTTTAAGTTGTCCTTGTTATTTAACCTCTCTGGGTCTATGGACTGTAGAAGGGTTATTCTTTCACTTACAGCTAATATCTACTTATAAGTGAGTATGTACCATGCTTGTCCTTCTGGGTCTAGGTTACCTCACTCAGGGTGATTATTTCTAGTTCTATCTATTTGTCTACAAACTTTATGATGTCATTTTTTAACAGCTGAGTAATACTCCATTGTATAAATGTACCTCATGTTTTTTATCCATTCTTTGGTTGATTGTTTCCAGTTTTTGCTGTTATGAGTAAAGCTTCTGTGAACATAGTTGAACAAACTTCCCTGTGGTAGGATGAAGTATCCTTTCGTTATATGTCCAGGAGTCATATGGCTGAGTCTTGAGGTAGATCGATTCCCAATTTTCTGAGGAACTACCATATTTATTCCCATAGTGGTTGTACAAGATTCCACAAGCAACAGAGGAGTTTTCCCCTTGTTCACAGCCTCACAACCATGAGCTTTCACTTGTGGTTTTGATCTTAGCCATTTTGACAGGTGTATAGAATCTCAAAGGTGTTTTGATTTGCATTTCCCTGATGTCTAAGGATGCCGAACATTTCTTTAAGTGTTTCTCAGCCATTTGAGCTTCTTTTGTTAAGAATTCTGTTTAGATCTGTATCCCATTGTAAAATCAGATTATTTAGTTTGTTGATGACTAGTTTCTTGAGTTCTTTATATATTTTGGATATAAGCCTTCTGTCAGATGTGGAGTTGGTAAAAATCTTTTCCCATTCTGTAGGCTGCCATTTTGTCCTATTGATGGTGTCCTTTGCCTTACAGAAACTTTTCAATTTCATGGGGTCCCATTTATTAGTTGTTCATCTTAGTGCTTGTGCGATTGGCATTCTGTTCAAAAAGTTGCCTCTTATGCCAATACACCAAGACTATTCCCCACTCTCTCTTCCATTAGATTCAGTGTTTTGGGTTTTACCTTGAAGTCTTGGTTCACTTAGACTTGCGTTTTGTGCCGGGTGATAAATATGGATCTGTTTGCATTCTTTTGCATGCAGATATCCAGCTAGTCCAGCACCCTTTGATGAAATGCTTTCTTTTTTCCATTGTATATTTATGGATTCTTTGTTAAAAAAAAATCAGGTGTCCATAGGTTTGTGAATTTACATCTGGATCTTCAGTTTGATTTCATAGATCAAACTGTCAGTTGTTATGCCAGTACCATGCATTTCTTATCACTATATCTCTGTTTTATGGCTTGAAGTCAAGGATGGTTATATCTTCTGAAGTTCTTTTATTGTTCAGGATTGTTTTATCTATCTTTTTTCCCCATATGAAGCTGAGTATTATCATTTCAAGGTACATAAATATTGTGTTGGAATTTTGATGGGGATTGTGTTGAAACTTAGATTGCTTTTGGTAAGGTGGCCATTTTTATCATGTTGAGCCTATGAATCCATGTGCATGGAAGCTCTTTCCATCCTCTGATATCTTCTTCAGTTTTCTTCTTCAAAGACTTGAAGTCATTATCATCTAGGTCTTTCACTTGCTTGTTTAGAGTTACCCCAAGGTATTTTGTATTTGTGGCTATTATGAAGGGTGTTGTTTCTCTAATTTCTTTCTCAGCCCTTTTGTCATTTGTATGTCTTAGTTTGAGTTTTATTGTTGTGGAGAGACACCATGACTATGGCAACTCTTATAAAGGAAAACATTTAATTGGGGCTGGCTTACAGTTTCAGAGGTTCAGTCCATTATCATCATGCAGGGAGCATGGCAGTGTGCAGGCAGACATGGAACTGTTGGAGCAGAGAGTTCTATCTACATCTTGCTCCACAGGCAGCAGAAGGAGACTGTCCCACAGGGTGTGGCTTGAGAATACCCTAGAACTCAAAGCCTAGCTCCACAGTGACACACTTCCTCCAACACAGCCACATCTACTAAACAAGGCTGTCACACCTCCTAATAGTACTACTCCCTATGGGCCTGTGAGAGCCAATTACATTCAAACTATCGTAGTATGTAACAGGGCTACTGATTTTTTTTTAAAAGTTAATCTTGTATCCAGCTAATTCGATGAAGATGTTTATCTGCTATAGGAGTCCCCTTGTAGAAAATTTGGTGTTGCATATATATGATATCTATCTATCTATCTATCTATCTATCTATCTATCTATCTATCTAT
>NW_021604636.1:15887729-15947098 GCF_004785775.1 Grammomys surdaster | reverse complement strand
TATCTATCTATCTATCTATCTATCTATCTATCTATCTATCTATCTATCTATCTATCTAAATATCATATCATCTGCAAACAGGGATAGTTTGACTTCATTCTTTCCAGTTTCTACACCCTTGATCTTCTTTAGTTGTTTTATTGCCCTAGCTAGAACTTTAATTATTATATTGAGTAGATAAGGAAAGAGTGGCCTTACGTTGTTTATGATTTTAGTGGAATTGCTTTGAGTTTCTCTCCATTTAATTTAAAGTTGGCTATAGGCTTGCTGTAAATTGCTTTTATTATAGTTAGTTATGTTCCTTGTATCCCTGATCTCTCCAAGACTTTTTATGAATGGGTGTTGGGTTTTGTCAAAGACTTTCTCAGCCTCCTTTTGTTTTTCTTTCAGTTTATATATGGTGCATTATATTGACATATTTTCATATGTTTTGTGTGTTGAAGCATCCCTGCATCTCTGGGATGAAGTCTGCTTAATCATAGTAGATGATCTCTTTTGGTGTGTTCTTGGGTTCAGTTTGCAAGTATTTTATTGACTATTTTTGCATCAGTGTTCATGAGAGAAATTGTTCATCTCTCTGTAATTTTTGTCTGTAATTCTCTTTCTTTGTTGAGTCTTTGTGTGGTTTGGGTATCAGGGTTACTGTGGTCTTATAAATGAATCTGGTAGTGTTTCCCCTGTTTCTACTTTGTCCAGTGGTTTGAGGAGTATTGTTTTTAGTTCTTCTTTGAAAGTTTGGTAGCATTCTACACTAAAACCATCTGGTCCTGGACATTTTTTATGGCTGGGAGACTTTTAATGACTGCTTCTATTTCCTTAGAGGTTATAATTCTATTTATTGTTTTTTTGATCTTGATTTTGTAAGTGATATCTATCGAGAAAATTGTCTGTTTTAGCTTTTCCAATTTTGTTAAGTATAGGTTTTTGAAGTATGACTTGATGATTCTTTAGATTTCCTTGGTGTCTGCTGTTCCGTTCTTCATTTTGCTTCTGATTTTGTTAATTTGGATATTCTTCTTCTGTCTTTTAGTTAGTTTGAATAAGGATTTGTTTATCTTGTTGCTTTTCTCAAAGAGCCAACTCTTTGGTTTATTGATTCTTTGTATTGTTCTTTGTTTCTATTTTATTGATTTCAGCCCTCAGTTTGATTATTTCCTGCTTCCTTCCTTTCCTCCTCAATGTGTTTGCTTCCTTTTGCCCTATATCTTTCAGGTGTGCTGTTAAGTCGCTAGTAGGAGATCTCTCCTCTTTCTCTATGTAGGTACTTGATGCTATGAACTTTCCTCTTAGCACTATTGTATCTGATAAGTTTCGGTATGATGTGCATTCATTTTACTTGAATGTTAGGAAGTCATTAAATTCCGTCATTCAGTAGAGAGTTGTTCAGTTTCATTGAGTTTGTAGACTTTTTGTTGTTTCTGTTGTTGAAGTCCAGTGGTGTCCCAAAGTCTGTGGTGATCTGATTGGATGCAGGGTGTTATTTCAAATGACACTTGTTTTGTGACCAAGTATAGGGTCTATTTTTGAGACTGTTCCTTGAGGTGCAGAGACTAAGGTATATTCTTTAGTGTTGGGGGGAAATGTTCTGTAGATATCTGTTAGGTACATTTGGTTCATAACATCTGTTAGATCTAGTACTTCTCTGTTTAGTTTAAGTCCAGGTGACCTGTCCATTGGTGAGAGTGGTGCACTGAAGTCTCCCACTATCAATGCATGAGGATCAATGTGTGATTTATACTTTAATAATGTTTCTTTTACAAATATGGGTGTAGTTGCATTTGTCCAAATATGGGTGTCCTTGCATTTGTCATATAGATTTTCAAAATTGAGTTGTTCTTCCAGTGAAGTTTTCCTTTCATGAGTATGGTGTCCTTTTCCATCTCTTTTGATTAATTGAAGTCTATTTTGTTGGATATTAGAATATCTACACCAGCTTGCTTCTTGGGGCCATTTGCTTGGAAAATATGTTTCTAACCTTTTACTCTGAGATAATGTCTATTTTTGATGCTGACATGTGTTTCCTGTGTGCAGCAGAAGGATATATTTTATATTTTTATTAGGGACTACTATTGATATTGAGAGATATCAATGACCAGTGACTGTTAATATCTGTTATTTTGTTGTAGTTGGTGGTTGTGTGTGTGTGTGTGTGTGTGTGTGTGTGTGTGTGTGTGTGGTGTGTGCAGGTGCCTGCATGTGTTTCTCTTCCCTTTGTTTTGTTTTGCTGGTGTGAGATTATTTATTGCCTGTGTTTTTATGGGCGTAGTTAACGTCCTTGGGTTGGAGTTTTCCTTCTAGTACCTTCTAGAGGGCTGGGTTTGTTGGTAGATATTCTTTAAATTTGATTTTATCATGTGATACCTTGTTTTTTCCATGTGTTGGGATAGAATGTTTTGCTGGGTACAGTAGTCTGGGCTGGCATCTGTGGTCTCTTAGGGTCTGTAGCATATCTCCTTAGGCTCTTCTGGCTTTTCATGTCTCCATTGAGAAGTGAGGTATAATTCCAGTAGACTTACCTTTAAATGTTACTTGGTCGTTTACTCTTGCAGCTTTTAATATTCTTTCTTTGCTCTGAATGCTTGTTGTTCTTGTTATTTTGTGTCAAGGGGACATTCTTCTCTGGTCAGATCTATTTGGTGTTCTATAAGCTTCTTGTACTTTTATAGGCATGCCCTTTCTTAGGTTAGGAAATTTTTCTTTGATGATTTTGTTAAGAATATTTTCTGGCTCTTTGAGCTGTGAATCTTCTTTTTCTTCTCCTTCTGTTCTTATTATCCTTAGCTCTGGTCTTTTCATAGTGTCCCAGATTTTCTGGATGTTTTATATAAGGAATTTTTTAGATTTAACATTTTCTTTGAATGATGTATCCATTTCTTCTATCATGTCTTCAAGGTCTGAGATTTTTCTTTTCCATCTCTTGTATTGTATTGGTGATGGTTGCATCTGTAGTTCCTGTTTGCTTACCTAGTTCTTTCCATTTCCAGAGTAGCCTCAGTTCATATTTTCTCTATTGCCTTTATTACCATTTCCAGTTCTTAAGCAGTTTTGTTTCCTTCACCTGTTTGTTTGTTTTTTTGTTTGTTTCTTGGCTTTTGTGACATTCTTTAAGAGATTTGTTGCTTTGCTCCAATGTTTTGATTGTGTTTTCCTTGATTGTTTTGAGGGATTTGTTCATTTCTTCTTTAAGGACCTCTATCATCTTCATAACACTGGTTTTAGGGTCATTTTCTTTTGCTTCAGCTGTGTTGGAATATCAGGACTTGCTGTAGTGGGATGAGTGGGCTCTGGTGGTAACATATTGCTCTGGCTGGTATTTGTTGTGTTCTTACACTGACATTTAGGCATCTGGATTTGGAGAGATTATAGTTCTAGGTACATATTTCTGAGTTTGACTTTGTTGGGTGGGTGTTTTCTTTCTTGGTTTCTGTTTCCTATCTGTTCTTCTGGCTGGAGTGGCCTGTGGTTGAGTGGGGGGCGTCTGCCCAAATTGGGGGCTAGACTTCTAATAGCCTGGATGGCCTCTGGTCCAACAGGGGGTTGCTACCCAAGTTGGGTGCTGGAGATTTGTCAATGTGTATGGCCTCTGATCAGCTGGGTGTTTTCTGGGGCTCAAGACGCTGGCCTGGCTGCTGTTGGAGTGGGAGAGTTTCACTGGAGGTGATGGCCAGGATGTGGTAACAAGGAGAGGAGGGATGATTGGTGTTATGCTGGCTGACATAGGCAGGCTAAGGGAGGGCAGTCTCTCCTTGGATTCAGAGTGCTGGCCTGACCTCTGGTGAGGTAAGAGGTCACACCTCTACCTGAGGTGTGGATTGGGATTTTTTTTCTTTTTTATGGTTAGATTTTTTTCATGTTTAAAGACCAATTTTCTTCTTACCTTGAACTAAGTTTTATTTTCAATGGATACTTAGCTTCACCAAATGTCTTTGGCTAGACCCTGTTGATATAGCCCACTGCTTAAAGTTCATATGTGTGGCTGCCATGATGATGGTAATGGTCTTAGGGAAACTGCCCACTGGCGTGACTCCCTGCCCCCGCCTCTCTTGTCAGCCACATTCACTTAGATTCTACTTAGAATGTTTGTAAGTGTTCACACATGGAAGCACCTCCACTTCCTTGTCACTTACCTTCACTAGTTTTCATTTTAAGTCTCAATGACTCCCCTAAGATGACAGGCTTTGAGGGTTTCCCTGAGATTCTATCATCTTGAATCATTAATTTTAATGATTTCTAGTCTGTATAAGATACGTGAAACCCACTATGAAATTACCCATTTCTGTTCACGTTTTTAATGATAGAAATTCAGCTACATTCCCAATCTCTTCTGTAGTAATCGGCCTACTCAATTCCCCACATTTAAAGTCAGTTATATTAATTTCTATCTGTGGCAGTTCATACTGAGAGTTTAGGGATGTTTTGTCCCTGTCTCCCCCCTCCCTGACCTGCTTCCAGCCCAGCTTCTTCCTGACATCTTTTTTCTTCCATTCTTGTCTATTATGTCAGAATATTCTGGGTTCATTTCTTACTGCGGGAATCTCTTACTTTTAACTGACATGTTCCTAGTGATGGCATATTACCCTCTTAGATTTAATGCTAGATCCACAGTAACAATTCTCACTGCTTTCCCTTCTCTTGCCTTGAATACATGGATTGAGCAGTGTGGCTGGCATTTGTGGAGAGGGGGAGGCAGAGACGGTAGCCACATCTGTAGATGATCTGCCACAGTAAGTGAAATGCAGAGAATAGACTCCGGCATGAAGTGACAACTGTTAATCCAGCCATGCCAGTGGAGTTGTATCTTCCCTTAACATTTTCTGTTGCTCTACAAGTCACGTGACACCTTGATTAGGTATAGAAGTCCAGGAGTGAGTTCCTTTCTGGGCTCTGCACAAGCAGAGTGCATGCCAGTCTGATCTTTTTCCTTTGTCCATAACTTACTATGCTTTTGACTGTCTGTCTTTCTAGTATATTTTGAGAGTGTAGTCCCTTGGCTGGGCTGAAAAACTCTGTCTAGACCAAGTTGGCCTCGAACTTGGAATGATTATTTTGCCTGTCTCTTCTGAGTGCTGGGATTACAGACATGAGCCACCATGCCTGACAGCTTATTATTTTCATCAGGAGGCTCTCGTGATGTTTAACTAAAATCAGAAACAGGATAGCTAAAGCACTTACTAACTGTTGAGGTCATAGACAGTATGAGACCCGAAAAGGAAGTAGATACTTGAAAACAAAAGGTACAGTTTCCACCCGTTGCTGTTGATTGTCATTATCAAGCCCATGCAAATCTGTTTCTAAAGAAAACGTTAATATGAAGTGCAGACTTTTGCAAAGTGAGGACACTCTCCTCTGATGTTTTCAGGCACTGTCTCCCCTTCTTTGAGTCCCATTTTCTGTACTCTCTGCACACTTACTCCTGTTATTTGTCTGACCTTGAGGTGACACTGCTAGATCTGGGACAATCTGCTTGACTATTATGAACTTCAGTCTTTCTTCCTGGCTTCACCGTGGAGATTATCCACTAGAATGTGATGGGGCTTGCTGAGGTCGGCTGCCTGTGTGCTGTCTCGTTCTATGTCATAGCCACTTAGGCAAGTCAAGGCAGCGTTGGGGCCTCCTACTTCCGGTCTCCTGCC
Source organism: Grammomys surdaster (assembly GCF_004785775.1). Lineage (NCBI taxonomy): Eukaryota > Metazoa > Chordata > Mammalia > Rodentia > Muridae > Grammomys > Grammomys surdaster. Next base: position 15,941,465 of record NW_021604636.1, on the reverse strand, counting down.
ATTCTCCTACACTGCCAGAGTCCAGAACTGTGACAGAGGACAGTAATCATGTGTTCTATGCAGTCCCTACTGCTACAGTTGGCTTGTAACAGTTCCGTGCTCCAGAAGTTGGCCCTGAACACTAGATGTGGTTGTTGAGGTGACAGCAATAACAACCTAATGGCCTGGTGCTTCTGTGCCAGAAAGAAAATTTACTGACACACTGCTGTGTGGACAGCAGCGACCATACATCCTTTGAGCATTTTGGATTTCTTATTACACCTGCATGGGTTATCTGGCTCCCAGCCTTCCTATTGAGGATAAGAGGAAAAATGAATTTGCAAGTCTAGCATCATTTCTTGCTGGCTGATTAGGCTAAGATGACAGATGGCTGTTTTTGTGGCAAGAGGAAAGGACAACATCAGAGCTTGAGATTGGTGATGGCATGTAAGGAGGTGATAAATGGTCATGCATGCGCACACACGTTGGTGTGTTCATAGCTCAGTGTTTTGTTTTTGTTTTTTTCTTCAGGATGAAGAGCAAATGCTAAAACAAATCTTTACTCTCTGGAGTTATCCATTGGTAGGAAATATTTTTTTGGTGGAAACTATAAACTAAACGGTGCTAACCATTGTTGTCATGTTATTTATGGCGTTCCCTCCCTGGCAGTTTGAGACATGGTGTATCTCATCATGTGACATGGGCTGAGCATGGTGATCTTCCAATTAGATGCCCAAGTCCTGGGATTGGAGGTTGGTGCTACCATGTCCCCGCTTATTAGCTTTTATGACAATAAGAAAAATAAATGGTCGAGCATCTTCTGGGTATATGCCTAGGAGTGGTATAGCTGGATCCTCAGGTAATGCTATGTCCAATTTTCTGAGGAACCGCCACACTGATTTCCAAAGTGGTTGCATCATCTTGCAGTCCCACCAACAATGGAGGAGTGTTCCTCTTATAGCAGCCTTATTTATAATAGCCAGGAGCTGGAAAGAACCCAGATGTCCTTCAACTGAGGAATGGATTCAAAAAATGTGGTATATTTACACAATGGAGTATTACTCAGCTATTAAAAACAATGAATTCGAGAGTTTCCTAGGTAAATGGATGGAACTAGAAATCATCATCCTGAGTGAAGTAAGCCAATCAGAAAAGAACACACATGGTATTCACTCACTGATTATCGGATATTAGCCCAGAACCTTGAAATGCCCAAGATACAACTCACAGGCCACATGAAGCTCATAAAAAAGGAAGACCAAGTGGGGGTTCAGTTCTTCTTAGAAGGAGCAACAAAATACTCAAGGGAGCAAATATGGAGACAAAGTGAGGGACAGAAACTGAAGGAGGGGCCATTTGAAGACCTTTCCACCTGAGTATCCATCCCATGTTCAGTCACCAAAGTCAGATGCTAATGTGGAAGTCAGGAAGTGCATGCTGATAAGAGCCTGATATAGATGTCTCCTCAGAGGCCTTCAAGAGTCTGACATATTCAGAGGCAGATGCTCACAACTAGCCATTGAACTGATCATGGGGTTCTCAATGGAGGAGTTAGAGTGAGGACTGAAGGAGCTGAAAGGGTTTGTGGCACCGTGAGGAGAGCAACAATACCAACCAACCACAGCTCCCAGGGTCTAAACCACCAGCCTGGGAGCACTTAGGGAGGGATCCAGGGCTTCAGCTGAATACGTAAGAGTGGAGGACCCTGCTGGGCATAGGTGGAAGATGGGATCCTTGACCTCATGAAGCCTGGATGCCCCAGGGGGTGGGAATTTTGAGGGTGGGAAAGTGGGAGTGGGGGGGTAGGTAGGGGTTACATCCACAGAGAAGAAGGAGGAGGGGTAAGGGGATAGGGGGTTCCTGGGTGTGTGGGGGATGGGGTAAGGGGACAACATATGAAATGTAAATAAAATATCCAATAAAAAAAATTAAAAAAAATAATGCCCATGGGAAAAAAAAGAAAAATAATTGGTGATTCTTGCATAGCACCATCTATGTGTAAAGAATAGTTCTCTGTATGCCTCCTCAGCCAAGGCAGTAACTAAATCAGAATTTACTTTTCTCCACAATCCAAAGCCCTGATGTGTGCAGTCCTGCGAAGGTGTGGTGGTTCTAGTGTTTCTGCCCGTCTCTCTGTACTTCATTCTCCTCCTAAAAGGGGAGTCAGACTTTAGACTTCTTGTCTATGTTTTAAGCGTCTGGAAGGGTGAAGGACAAAGACAGGAAAACAAAAGGTGAATAAGAGGCATCCCCAGGAGCCAGTTAGTGGCTTCCACTTATGTTGAACAGGAACTGTCATAATCACTTATGAAAGGAATTCTGGGACGTGGATTTGGGGCCAACATTTGCCCTGTTGGGCACAATTTTTTTGGAGTGTAATGAGGAAGGGGTGAATAATTTGTATATGCAACTTTAAGTGACTGGTTCGGGGTCGTTCACTAGTCTATCTTTGTTCTCACTAGCTATGGCTCCTCTGAAGGGTGTCTATGAAACCATGTCTTCCACAGAAGCCCTGAGAGCCCCGGAAGTTGAGTGTGCTCATTCCTTGGGCACAGATGATATTCCATAGCTACACGTCCAGTATCCACTTCACCTGTATCATGTGAAGATCTCTCTGCTTTACCACAGTGCTAATTACAGTCAGAAGAGCTAGGGTCTGTGTGCTTAGTCCCAGCATCGATCCAGCACATGGCGTACAATATGGACTTAGCGAAAATGTTTGAAATCAGTTTTTGAAAACTTAGTTATTGGAATTTGAAGGTTTTAGGTTCAAAGCTTCTTTTCTTTTATTTTTTTTTTTAGACATTTGTTATTTTGACCTTTTCTGAAATGCATATATCAGCAAGTAAGAGTATCTTAGTATCTGCTAAGAGTTGATTTGTTTTCAGGTGATGTCCCCGACCCAAGGGGCAGGGGAGTTCAGGATCTGTCCTCAAACTCATGATTTTTCTTCTTTAACCTCTTAATTGCTTAGATTACAGGCTTGCACCACAGCGCCTGGCTATTTTTGGATGTTTTTAAATTTATAAATCAGGCCTATTTTAAGTGTGAGTGTTGGTATGTTTGTGCATGTTTGTGGGTTTTTTTTTTCTGTGTTTGTATCTGGGTGCAGTTCTTAAATGCACTCATTGTCTTCTGAGGATCCAAGTGCTTTTGACAACTATGAGCTAAGCAGAATTTAGGGACAAGTGGCCTCAGGTGTGGACTTGAGTGCTGTGGCTCAGGTGCCTGGTACCCAGGGATACTGGAAGGCAAATGATGCTGTTTATGTTGAAAGTGACTTTTTCTCTAGAAAAAGCATCTATGTTAATTCTTACAACAGTTGATCTTCCTTTCCATTGTCAACAGAAAAGAAATAAAAGAGAACGGAGATTTTCTAAAGGCACTGAGTGCTTTTGTGTATGCTCTTGCAAGTCAGAGGATGACTCTTCACGTTGATTCCTTCTTTCCGCCATGTGTGTTCTGAGGGGGATTAAATTCAGGCAGTGGGCCTTGGTGGCAAGCAGTTTTACCCACTGAGCTGGCCCAAGATGATTGAGTCTTGACTTGGGAACTGAATTATAATGTATTTCGGATTCTGGCAGGAAAACAGCTTTCTGGGCGAAATGGGGCTGTTGTTGACGAATCGGCACTTTACAAATTGTATATGAGCGTCTGTCTAGCCACTGTTTGATCTGAGGCATTGTAAGTTGTTTGTGTTAGGAAGGGTCATACACAGGACCATCTTCAGGTTCTTGTTTTATTTTCTGATTAGATCATTTGAAGAGCATGTTTGGCTCCTTAGCGTCAGAACTCCTTCCAGTGGGTTATTTTTCAGTGTTTTAGCTGAAATGCTGGTGGTGTTAAGGATTCCTCCAGGGCTTCAGCAGAACCACTTGATGGAACCATCTTGACACTCTTATTGTGTGATAAAACACCATGACCAAAAGAAACTTGGGGAAGAAAAGTGGGGTTGTTTGTCTGTTTTGTTTCCATCTTACACCTTTCAGGCCACGCTCTATCACTGGGGAAGTCAGGGCAGGAACTCCGGGCAAAAACAGAATCAGAAAGCATAAGAGAAATGCTGCCTACCAGCTTGCTCCCTTGTGGTTTGCTCAGCCTGCTTTCTTACACAATCCGGACACACTTCTCCAGGGATGACACTGTCCACACTGCCTGGCCTGATTAATCAATTGTTAATCAAGAAAATCAATTGTTAATCAAGAAAATGCCCCACAGGTTTGCCTACAGGCTAATCTAATGGAGGCATTTTCTTTTCCTTTTTCTTTTTTTAAATTTTTATGAAATTTATTTAGTCACTTTACATCCCAATATCAGACCCCCTCTCCTCCCATCGCCACCTCGTGCAGATCATCCCCCCATTCCCTTCTCCTTTAAGAAGGGGAAGCTCCCCTTTAGGTATCATCCATCCCCAATACCCCCACACACACCCTGCATGGCACACCAAGTCACTGCAGGACTAGCTGCATCCTCTCCCACCAAGGCCAGACAAGGCAGTCCAGTTAGGGGAACGGGATCCACAGGCAGGCAGGCAGGCAACAGATTCAGGGACAGCCTCACTCCTGTGGTTGGGGGACCCACATGGGGGACCCACATGAAGACGAAGCTGCTCATCTGCTACATATGTTAAGTCTGTGTAGAAAGCCTAGGTCTAGCCTGTGCTTGCTCTTTGGTTGGTGGTTCAGTCTGTGGGAGCCCCTAAAGGTTCAGGTTTGTTGACTCTGTTTGTCTTCCTGTTGAGTCCCTGTCCTCTTCGGTTCCCCTAATCCTTCTCTCAACTCTTCCATATGACTCCCCAGTGGAGCCTTTCAGAGGATGCTAGGCTCCTGTCTGCAAGCAAAGTAGAGTATTTTTTTGTTGTTGTTGTTTTTTGTTTTGTTTTTCGAGACAGGGTTTCTCCGTGTAGTTCTGGCTGTCCTGGAAATCACTGTGTAGACCAGGCTGGCCTCGAACTCAGAAATCCGCCTGCCTCTGCCTCCCAAGTGCTGGGATTAAAGGCGTGCGCCACCACCGCCTGGCGCAAAGTAGAGTATTATTAACAGTGTCAGGGATTGGTCCTCGCCCATGAGATGGGTCTCAATTTTAGACAGTCATTGGTTGGTCATGCCCTCAGCCTCTACTCCATTTTGTCCCTGTACATCTTATAGGCAGGATACATTTTAGGTCAAAGGTTTTGTGTGTGGGTTGCTGTCCCTATCCCTTCATCGGGAGTCCTGCCTGACTACAGGAAGTAGCCACTTTAGGATCGATATTCCCCCCCCCCCACTGCTAGGAATATCAGCTAGAATCACCCCATAGACCCCCTGGAACATTCCCCATCCCAGGTCTCTGGCACATTCTAGAAACTTCCCCCCATCTGCCCATTTCTATTCTCTCCCTACATCTGATCCCCCTCCTCGTCCCCTCCCACCATCCAGCTCCGATATCTGTTTTATTTCCCCTTCTGAGAAAGATTCTACCATACTCTCTTGGGCCCTCCTTGTTATTTGGCTTCTTCGGGTCTGTTGATTATAACGTAGTTATCCTGTACTTTATGGCTAATATCCACTTATAAGTGAGTATATACCTTGCCTATCCTATCGGGTCTGGGTTATCTCACTCATGATGATATTTTCTACTTCTATCCATTTGGGAGGCATTTTCTTAATGAGGATTTTCTTATGAGGTTCTTTCTTCCCAGATGAGCTTAACTTGTGTTAAATTGGGGAAAAAGCAAGTACAGAACCATTATTAGCAGTACTGTGGGATAGGTAGTCTTGGGTCCTGTGTGTCAGTGTGGTCTCACAGTAGCAGCATCAGGAGTCTGTCAGAAATGCAGAGCTTCAGACCCCAACCCCCAGACGTCTGGGTCAGAATATGTGAGAACAGGACTCAGCCAACTGTAATAAGCTTTCTCCTTCAGGGTCAGATTTGAGAGCCAGTGTCTAGGCTTACGGCCATAAAATCTAAATGTTCCCCAAGTGCCTGACAGACTGTCTCTGAGAATTCAGCACCTGGTAAAAATGTCTCCTTTGACAAACTGGCATAAAATCTTTTTGCAGAGAAGAATGATAACCCCATCGTGTTTCCATGTCTGCCTTTTCTGTGGGGAACTTGGAACTGGGCTCCTTGCTCAATCACGGTTCAATACCATGCCTGGGCCTTTTATCTCCCCTTCCTTTCCATGCATTTGATTTGCTTGTTTTATTTAACAGCCTTACTATGAATCTTTTATTATAGGCCTTCTCAAATCCATTTTGCTAGTAAGTGGATTGGCGGTGTGGGGTGGGATATAATTTGAAATAAATTGACTTGCTCACAGAGTGATTGCCAGTAGAAGTGTTTGACCAAGAAATGGACTAGATAGTACAGAAAGCTGGCCTGGAATTAAACATATCCTGCAGAAAACACTTCCTATGTCTTTGAATACTTGTTCGTGGTTAAGAAAATGCAAACCACATAGACTGATAAGAAGTGTGCGCCTAGGCTCAACATTGTTTCCTTTCTCCGCTGTAATACTGGGCACATTATTACTGTCTGGTTATTACACCTACATACAAGGAATATAATAAAGCAGCCTACATTTTATCTGCATGAAGAAAATGGAAAATATGGGGTAGGGAAGGCAATAGGAAAGAGAGAATTATTTTCTATGCCGGTACAGACTTAGCCCACTGTTTTCTGCTGCTCTGGATTCTTCCAGCTCCTGTTCCCTCTGCCTCTTTCTTTCTGCTCTTTCTCACCTTGGTTCTTGGAGATTTGCACTTTCCATTTGCTCTTGAAATCAGTTAACGGTTAATCTATTCCCTGGCATTAGCTCTTCCCCTGGGGATCTACCAATTGATTGGCCTTTTAATCCAGTTGTTAAAATTCTCCCAATACTCACTGACATGAAGCGGTTTCAATTTGGGTGTTTTAAAGGGCTGGCCAGGGTCATTAGGAATGTGAAGTTCACATATATACTTCGTAGAGCCCAGACGTTGCCTGGGAATCGATTTCCTTGGTGAAGATGGCCTCTGGGGGCGGGGGGTAGGGGGTAGGGGGGTGGAACCGGTGCCAAGTCCACCCTCGTCCTGAGCGTAGTGCACACAGCACACCATACAGCAACTGAGAGCACCCTATGTAACCTTTGCAGGGCACTACACATGTGAATACGTTATGGACGGAACCTCTTGCTGGCCAGTTGCACCTTTATGATGGATAGCTAGGTCCTCAGCAATTTCAGAGTCTGTGAACAGTTCCGTACAAATGGATGCTGTTGCACTTGTGGATTTTTTTTTCTTTTTTTGTAAATACACCGAAGTCACTAGAAATGGGAGTTAATAGGTGATAGGATTTTGACCAGACAGATGCTTGGCTAAGAAGCAGGATTGTGCTTCAGAGTCTTTTTCCCTGGCTTATATCTTATAGCATTGTGATAACAAGAAAGACAGCATGGTGAGAAAAGCTCTGATTTTGAAGGTTGATGCATTTACTGCAATATTTATTAAAGATTTGCTACTATTATTTTTTTTAAATATGTTTATATATATTTTATTTATATGAGTGCATGTATGTCTGCACACAGAAGACATCAGATCCCTTTATAGATAGTTGTGAGATACCACGTGGGGGCTGGGAACTGAACTCACACCTCTGGAAGAGCAGCCAGTGCTCTTAAACACTGAGCCCTTTCTCCATCCCCCACCACCGCTATTTTTGAAATGCTCAATATTCACATTTCTTAAAATCTTACCCATTTTCTATAATTTATGTGTTTTTGTGTGTGTGCAGGAGCATGTGGCGATCAGAGGACAACCTCAGCTACTGTTCATCTGGTGCTGTCCACTTTTTCTTGAGTGTGTCTTTCACTGGCATGGAACTCACTAAGTAGACTGAGTTGGCTGGCCTGCAAGCCTCAGGGATATGCTCATCACCCTTCCCAGTGTGGGGAAAACAAGCATGCCACCATACTGGATTCTTTATGTAGGTTCAGAGAACAAATCCAGCTCTTCATGCTTGCAAGGCACTTTCCTGACTAAAATAGCACCCCAGCCCCTACATACTATAATTTTATAAGGACAAGAGTTCATTTGTTGACATCTTGGAAACAGACAGGCGGTTTACAAAACTTTCCTGAAACATCATCTTTGCTCATGTCATATTTTTGCTTGTTTGAAATATTAGAAAAATCAAGATGTTTGATTTTAGTAGAAAATAAATACATTAATGAAATCTACTCAAAAATAATATAGAATTGTGCCTTTTTCATGTCATTCTTTCCTAGTAAATTATTATTTCTCTGGAAGGAAAGGGATGTGTCTTAATCAACGTCTAGATTAGACGTTCACTACTTGGTACAGGACTTGACCTGCATTAGGTTCTTTTGTTGAGTAAGAAAGCCAGTGCTTAGTTGCCTTCTTGGTGAGCTGAACACAGTCTGTGGTAGCATAGGGGTGGGAAGCATCCTTTGAACTTAAGCACTCAGTGTCTTCTAATTGCCCCTGAGTCTAGCCTCTAAGGGTGCCTTCCAGGAGCTCCTGGTTGGGGCTGTGGAAGTGTTTTAGAGTGATAGATACCAGCAGTCATACTGGGCAAAGAGTCTATTCGTTCAACTTGAGTTGTTGTCAAGATGACTTTCTAGTTTTTTTTTTTCGAGACAGGGTTTCTCTGTGTAGCCCTGGCTGTCCTGGAACTCACTCTGTAGACCAGGCTGGCCTCATACTTGAAATCCGCCTGCCTCTGCCTCCCAAGTGCTGGGATTATAGGCATGCGCCACCACTGCCCAGCTTTTTCCATTTTTTTCTTTTTTTTCTTTCTTTCTAACTTTGAGTATGTAGCACACACACACACACACACACACACACACACACACACATGCACACACACACACACATGCACGCATGATTACACACATGCACTTACTTCAAATTCTGATTTTTATTAAGACTTCAATAGAATTCTCCCTACCAGTCCTCGTGGCAGCATTTATACCACGAAGTATGTTTCTTGAGTACTGACTGGGTGAGCATTGCTCTTGATTTTTTCCTGTCTAGAGGGAAAGAAGCCTTGTGTAGATCCACATCTGTCCAACATATGGAACCCCGAAATGTGATGTAGGGCATTTTGCAGGCAAGCCATGCATAAACAGAAATAGGAGAGCAGCCCAGGCCAAAGTCTGCTGCTTGACTAGCTCAAACACCTCAGGCTGAGGAGAGAAGGGTGGGGGTGGGGGACTTCTTCACAAGGGGCATGGCAGACATTTCCCCAGGCTTGGCAGCAGAAAGCTTCTGGCCCATGAGTATGGTGACTGTGGGCACACTGTTATCAGGGTGGGGGTAGGAAGTAGAGAGAATGTCCTAGAGATGATAGAGATGGAGGAGGGAGACCCTGCGGAGATGGGGTTGACCCTGAAACAGACTGATTAGGATAAGCATCTTTGAAGGACATGGGATGGAACTGGGAGAACTGTCAGACTGCAGTATGAGTCTTACCCTTGGGAAAGAAGGAAGGAGGAAGAGAATCAGGGAATACAAGGCTTGGGTAGAAGGATCTGATGGTAAACTGTAATTATAAGAATCCAGCGTTGCCTGTCAGAGGAGTCCCATTTCAAATGGACAGGGCATGCTTAGGCAATGAATTGCGGCAGCCTATAAGAAGTATGGCTTTAGTTTTCATGTCATGATGGTTTTTCAAGTACTACAGGTGTGGTCATGGATTCATTTTCTCCCCATGGTTGGAAATCCAAGATGTTCTTGGTCCCAACTGCTGAAGTTCATCCCTTGAGGGGTGCTTGCAGACTTTTCTACATTCATATATAAGAAACATCACCAACCCTATCTCCAATGGGCTGCGGCTCTCAGCTGAATAGGACAAACCATCCCTCTCTTACTGTAGTTAAGTTCGGGTCTCACACTGTCCATTCTGAGCTCACAAAGCACCTTGGCAGATCCTAAGGACAGGCCAGTCATAGCTTTTGCCTGGTCTCTGAAGTCTTGTGGCTGTGCCTTTCTCAGGCTAAGGTTGCTGTGCTGAATGTTCACAGTTGCAGTGGAAGCAGTGCTAAGCCTCTTACTGCAAATGCAGATCCCTGAGCACAGAGAACTCAAGCTGCTGCTGTAGCATCCATAGCTTTTCCACTGGACCTCTTGTTATGCCCAATGGCAAGAGTGTGTACCTTGGGGACTTACAGCTTTCCAGAGCAGAGGTTTGTGGATGGAAAGTGAAACATCCCTCATGGATCAATGGGAGTGTCCAAAGAGTAGCCACTCTGCTCCCATGCTTTGGTTTGGGGCCCATGGCTTCTTTCATCTCAGAGAAGTGCATTATTTAGAGGCCTCAGTAACATCTTCTGAAGGACAGCACCTGATCCCTTCTGAGGGATGATAGCTTTTCAGCCAAGATAGTTAGAAGGCTGTTCCAGCATTCTATGATGTCAGCCATTCGAAGTATGGGATCCCGAATGAATGCAACAGACTTGGTCCCAATCCTGTTCTCTTTTCTATGAAGTGGGCCTTGTGGGAATGCCATGGTGTATAGGATCTCGTGTCTCCTGAACAGGTAGTTATTAAACCATAGATATCACTGGCTGAGCCCACTGGATTTGAATTCCCTGGCATGTTACTGAGACATTTTTAGTAGTATTGATACCCTACAAGCAAGTGTTCTTTTACACAGGACTCAGGAGCAGAGGTTTGCCAGAAATTGACTCTCCAAAGGGATGCTCTTCTTTACCTAGGACGGCATGACTGCTCCAGAGTCCCAGCAACATGTTTTAGGATTCCCCTGGGGCTTGTTTAAGCTCCATATTTCCATGTGATGACAGTGAAGAATTTAAACTATATCCTGGAAGCAATCAGACCTCAAGGTGGTTTCCAGCTGTAAAACTTCATTAGTTGATTTCTGTTTTAGAAGTCTGTAATATCGGAAGATAGGACAGAAGAGAAGCCAGAGGCTGGGAAAGCAGTCTAGAAGTTACCACAGTCTAAGAAAAAGTGAAGGATGAGAGCAAAGTGCTAGCTACAGGAATGAGGAAGTGAGGACTGTTTGGAAGAACACTTAGAACGTAGCAATGGTAAAATCGTGTGTCTGGAGGGAATGCCTGTCTAGCACCGTCTCGGTATTTTGAGATCTGCCAATAATCTGAAAGAAATCCATCTATTATGGTTTTTGCTCTTGTATTTTAAAGTGTTCCCAGTGATCATACCTGGAGAAGACATTTGAACCCCGCCAAGCCAAAAATGTTAATAAGCTGTATGTAATCAACTGGCTCTTGAGCTGAACGCTAATATTAATTTTATTGAATCATTTTTTTCTTCCAGAAATTCACAGCTTGGATAATTCTGAAATAGCTTGAAGTACAATATCAGATACTGCTTTCATCTCTTGAGTTTCATACGTAGCCCTAGAACTTAGAACAGGGTCTAAATACGTATTAGAATATATAATGAGTGAAGAAATGAGCTTTGATTTTTTTGTTTACTTTGACTAATAATAAACCTGGAAGTTTTTTCCATTTTCATTGAGCTGCTGCTTGGAGATATTGGATTCCAGGGACATAAACAGTCAAAGAGGAACACCTGTCCACAAGTATTTTTTAAAGATTTAGTTATTCATATATTTTCTATATGAGTGGTCTGCCTTCATGCACACCAGAAGAGGCAATTATATCCCATTGCAGACGGTTATGAGCCACCATGTGGCTGCTGGGAATCTAATTAAGGACCTCTGGAAGGACAGTCAAGTGCTTTAACCATTGAGCTACCTCTCCAGCCCCACAAGTCTTATGGTAAGCAGAGACTAACTCTATTAAGTATAGATAACTCAGATGTTACTGGATTTTACCTTTTGTCTTCATCAAAGCTTACAATAAGAAAGGTTGGATCAGTAGACTCTCCCTTCTCTTGATTCCAAGCAGGGAAACCAAACATCCTGGACTGTACTATCACTGTGTGACACATTCCAGGGAAAGGGACCTTTGGTTAGCACTCCTAACAGTGGAACTCATACAAACCAGTGTCCTGTTATCTACTCCCCTCTCACCATTTTAGGAATTTAAGAAAATGATGACAGGAAATAGATCACGTGTTAAAACAGCAGGATGCTTCTCAGCATTCTTTCAGACTGTAAAAGTCTGAAACGGTCTAAAAGAGGTAGTGGTTAGGGATTGACAATGGCTTAGTTCTATAAAATCACCTACAGTTTGATTTATGAAGATACGATTTTTGTACCCAAGCTATGTTAGCCCAAGATCAACTTCCTACAGATAATGAAACACTGTTTCCCTCTGCATCTTTCAGCTTTGCTGAATCCTACATCCCTGTCCACCATCGACCCCTGATTTCTGTGACTTGACAAAGATGTGGCAGCTGAGTGACGGTCTGGGAAAACAAACTAGTAGGTTGAGACTCTAAAGCACCGAGTTTCACTTTGCCCCATCTCCTTATCCTCCTGTTGATACCCAGTGTTCAGATACCGTCACTATACTAACTAGACATCAAATAGCCAGCTTCCTGTTGGGGAAGTTTCAGCGCCTCCTGCCAAACTCATGTTGAATTGTATTGAAAAATGAGACCTTCATAGGTGAGCAGTTCAGGAGGCCTACACTTATGTCCTGGCTAGAGAGGAAACAATATCAATTGAGAAAATGCCTTCATAAGATCAGACTGTAGGTAATTTTCTTAATCATAGTGATTGATGTAAGAGGACCATTGTGGGTGGGGTCATCTCTGGGTTCTATAAGAAAGCAGACTGAACAAGCCATGAGAGCAAGCTAGGAAGCAGTACTCTTCCTTGGCCTCTGCATCGGCTCTTGCCTCCAGATTCCCACCCTGCTTGAGATCCTGCTCTGATTTTCTTCCATGATGGACAGTGATGTGGAAAGTGTAAATAAATAAGCCCTCTCCTCCCCCAAATTGCTTTTCATTGTAGTGTTTCATCACAGCACTAGAAACTTTAACTAAGACTACCTGTGTGGATGGACTGATGCTGAGCCACGGGCATGGCTTGCCCTTTCTTTGCATGTGCACATTTGCCTTTTCACTCTCTTCTATGTGGTGATATATTATCAAAGTCCACCCTAGAAGCTGTAACCACTCCCTGGAAGGATCCCAGATTCCAGCCTTTGGAATTGTGTTATATCAAAAAGAAAACATGGGCTTACAGCCCTGTAGCGATACTGTCATCCTCCATTCCAGCTGACTGAAGACCAAGGTGTGAACCCATGGGACACCAGGCTTCCTGAGTCCAGACTTTGACTCTACCACTTTGTACCTGGGTAACAACTAGCCTGTTCTTTCTCTCCTTTAGTACACTCATCTGTTAAACTTGGAGTTAAAAAGGAATAGCTTTCCTGAGAAGATAATTAACAAAATCATATGTATTTAGCTTTTAGCCGAGGGCTCAGGATGTAAAGTGAGCACAAAGTGGTTTTGGTGGCACTTTTCAAATGCTGACCCATAGGTCATTATCTCCCTTCAACCCTAGGATAAAAAAAAAAAAAAATCAAACTTAGAGAAATACCCATAAGGAACAGCTTTGCGGTATTTCTGATTTAATTGATGTCTGTGTGTGAGTACTTAGCTAGGTAATAACAATTCTTCTTCACCTTTGTCCTAATTGATTCTGAAGTCACACGTTTTAAGTGACTTTCTCATTCATTATTAATTCAAGGCTCTATTATTGAATATGTGACCATTGGCCACATGTGGCTTTTATTTTCCACATGTGGCTTTTTAGCTTAAACTACAATTAAGTAGAATTAAATTAAACTCTCCAGTGAACAAATCAGTTGCTCGATAGCCATGTGGCTAGTAGCCCCACGGTGGCCTCATGAGAAAACATGCTTATCCTCAAAGACAACCCTGCTAGCCCTGCTAGACAGTGCTGACTCTGCTGTGGTTGTACACACAGCCTCATTTGTTGCCCCTGACAACCCTGTGCCTGTGTACACCCAGGCCAGCTGAGTACTGGAGAGTTCTGTGCACACCCAGGCTGCTGGGTGCGTCAGAGCTTTGAGCATGCACAGACTGGCTTGGAACATAAGGCGTACAGAAGTGAGCAGCAAGATCTGCAGTGAGTCATATCAAACCCAAGTCCTTTCAGGACCTGTAACCTCGTTCCTTTGCTTTCCTGCTCTAATGCTCTGCATCACACACTCAGGTGGGGTGTTTCCCTCCACTCACCAGAGCAAGGCCTTGCAGAAGTCTATGTAGCAACATAGATTATCTGCTTTGATTTTTGGGAGTAGGTTGTTCCAACTTTACAGAGTATGCTCAAGATGACTGCATTGTGACCCTTCCTTCCTCTCAGTGACCACACTACTATGTGTTCCTTTTCATTCAGCCCAGTTCAGTCCTGCCTTTTTCTTCTTTTCTCTTCAGAGAAAGGGATAAGAAAGTCACGTAAGATAAACTTGCTACCTTTCAAGCAACCACCGTGACTTAACCCTTGGTCACCTTTACTCCCAGTGTGGAGTCATTGAGAAGATCACCGTGTGTTGAAAGCATGGTGATGTGTTGCACTGGATGTGAGACTGAATCCCAGGGGACTTTGGTTGCTTTCTGCAGCAGCACGTGAGTTCAAGCTTGTTCTTTAGGTCACAGAGGTCATCTCTTCCCATCATTCTAAGGCTCTCTCCATGCTTCCTTCTTTAGTAACTTACCCACCTCTCTGGCAATCTTTGGTGAGTATGTTGGTCTCTGGCGAAGATCCTGGGGTCCTTAGAGTTAGCATGCTATGCTTGGTTGTCATAAGAGAGAAGTGCAAAGTCAGTCAGGAAAAGAGCACTTCACTTAAGAATAGCTCAAGGCCAGCATGAGACCATCTGATTCTAGATGGTGAAAGGCGATTAGAGAAATTATCTCCAAGGAAACGAAGAGAATCCTGTTCATTTAAGGGCAGAGCATCAGAAACAAGGGAATCTGCTGTGGTGGTTATATAGGTCAGGGCCTTCCCATTTCCTTTCCTCAAAGACTTCACTGGAAGGATGGATGGGGGAGACCATGTGGGATAAAGGGCTCTCTACTTGCACTGGATGGCTTAATAGTCCCTTAATTGAGTGGAACTGGGAACTAGGTGGTGTTGCCAGGGCCTGTGAAAGAACAAAAGGCCTTTGGGGCTGTTTCCTCTCACTAATAACTTGAGAAACACCCTTAAAATTTCCTAAACTTTACTGCAATCTGAACTTCCAGAGTGTACTTTCAGAGGTGATTCCCACTTGCTAACTCTTAGCACCAGGAA
This sequence comes from Grammomys surdaster, assembly GCF_004785775.1. Taxonomy (NCBI): domain Eukaryota; kingdom Metazoa; phylum Chordata; class Mammalia; order Rodentia; family Muridae; genus Grammomys; species Grammomys surdaster. The sequence goes on along the minus strand of NW_021604636.1, from coordinate 15,926,288 downwards.
TGCAAGGATGACAGTTGCATCCTCAGCTGATGTCAATATGCCGAAATCCAATATGCAATATCCATATGATGTCAATATGCCGAAATCTTGGAATCACTTGATAGCTCTTCTCTCTCTCATTCTCCTAACGTCCCTTCCTCATCTTTTCTTCTCTCTTCACCAGAGACTTACCTAACTGTTGCTCCCCACCTGGTCCATCCCATTTTCTCAGGGAACGCCACTCAGTCTCTCTCTTCAGCTCAACTCTGAACAAAAACCAAGGTCAAGATTATGGTCAGTGGTCTCCTCCCTGCAGCAGGAGTTCTTCAGGCCCTTCTAGCGCCCACTGACTGCCAGAAACCTTCAGTTCCCACCCTTCCTCTGTCTCCTGGAAAACTTTATTTCCTTCAGCTTACCCTTAGACCACCTCTTTAGGTGTGTGCACTGTTTCGGTGTCCCAGTTTATTCATTTGTGAAGGCTCGTCTATGAGGGTGTGGTGGGGATTAAAGACATCATTTGCCAGAGTGCTTTGCAGTTGATGAATTGAGTGAAATTGCCATTTTTGTAAATAAAATAAAAAATAATGCTGGCACTGTGACTAACAAGTTAGCCCTCTAGTAATTAACCCCTCAATAGACATGTCATTGCTATTTTTCTTTGTATTTAATTAATTATTTTATCTGAATGTATTTTTTTTCTTATTTGGTGATTTTCATTTAGCTTTAATGTTAGATATGGGCTTTATGCATTAAGGAATATAGAGGGTTTTCTGTGAGTGTATAAATAGCATCTTGATTAGTATTAATAAGTTAACAATGATGGTAGGACAGTTTGTGTCTCTGAGACCCTCTCCTCCTTAAGGAAAAAGACATTTTTAAATTTGGAAGGTTCTCCTTAGACTTTCTTGAATCTGCCTTATTCCACCTGGCCTGTATTTTTATCCTCAACAAAGGACACCAATCTTAGCCCAGAGCAAGATAGAAAAGCTGGTAGAAACTGCTTCTGTCCTTGTTGGCTTCTTTCTATTGAATGGCTTCTTAATACCTCTGTGAAGCCTGTCACAGGTCGCTTCCAGAGTGGAAAGCCAGCCGTTCCCAGCAGGGCGTTGACCCACATGGATAACCAGGTGCCTTCCACAACAGCCCAAGGCAGCTTTGAGAATTCCATTATCTGGCGAGCATGAGTCGGGCATTGATCCAAATCTGTTCTGTTCCTTAACCCTGTTAATCCTAGGAGAGCCGTAGCAGCTTTGGGTTGTAATTGCTCTCTTCTATAGAGGACGAGACTGAGGCACAGGCTGGGTTAGGAAACCTACCCAAGCTTACAGACGTATAGCAAAATCTAGCCTGGGCTGGATGGCTCCACAGCGCCTGCTTTTAGGCCTGCACTATCTGCCTTCCACACACAGTCCATTTTATCCTCATGATAATCACAAAGTTGAGGAAAGTACCTGGGTCACCACAAGTTATTCCTAGTCAGCCTGGCTTCTGGGTAGCTTTGGTGTCCTTCAGGACCCCCTATCTAGCTCCAGGATAGAGGGAGCCTGTCTAGTTCCAGCTCACATGGACAGCTGTTGGAATGAGGTGTTTCCCTGTGCTTTCTTCAGATGGTTGACTGACAAGCTAACTCCAGCAAGGTCATCTCTGGTCTGTTAGTTGAGAAGTCTCAACCCTGTCCCTGCAAGTGATCCTGGGTGATTACCCAACAAGCAACCCTGGAGGAAGCTTCCAGAGGAGGGCTTTTGTATGGGTGGCGGTTTTTGGTCCCTGTTCCACTTCCCTGGGTTTGAGGCTGCCTTTTGTCAGCATGCCGTCTTTCCCTCTTTGAAAATTCTGTTTTATGAAAGGAAAATTCATTAATCTATCCCTCTCCAAGTAAAGCAAGCTAATTGTTAGAAATCCTGAGTGTTTCTTTTGCCTTGCTCTGGCCAGGGTCCCCTGACTCAGGTGCTTGAAAGTGAAGCCTCCCTTAAGGACAGAAGCACAGACTGGCAGCCATGGATGGGGATCTAGGCTTCGGCAGTGCCTGCTCCCTTAGGGACATCGAAGGCTGAGCTTCACTCTCTTCAGCATCTCTGAGCCTCTGGCCACAGCACTTCACTCCTCAGAGTTCCCTCCTCTTTATTTGGTGTGTATCCATTGGTTTATAGGTTTATGATACATGATGCGGTCTTTTGGAATGGGTATACACTGTGAAATAATTAAGTCAAGCTGATGGCCATACCCGTTACCCCACATTGCCACTGATGTGTGTGTTGAGAAATTTAAGTTGGACTTTCTAAGCAGATTTCAAGTATTAACTATTATTAACTGTAGTCATTGTACTGAACAGTAAGTCCCCCTTGTCTAACTGGAACTCTGCATTTCGACCAGCATCTACCAGTTCACTCCCACCTACCAACAGCCTCTGGTGACCATTACTCTACTCTGCCTCTGTGAGTTCACACTGTTTTAGAATGATGCTTATGCTGAGATCATGCAGCTTTTTTTTTTTGTCTTGCTGAGCTAGGCTTATTTCACTCCGCATAAAGTTCTTTGGGTTCATTCATGATGCAATGGAATTTTAGCATCTTTTCTCTTCCCTCTCATTTCCCATGTCCTAGTACTAGTAGATTTCCTTAGTCATTGGAAGGATAATTGGAAGGATAAGGATAATTTGTCTAGGCCTTGATAAAGTGTAATGGATCCTAGGTTGTTTGGCTGTTGCTGAGGCAAGCACATCTACAGAGATAACCACCCGGCTCAGCAGGCGAAGGGGATCGAGTGCCGTTTCACAGGCAGCTGGAGGAGTACATGGATTGACTAGCTAGCCTCTTCTTTGCTCTGTCAACATCACTGGTGCATTCAGATGGCACAGGAGGAAGTTAGGGAACTGGGTTAACCTGGAGCCTTTCATAAAGAGAGGTTATCTCCATGGATACCATGCTGTTCTCTTAACCCCAGAGATGAATTCCAACCTCAGATGCACACTGATATCTGAGATCACGGACAGCAAGGAACCCTGTGCTTGGTTGATGCCTTTTTCATCTTGACTAAGAGCTGTCTCTACTTGGACATAGCATTTGTACTCAGGTATGATGGTAATATTCACACAGTTCTCTTTTCCTTCTTCACAGTGTTGTTGAGTTGATAGAAGACTCATTTTCACCCCTGAGGCTCTTGAGATGATATTTTTCTTTGCTTCCTGAAAACTTTGACCAACTCACCTTAAACAAATACCTTGTGACTTCTCTGTGGCATGTTTGAATTGCCAAAATTATTGGCTTGCACTTTAGGGTCTTTATTAAGGAAAAGAAAGATTACTCAAGAATTACACAAGCCCTGTGACACTGTGACAGTGCATATATTACCAAAATGGCTACTGCAAGGATTGGTTTTGCTTGTTAGTTTGACTGGGTTAAGAGATACCTGGAAGACCGTTTTATTTTCTTTAGGTTTTGTTGCTGTATGCACATGCGTGTGGAGGTCAGAGGACAACATCAACTGAGTATTGTGTTATCCAACTTATTTGTGAAATAGGGTCTCTTGTTGGCCTGGAGTTTGCCATATAGGCTAAGCTTGTCCATCAAGCTTCAAGAATCTGCCTGGCTCTATCTCCTCCATACTGGGATTATAAGAAGAACATGTTACCACACCCAGATATTTTCATTTTTGCACATGCATTCTAGGTATTGAACTCAGACCTCATGCCTGCAAGGCAAGCTATTATTTAACACCATATTATTCCTAAAAGATTTCACTCTTTCCATGTAAGTTTTTCCATCCCCTCCAAAGAACTCCCAAATTCATTCTTCCTTAGAATTTCTGTAGCCTGTCATTCATATGCATATAATATGTATCAGAAAGCTCACAATTCATTCGAATTTTATAGAAGGTAGTTACTATATTGTCTGTACATATTTACTGTAATTAATGTGTTATGATCTATACAGAATAAATTTATTCAACAAGCCTGCTTTCAGATATAACCTACCTACTTTGTTTTGGGGAAGTAAAGAGATATCAGATGTTGTACAGACATTGATGCCTTTAAGGAGATCATGATCAATCATGAAAGACAATGACCTTAATAATCATAATGTGAGTTGCTATAGTAGTAATTAAAGAAAGCTGTCCATAATAATTTAATTCGCATTCATGTCAAAGTAGATGATATCCCATTTTAAAGTTAAAGAAGTGAAAAGTTGCATATCCAAGGTCATAGTCCTAACCAGTGGTAAGCTAAAATGTGAACCCAAATCTGTCAAAGAAAAAAAACCCACCCTATATAGAATAAAGTAAAGAAAGCCAACTTCCCTTACTGTCTTACCACTGTGAGATAAGCCTCTAACTATAGATAGGGGAAAGCCATACAAGGAACAGAGAAGGTGCTGATCTTGTTTTTCCCATAAGACTGGGCTTTCTAAAGGAGTTATGCAACTTCATCCTCAAGCAGAGAATGGAGATGTAACAAGATAGATATTTTAAAGCCAAGGCATTGAGTAAGAGACAGCTTGGTACCTTGGATATCTGAGAAACTGTTATCATATGAATATGGTGGGTCCAGGGAGAAGTAGCAGGCAGGAAGCAGATTATGGGGAGCCTTGTCGTCCTCCTATTTGGCCAGTTCTAACAGTAACCATCGCCATCGCCATTGGAACACCTACCTCAGTTTCTCTTCGAAAATTCTTACTCAGAGACACTGTTGGAATCTTAAGGTTTTTCAAAGGCCAGAATTTGGTCTCCGTTGTTCAGTGGAATCACTAAATCAGAGTCCTAGGGCCTTCCACAGCCAGAATCTGTCCCTCAGGAGGTGTGACATCCCTGTTTCTCTCTATGCTTCCTCCTAAGTCAGAGAAGACTTACCAGTATGAATGCTTGACAATGCCTGTGATTTGCATCCCACAGGGTCTGGAAAGGTTAGTATGGTCCTAGCCTATGGTTTCTCCATTTGGTATGCACATCTTACCTGACACTAACATCAAACTATGTCATTGTATCATTGTCTTCTTGCTCATCTTCGTCCTCCTCCCCTTCCACCACTGCCTCCCCCTCTCATTCTGTTATTTTGGGACAGAGACTTGGAAAGCATCTCAGAGAGTCCTGGATACTCACTCCCCCTTTCGTAAGTCTCCCTTCCTAATGCGGATTACAAGCACAAGCCCTCACACTCAGCATTCGTATTCGTTCTTGGCTAAATACCTCACATACCCTCCTCAGTCTTCTTTTTGAATATTATTGAATATTGAATGGATATGGACATTCCCTTTCAGGTTCTTAGCAATTTTGTCTTGATGATCACTGCCCCCCCCCTTTTTTAGAATAAAATGAGTGGTTTTTCAAACAGTTAAAGAATTTGGGAGTTAAGCTGGAAATATTAACCATATACATAATGTGTACCTGTTTTGTGGAGGATACTGAACTGAAGAATGAATGCATGAGTGATGTAGCAAACCAGGAAGACAGCTAAGGTCTAGGTAGTAAAACACAGAAGCCTGAAGAAGACCGTGGGACTAGCACTTGGCTCCTTCCACTCGGGCTGTTGTGGTCAGTTTGGATGGCTGGATTTCCTTAGCCACTGAGGCTAATCAGTATTTTACCTAAAGAAATGAATTGGTTTATCTATAAAAACAAAGCAAAATGTTCTGTTTTCAAGGACAGCCTTCTCTTATTAACAACCCCTACAGCTTTTCTGCTTGAATCGATAATATGTAAAATCTTATTATATTCTCCTTGGCTACAACAATAAACTTTAATAGCCATTATTTACAGAGGCTTGCAAATGAAGATGGTGTATGTTCAAGAAAGGATTACAACCTCGATGATAGAGGATTGCAATTTGTTGACTACGTTTGTCTTCATGCTCAGGGTGATGAAATCCTTTCTTCCTTCAAGTAACTGTGTTAAATAGATAAAATGTACTTTTAAAGCAATCAAGTTACAGGTTAAGAAACCCTTTCTAAACCAATTCCAAAACAATAAAACTAACGTTGAGCAGCCTGGTGGTTTGTACCTCAGGGTTCTAGAGAGCTGGAGGGCAGATGCTAGGATAGTCTACTTCTTAAACATAGCCTTTACCAAGTGAGAAACATGGTTAAGATTTAGAAGTTAGCTGCTGAAAAATCCAGTGATTTGAAAATAGTGCTTTAGCCGTAAGAGTTCCGATGTAAGCCATTTTAATAAAGCTTGTTGCCACTGTGACACATACCTGTGAAAACCACATGACAGGAATCATGATTTCCTTTGCCTTGTGGTTTCTGAGGTCTCATGGTCACTGGCACCATTGTGTCTGAGCTGGTGGTGAGGCAGAACATGCCTGGGGAAGTCTGTGGACAGGGAAAGCTGCTCACTTCATAGTGACTGGGAAGCACAGAAGTGGGTAGGAGTAGGCGTGAAGTCTGTCTTTGTAGCACGCCCCTAGTGACCTGTTTCCTTCAACAGAGCCCCACCTACACAAAATCCATGAATTCAACCAGAGCCCTTAGGATACAATCACTTTCCTAAGGGCCATCAGTTGTCAACTAAGCCTTTCAACATGCACCTTTGGAGGGATTTTGTATCCAAACTATAATATTGACTGTAACTTTCACCCCTGTGAAAAGACACTAGGGGCTGGTTTTACCACCCTATAAGAAATTCCAGAAGGTCTCTTCATGCACAGGAAACTTGCAACTTCAGTTCATTCTTGAAGTTGAACTGTCTCAGAGACAAAGAAACAACACTTTTAACAAGAGCTTGGTCAGGATTGCTGGAACAATGGGTAAAACCCTGCTCCGTGTAAGGTGTGCGTGAAGACTCACCATTGGCTGATTTTTAATCCTGGCCAAGAACTAAGGTTACAAGACTCTAATGGGTAGAGACGAGGCATAGTCATGCTTCTCACTTTACTGTGACAGCAATAAGGGCAGAAGGTTTGTCTTTCGAGGAGAGGAAGAGACTATGTGAAGAGACATATGACATGAGAAACGGAATGCCATCTGGATCAAGTGCCCAGGGTTCCTGGGGCTTACAAGGATGAGTATACTGTACTGGAGCTAGCCCCAAAATAAATTTCATTCTCATTGGGAGATGAGTTTTAGTTAACATGAAAGACAGAAGGAATCTTTCCCGAAGAGCGTAAATATTCCACCAGATCAGGGTTACACATGCCAACTTGAACTTTAGACACTCAGCACTGGTGAGGGGCGATGCAGAAAGTACTGGGAGAATGACAGGGAAGGACTACCACACCCCAGTCCTTGAACAGAGTCTTTCTCTAAAGCAAGAAATAAAAAGGTGACCTCAAATACCATGCAGATACTCCCTAACAATGAAAGTGAGTTCAAATTGAGTAATTCTTCATGGATGCAAGAGAAGGGGCTGTCTGTTTTGCAGCCCATGACTAATAATACTCTTCGTATTGATGAAGCTTCAGACCATTCAAAATTAGTGGAAGAAGGAAGAGTGTGTCACTCCAAATGCCGAGTAGATTCTCTTCACTGAGGGCCAGGATGAGGGCCCTGTGGTCAGGAGATGGAAGTGTTTGTCTCATTGTGTGTCTCTCATGCTGGGTTTGGAGGGTTGGAGATGTGGCTCAGCAATAGAGCAGGAGCTGTTCTCTGAGAGGACTGGGGCTCAGTTTCCAGTGCCAATAAGATGGCTTACATCCGGTTATAATTCCAGACCCAGCAGGTCTGATGCCCTCTTCTTACCTCTTCTGACCTCTGTGGGTGCAAGAACCACAAGTGGCACACAGGCATACATTCATTCAACCTAAAATAAACTTAAATATAAACTGTTAGGTTTGTAACTGGGCTATTTTGAAGGTAAGAGTATACCTTGTTCTGATTTAACTCACTGATAACTTCATACTGGTTCTGAGCACCGTCTGATAGGTTGATGTATTTCAAAGCTCCCCAGGATAAAAATTCCACAAAACATAAAATTAAACTGACATTTTAAACCATAATAGAAAAAGACTAAGAAGAGACACCCAAACAAAAATTTCCCCTAATTTCAAGTAGCTTTAAAAAACAATAGCAGGCTGAAGTTCAGCCAGTGCCTGTGTGGGGGACTCTGATTCATTCCTACCCTATTGCTTAAACTTGAAAATGCCTAATCTTCAGTTCTCAAAAGTATTCAAGTCGGTAGGAACAAGAGCAAGAGAGACGTCTCCTAGGACAAACTCAGCATCTTTTAATGTGAAACTACATTGCCGGGCATAATTCCCAGGCACCGTTTATCTTTCAGGAACTTGAGCTTTTCTGATGCAATTGTCTATTAAATGCGTTTGTGACAGAGCAGAAGGGCAGCGTTTGCCTATAATTCTAGCCTTGCTGATGGCTCCAGAAAAAGAAATGCACATTTTTTTCTAAAGTGTTGACTTTTGTGCAAATGAATCTTCAGTTCAGATCAGGAATGTGAGCGTTTTTTCTCCCCATAAATTGGAAAGGAAACATCGTTGTCTGTAAAATCCCAAGGGAGTCATCTCTGGCTAGTTCTCCATAGTGGGCATTTTTAAAAACCTTCTCTGCTGTAACCTTTAGCTGACTGAGCTTAAAGCTGTACTACATTAAACAAACAAATATTTGTTACATAGGAAATCCTATATTAGTAGATGGACCCTTTAGGAAGACGCAAGTTAAAGCTCACGGTGACAAGGGTCAGGAAATACCTTTCACACTAACTTGAACACTAGGGCATCTGATGGATGGAAACTGAGGGTAATGCACTCTGAGGGAAAAGTGACAAACTATCCCAAAGTGAAACTTTGAACATGGGGAGGATTTTCCCCATTTTCTCCTTTTCTCTCTAAGCCAGCAAGCTTCATTGTCCTCTTCCAAGTGGAGAAGAGTAGGGCATTCACCTATTCCTGGGCTTCATATGTTAGTCTTTTACTCCTGAGAGGAAAGCTACTTGACTTTTCTAAAAGAAAACTATCCAAGAACACTAATTTGCCTGCTTGGCTTATATGTTCAGTGCTGAACCCAATAGCAGTTGCCAATAGCATGGGCCATATGTGATTAGCTGTGTTCCCTGGTGACAGTATGCAATTTGCATTAGTGTAAACCCACTCAGGTAAGAAGAGGACTTGTAGGATGGTCTGTCAAACTGTCATTTAGCTATTTGATGTGGAGAAGATCACATGGGAAGATATTATTTCCACTTTCTTGGCATTTGCAGAAATATTTATTCTAGATTAAAGCATTATTCAAGGGCTATATTGTGCATCAGAGTGGACACATGTAGGAATTTGCCATCCCAGCTTTCAGACTGTCTTCTTCATACCACAATACCCTGATTTCCTTTCAGAAAGCAATTTCTCTCTACTCTGATTTTGATGGATTTCACACTGTGCTTTTGTTTAGCGATAAAGGAATTCTGATTGGAATGCCAAGTTACCCTGACCAGTTAGGGACCCACAGATGTCCCTCCCTGCTTTGTTAAGCCTTTCGGACAGTTGTGGGAGATGCTCCCTAAGGATGCTGTTACAGGAGTCACACTTTGGAAGAACCAGAGTAAGAAAAAAGACACAAGAAGCCTCAAAGGAGAATAGAAGAGAAGGAATTTCTGAAAGCAGCGTGAACAGACCAGTGTATCTAAGCCCCAACAATGAAAGGCAGAGGATAGTGTTTCTTGTTACTGCCCATTCTTAGCTGTGTTTACAGCCTGCTGGATCTGAATAGATGAACTTTATAACAAAGGGAATGATATCTCAAATTTAAATTCCTAGTTAGCCCTTTTGCTCTGTTTCCTGCTTGCCAGAATCACTACAAAGCATGAGCCACAATCATTACTGCTCATGGTTAGTGGGCTAGGAGTTAGAAAGGGCTTAGACTAGTCTAAGAACCTCTGTTCCGATGGAGTCCAATGGTGCTAGGGCTGAGTGACAGGGAAGAGAGGTGACTGGAACAAGTGTCTCTTTTCAAGAGTCTCAGCAGCTCTGATTGCTACTGTGCCTTCTTTGTATAATACTACCATCATCAGTAAGACTGACTACAGATACCATAGGGTTCTAGCATGCCTGTCCCAGCATGCTGTATACAAATGGCATCACCTTCTATGGTCTACCTTGCAAACAATGTCGTTTCCATGCCCTCTGGTCAACTGATTAAAGTTGGCTCATACTCAAGGGATCTCACTCACAGTAGAGACATGCCAAAGAAATCTTTTTGTTATTTGAAGATTTATTTATTGTATGTATTTAAGTGCACAGTTGCTCTCTTCAGACACACCAGAAGAGGGCATCAGATTTCATTGCAGAAGGTTGTGAGCCACCATGTGGTTGCTGGGACTTGAACTCAGGACCTCTATAAGAACAGCAGTCAGTGTACTTAACCGCTGAGCCATCTCTCCAGCCCCATCAAAGACATCTTAAGCACTTAAAAATCACCACATAATCTGAGCAGTTCCCAAGCACAAGGAAGTTGATACCTTCGGTCTGAATATTATATTTAAATGACTCAGTTTTGTAAGTACATGCTTTCAGTTTATACAGGTGACCGTAGAATTAACTCTTCTGGGTAATTACATCACCATCAAACCTGTTCATATTAAAAATGAAATCAAGATCCGCCATGATCTTTCAGGCCTCAGGACTTCATTTTGTATTCCTATTAGGCATCTCAAATTTAAATGAAGTAGCTTCCCAATGCCTTTCAATTTGCTTCAGATCTGTACTTCACAGTTGCCCTGCTTCTCACTTGGCACTGAGCTCTCATCCTGCTGTAGTACTTGGGTTTTGAGTCGGCGTAACTTATAGAAGAACCCGAGTTTCTTCTGGTGACTGGTTTGAAGAGTGGGAGGAGCTTATTTATGGACTCTGTATAATATAGAGATTAGGGGAGTATAGATTTGGGAAACTTGACCTAGGCTAGGACTCTATCCCTTTACATCTGTGACTAGTGTAGAAATTCTCCTTTATATTGTCTGGTACTATTCATGCCAACTTCAGCTTTTCTCAGTCGTCTTCCAAGTGGAGGATGTCTGATAGATCTCAAAGCACTTGTTTTTCCCCCTACTCTGGAATGTAGCAAGTAATCTATTGGAATAAAACTAGCAGTTGAGTAACTCATGCAAAGGTAATTTAGAGCACAAATTAAACCTGTCAGCGTGGTATTAGATTCTGCAAAAGCTCATAAATAACAAATGAAAGGTCACAGAGCTGCGAAAATGAGTGCACACTTCTTTATAAAGTGCTGCGTTGTTCAGGGATGGGGCCCGCAGTTCATATTCAAATGGCGGTGTCATAAAATGGAAACACAATGTCTTTTCTAAATGTCTAGAACCGTCCAAAGGCACAGTGAACTCAGGAAATCGCCAGAGTCCTAGAAAAGACCTGTCATGATAATACCTGAGCATTTATGCCATTGGGGGATTAAAGCTCTGTCTGGTCCTGAGAATCTTCAGGCCGCTCAGTAGAGCCCACATTTTAGTCATGTTAGACTGATGGTGAATGCTTGTCAAGTGTCTTTCACTTTTCCATTCCTAGAAAACAGTAATGGGATGCTTGGTCTTTATGATTGATGGAGGGATGTCAGCATTAGGGCTATTAATAACTGGACCAGCCCATCCTGTTTTTCTCATGAAAAGGAAAGTGGAAAATATAGCTTTGACCACTAGAAAGTGGACAAGTTCTTTTACTGCACGTTGTATATAGGTCTTTCTAGTGCTGAACCGAAATTGACGCTTTACAAAGAACAAAGTCTACATTTTAAAAACCAATATATAGATTTCATCATAATTAAATCTTCCATATACTAAAATATTCTCTCAAAGAAGCGAAATAATGCTAGGTGTGGCAGCTTTAGCCTTTAGCTCTTGTACTTGAGCAGAGGTTAGTGAGTCTCTGTAAGAGGACAGCCTGGTCTACTTAGAGAGGATCAGGCCAGCCAAGGCAATATAGTCAGACCCTTTTTTAAAAAAGCAGAAAAAGACACAGAGAATGTGAGAAAGTATTTGATAATACTGTTATATCTGAGAATATCTAGAGTCTAGATATAAGAACTCACATCTTATCAGCAGAGAATCAATAGTCCAGTTTAAAATTGGGTAAATAATATGAATAGCCAGAGAAGATATACAAATGGCAGAGATACACGTGAAAATATGTTCAACCTCGTTGCTTACTTAAAATGAAAATGAACACAAGAAAATCCAGTAGAAAATAAAACACAGTGAGGCACACTTCACCTGTACTCAGTAATAATTGTTTTGAGAAGGAAAGGAAGAAGGAGGGCTGGTGAGGATGTGGAGAAAACTCAAGCATCTTTTACTGGAAATGTAAGATGGTACAACTGCCATGGGACACTGCAGATCACCCCGGAGTTAGACCCTTGGTACTCATAAGACCAAATCCTGGGCAAATACTTAATAAACATGAAAATGTATGTATGATCCCAAGAATGTACATGGATGTTTAAAATAACATTATTCATATCTACAAGTGGAAATCATTCAAATAGACATCATCTGATAAAGAAACATGTACTGTATGCATACAATGAGATATCTACTCATAAAAGGAATATTATCAATCCTATAAAGTAGATAAATCTTGAAAGCATTACGACAACCTGAGGTACTAGGACACTAAAGGCCACTTACTGTACCATTCCACTCACATGAAATACATAGAGATGAGAATTAGATTAGTGGTTGTCAGACTGTGGGGGCAGAAGGAACAGGGAGTGACTGCATTTATTGTTAATGAAGATAGGATTTTTAAATGGAATGAAGTGTTCTAAACTAGCTAATGATGATTCTGCAGTGTTAAGAAAATATACCAAATATTGATGAATTATAAGCAGTAAGATTTATGTTATATTAATTTTATCTCAGTAAAAAATCTTAAAGAAAATTGTACATAAAAGCGAAGGTTTCATTGTCAGACTTTTAAGAACAATGTTAGGTAGCGACAATGACTCATGCTCATTTTTTGAGCATACAAAGTAATATTAAGCTTCCAGAACCTTCCATAGCTTTGGTGTCTCCCCATTTAGTCTGTTTTTCTAATTATTCTTAAGCGTAGGAAAGGCCTCATTTTCCTAAGAAGGATCAGTGTCACAAACTGTTGGGAGAATTAAGTTTCAACTACTTAAGAAGTTAGAAGGTTTCCATTTAAGACATAAAAGTCCATGGCTAAGAAAGGATTGGACCTCTGCAAATTTGAGAGTTTTTGTGAACAAATTGGGTGAGAGGAATCCAGCTTGCCCTTTCCTGTGTAAAATGGTGGTTCTTGTATTTTGGGCAAGTATATCCCAAGGACCATGTACTGACAGCTTGATTGACAGCCTGTGACCCTACTGGAGGTGGTTGAAGCTTTGGAATTGGTTTGGAATTGGGAGTTTGAAGTTGGTGTCTAGCGGGAGGAAGTTAAGTCACTATGTCTTTGATGAAGATGTGTGACTGCTCCCCTCCTCCCAGCTGCATTTGAGTAAGCAGCTTTACAGTCTCCTGCCATGATGTTCAGTCTTCCTGTAGGCTCTCAAACAACAGTCTGCTGACCAGATATTGAGCTCTCTGAAATTACAAACCCAAATAAACATTTCCTTCCTATAAGTAACTTACCTCATGTATGTTGTTACGGTATGGAAAGCTGATTACCAGATCTCTTGGGGTGAGCAGAAGAGTTGCTTTAACTTCATCTGTGATAACCCACCACGATGAGTATGGGTTCTAACCAAGGATAGGCGTGAAGGGAGGATAATGAAGGCTGTGCTCGCTGCCTTCATTGACACCTTATATAGAAGCGAAGTCTGGTTAAAGCAATGTGTAAACTCAGGGTATGCAACACAGACCATCAGAGGGAGAGTTGTGAGGGCAGCACCCGGCTGGCTGCTTCATTGGTGAGGGTTGGCAGAAAGTCACAAGGTCTGCATGAGCCTTAGTCACACTTTCTCCTTTTTCCTACTGGCTTTGTCCCAGCCTTGGTAACCACGGGGCAGATGTTGTAGAGAAGGAAACATATGGATCCTTATTTGTCTTACTTGGCCATTTTGATGTGTTCGAATGTTTTTCTTTTTTTATTTTTCTGACTTAGGAATGTGAATTGAATGTTGAACAAAGTAAATCTCACTGTATTTACTTTCATTTACAAAGCACACTGGCTGATTCTGAACAAAACATAATAGGGAAGACACTAGGAAGTACCATATTTTTTTACTGTGTAACATTTGTAATTGTCACAAACTTTTGAGGTGAGAAGTAAGCTCCTTTTGCAAGAGAGGAGATGGAGGCATAGCATAGTTGAGTACCTAGGCTCAAGACTTGTTTTCAAACCTAGGCAACGGACTCTTAAACCACGCCCCCTGTATGTTACTCACATGCATTTTCAACACAGTCTGCAACCTGGAGACTCAGGCTGGGAGAGCGTGGGGAAGAAGCTGCAATTTTATGTTTAAATGGCATTGATGCGTAACACTTTTTGCAACTGGTGCAATGAGACTATTAGGTCAAGACCGGAAGGACAGTCGTGGGTAAGACATGCCACTTGCAGTGTTTGATACATGGGAAGGACTGACAGTAACCTTGAGTTGCACAGTGAAGAATTCGGGTTGTGAACTAGTCCATAACTCATGTGAAACGACAACAGATCAATCAGATAGCTTTTCTTGCCACCCCTTCTATGAGCAAGACTAGTATGGGAGGTTTTCGTCTGGGTATTTTAGTTCCATGGGCTGAAAGACAAAGTTTCAAATCTCACATAAAGCAGTTGTTTAATCTTGAGCACATGGCTGTCCTTTTGAGCTTAGCTTCTTCATCTACAACAAAAGAAAAGCAATGTACTCGCATGTGTGTGTGTGTGTGTGTGTGTTTGTATTTGCATTTGCATGTGCACACACGCACATGTGTACATGTTTATGGCTGTTTATACTAAATACACAAAGGGCTGGGCTGATAGCCTGGTCAGTAAAATGCTTACCTAACATGCATGAGGACCTAAGTTCAATCTGTAATCCCAGCTCTGGGGAGGCAGAGATAGGTGAGTCACTCCGACATCTTAGCCTACCTAGTTAGCAAGTTCCAGGCTAGCGAGAAAGACTCTGTCTCAAAGAAACCAAAAACAAACCAAAAAGACAAAGTGAATCACTCTTGATAAATGATACCCAAGGTTATCCTCTGGCCTCCTTGAGTACATGTACCCACATGCACAAATCATGAACACATACATACATGGACATGTACACACACACAAAAATCACACAAGTAGTTCACTAAACCTGGAACAGATAACAGATGCTATTAGTCTTGGTCGATTTACAGTGCACTCTGAGAAGTCGCTGAGCTTGTTAAATAGGACATGAGAGAGCCATGGTCCCTCTGTTGAGCTTCCAGGGCTTGGTGAAGAGCAGCATTCAGCAGGTGTGTGAGCGCTGGGGCCAAGCAAGGGTTGAAGCTAGTAGGCGATATTAGTGCTCGAGGAGACGTGTGTAAGCAAAACGGATAGACAAGGACATAGAACTAACAATACATGACTTGTTTTCACATAATGTTAGATTCCCTGTTCCAATGGCTGTTTGACTTTTTTTGTTTGTTTCAGTCTGTCCTCAGTTGAAGCTATTAATTAAGCTGTATGAAGTTGTTACTATGTGACTGTGTTTTTAATTCTGAAAATGACAGTCTTGCATGGTTCAACATGATACCTTCCTGATAGACATTAAAAAAAAAATCTAGAAAGCAAAACGTAAAAGATTTATTGACAATCACAAATGTAGTTTTGCGTTTATTTTCTACAGATTTCTATGTGATGTATTGTGGTATAAAATGATTTTTAAAGTAGTCATTTTAGTTTCCCATAGCTGGCTTTAACTGTTACAAATTTAATGGCTTAAAATAACAAATAAAAAAAACCCTTTATGTTCTGGATGTCAGCAGACCAAAACCCATCACGGGGCCGAAATTTAGATGGAGGATGTCTGCTCCTTTCACAGGGCTTTGAGAGGTGATATAGCAGCTCTGTGTTCTTCTAAGGCTCTAGAATTTGGAGCATTTCTTCTCCCACTGCACCCAGTTCTTGGAGTTGCTACTACTGTTTCCTCTCCTCTCCCTGGATATCCCAATTGGATATCCTCACCTCAGGAACCCTAAGTTTATCACAAGTTTCTTTTTACCCTCACAAATTTCTGGGGGTGGTGGTGTGGACATCTAGGGAGAGGGTACAACACTCAGCTACCCCCACAGATAGCCATCTTGTTGTTTGTGTTTGCAAAGATTATTTTTCAGTGCACAGGAAGTTAGAGAAGTTTGAAAGGAATGCTCTCCACAGTTTCCTAGGATGCTTAGAAGGTGGCAGGAACTACAAAGAGAAATTGTAGGGCGAGTTCACCTTTAATTCTATAACTGATCTGTTGATCACTACTAGTTTTGAAATTAAAATCTAAAACAGTCTCAGACTTTGGGGTGTTTGCCCCATAGCAGGGAGGTACTCTGGAGTTCTGCACTTCAACAGCTGCAGACACCAGTTAGATGATGAGTAAGTGACTTGGTGCAGGGAGAAGAGTTATGGAAGCCTAACCAGAGAGCAGAAGCTGTTGCATGCAATTTCAGTGGAAGATCGAGTTAGGAATGAAAGGGATCACATATGATGTTATATATAACCCTTATATTTTTGACCTGCATCCATTTAACTTTGTGTTTTACACTGAGTTTTCTGTACCATCTGTTTTGTTATGAAGACCGATTTCTTGATTGTATAAAAACTTAAACATTCCCTCAAGATACTCCCCATACCTATCAAATCATATCTGGGGATATGCAGTAGACATGGTCATAGCTTCTGTGACTTCAAGTTGAGTTTTATTCTGTAGTGAGACCTGGGTTTGAGTTTCCTTTTTAGCAGATATATATTTTGTTATTTGTTTATCATTTATCTTTTATAGAAAACCATAGGGCAAACCAGCAAAGGCAGTAATCCGAGGGCAGGAGACCATCCCTGGAATATTAAATGGTCTGAGGCAAATGCCTCATCTTACCACAGTGGCAGCCAAGGCTCCTCTATAACCAGGTTATAAGCCAGAGGAAGTAATGCCAGTCACAGGAAGTTCTTGCCCAGAAGATCTCATGACCCTACAATGCAGGAATACATTTACATCTCTCTGGGGCATCCTATATCACTGTTTATAACTTTACACAGCTCCATGCCATATCATGGGGCAGGAAGTGTAATATGAAAGAAACCTGATACGGTGGGCTGGAATGTGGTTCCCCAAAATTTTAAGTTAAAATCTCATCACCAAGTGCCTCAGAATGTGGTTCTCTTTGAAGACACAGGCTTTAAGGAGGTGACTAGGACTGAATTAAAGTCATAAATGTGGAGCCCCAATTCAAAAGAGACTGGTATCCTCATAAGAATAGGAGCAAGAAACAGGAGTAAGATGTCCACGAGGGGAGAGTGGGAAGGTAGACATCTGTAGCCAGGGAGAAAGGCCACAGGATGTACCAAAGCTGCTAACATCTTGACCCTGAACACGTCTGGAACTGAAAGTCCATCTGTCTAGCCTGTGCTGTTTGCTGTGGTAGCCCCAGCAAACACCAAGGCTTGGGCCCTGTTGTTGATATATTATGTTTTCTGCCTCTGTTTATGAGTTCATGGTTGTGTTTCCAAACATAATATTCTAGCCATTTTCATTCCGTGACTGTCAAGGAAACAGGCAGAGGTGTGGGCCGTGTTAAAGAAGTCTCCAGCGTGCACTGCGCACACCTGTTCCCCCGCCCCATGTATATTCCACCACACCCATGCCGCTTCACCTTCCTGACTCACCTAGAGATGGCGAGAGAGAGAGAGAGAGAGAGAGAGAGAGAGAGTTGCTGACTCTTCTAGGATGAAGCTGAACTGTTACAAGTCAAGAAGGCCACCGCTGACACTTGTTTCATTTCTCATTACATTGTTCAACCAAGTGCCCCATATAGTGTTTTCCTGTCACATTTATTAGATGACCCAGCAGCCTGTTGTCATCCTGAATGCAAGTTTGCTCCAGGAAGCAAAGTGGGAGCGGCTGCTGAGCCCCGACTTGGCAAGGTTGGATCATTGTTCTTTAGAGGGAATTTTATTCTATTCAGCTTGCCAACTTTGAAAAGTGAACGTAGCTGAGGGTGGCGGCACACACCTTTAATCCTAGCACTCTGGGGGCAGAGTCAGGTGGATCTCTGAGTTCCAGACTAGCGTGGTCTACAGAGCTAATTTCAGGACAGCCAGGGCTATACAGAGAAGCGCTGTCTTGAAAAACAAACAAATAAATGTAAAACATTTGTAAATAATTATAGTATATTGATTTGAGTTAATGTTTTGCACACTTTGGACACTATAGTATAGTGCTGTTCTCTGATTGTGTCCAATCTGTCATTTTGAAAACTCCTTATATCCTATGAAGAGTTGTGGCTTTCGGTATACTTTTTGTCTTTCAGCTTAGATTGATATCATTTAATAATACATTCTAATATCTGAATAGGCCACATTGCTTTTTCTCCATTAAATTTCTCCTTCATAATATTTTGGTCATTATTTAGTTTTTTCCCCCATAGGGGAACTTAAAATTTTAAGCAACTTAAAAAATCTTGTTGAATATTTATGTTAAGTCTCTAAACAGAATGTCCAAACTGCTGGTGTTTAATTGGTTGAAGTAAGAAAATACCTAACCTCGACTCCCATTAGTGAGCAAGAGAGACTATGGAATTTGGAAACACAGAATGTGAGACCCAGACTTTCTAGACAACTAAGGATATGGCAAAGGAGTCATTTGTGAAGAAATAATCCCCACATTCTGAGAGCGTTGGACAGTCTACACAGGGCTTCACTGTTCCCAGTTCCGAGCAAACAAGAACCAGAATGGAGGACCATAGATGACTGCTTAGTGCTAAGTAGCAATTCAAGCTCAAACCCCCTGCTTGTCGGCAGAGTACAGCATCTGCTGATGTTTGAAATGCAGAATTGAAAGCTTCACTGTGAGTAGAAGCCAGCTCTGCCCTTCTGTGCTTGGGCCGTTCAAGGCAAATGGGGTAATTGGGGTGGCAACCTCATAGGGCTATTAGAACAAACTGATATTTGCAAATGTCCTCCACGGTATTCACCAATAAATGCTGGCTGGTTATGTTAAGGCAATTTTGTGCTACTGAGATGGTCTGGGCTTTGGAAGAGGTCAGCTTACCTGTATTTCTTTCCAAATCTGAGTCTAGCTCCTAGAGGTTGGTATGGTGGCCAGCACTCAGAAAGGATGCTGACCCCATACCATTATTGAGGAAAAGCTTTTGAGCTTTGCACCTGACTTATTTATTGTTGCTCTCTGGCACATGTCCCTTGGCCTCCTGGCAAAAATTGCTGGATTTCATTAAAATTCAATCTCTTGATACTATCTCTGCGGGATATTAGGAAGGATTGTTACCAGAAGGAGCAGCCTGATTAAGAATAGATTCAGGCTGGAATGTTCTGAGTGTTCTAAAATTACCATTTATAAGGTTGTCCCCTTTGGCACCTGTTTCCTCAGGCCCAGTCTGTTGTCCCTCCCCGATCCGCTCTCCTACCTGACATCAGCCAAGCTGCCTTCACGGTCTCCTGTTGGATACTGAGATGAGTCTGCGTTTGTATTTCAGGTGCCAGTCCACTACCACCGTCTCAAGTGCCCACTCTGAGGCCCTCTGTATGAGTGACATACCATTCTGCCATGGAACCTAGCCCCACCCTGGCCTGGCTCCTGCTGCTGAGCCTGGTGGCTGACTGTCTGAAAGCTGCTCAATCCCGAGACTTCACAGTGAAAGACATAATCTACCTCCACCCTTCAAGTAAGACTGTTTTCTACTTGTTCTCTTGTCTGTGGAAAAAAGGAGAAAAGATGTTGCTTCATTTCTGATGAGAAAGGAATTGGAGCATGTCTGTAGGGAAAGCAATGTTAATGCAGGGGAAACATCAGGTGATTTAGTTAGGGGTGTAGAAGGTAATAAAGGTTGCCTTGCGTTTTACTGTCACCTTCCCACAGGAGGTTTGGTTTCTGTCTTACATTAAATGATGAGGGTTGTTTCCTCTGTACCTGAATACATCCCGCTGACTTCATACACCCCTCGCTTTTGCTGTGTTGTTCTCAGCCAGCTATCAAAGGGAACCGACCCATCCCAGGAGGTGGGTTGTTTGTAAAGGGATTAGACCTTTATAGCCTGATTAGTAGCTGGTCTTTCTCCCT
This sequence comes from Grammomys surdaster, assembly GCF_004785775.1. NCBI lineage: Eukaryota > Metazoa > Chordata > Mammalia > Rodentia > Muridae > Grammomys > Grammomys surdaster. The sequence goes on along the minus strand of NW_021604636.1, from coordinate 15,906,180 downwards.
GGCATCTTAGCCTCAGTTAAAACATCACTGCCTTCCACAACTTCCTATTTCCTGGGCTTTCCCATGATTTTGAATGCTCCAGGGAGTCCACAATATCGCAGATTTCTAGCAGTCGTTTCCAGCCCTCTGGCTTCTGCTTTGTATGTATCAGGGGTCTTACTTGTGCCTTGTGCTTTCAGCAAGCATTCTGGGGTGTTCTGCTGTGGATTCCCCAGAGATTATACTTAGGCAAACAGCCGTGTGACTTCCTGGGTCCCCGGCAATGCAGCTATGTACTCTTGAGGATTTTTGTTTGTTTTGGTTTTGGTTTTTTTGTTTGCTTGTTTTTGTTTTTTGGCCCAGTCCTCTTCAGTATTGCCTTTGTGGCGGTAAGGGCTGAGAATATTGTGTGTATCTTGGACTTTAGTTGTTCCCCAAAGTATGTTAGTCTTTTGAAATATCTGTAGCGTGACAAGCATTGTGATAGGCATGAAGACTTCACAGGCAACCAAACTAATGATTCTTTCTCTTGACCATCATACAATGTGCAAAGAGGAGGAGCCTGCTTGGAATGTCTCAGCCCCTCAGTACTAGAATGGTGACTTCTAATAGCTTGGGAGGTGACATGTGGCCCACCTAGGGGCCTAGGTCAGCTGTTTCCTAGCTTCCTGACTTGAAACAAATCCCCTGACTTTGTGACTATTGTGTAACATAGTGCATAGGAAACTTTGTACTGAGCATAAGCTGTGGCACGTTCTCAGGCAGTTTGTCAGTTTATTTCTAAGGCAGTAAAATTATACATATGCTATAGCATCATTTTATAGACCAGAAATAATACCTGTGGAGCAACAGACCTGTACCCGATAGACAGGGTAGTTCTTTCGCTGTCATCATTCAGGCAGCCAGTTGTAGAGTTTTGCACCTGGGCCCTCACTGGGGGAGCCTACCTATTGCTCATGTGCCTTGACTGTGGCATCTGCCTATGGCCACCTGTGATCTCACTGGTAGAGTCTGCCTACTGCACCTGTGCCCTCACTGGTAGAGTCTGACTACTGCACCTGTGTCCTCACTGGTGGCATCTGCCTACTGATTACTTGCATGGAAAATTTATCTGGCTGTTCAATTTTGTGGGAGTTCTTGGCTCTGTTTTAATAATTTCCATGACGAGAAGATACTGATAACTTTCTCTGCTCACTAGATTACATTTTGTTCTTTCCCCCAACCATGGTAAGACAAAGAGCCAGGTTTCAGTCCTTCAGGAGTGAGCGCCTCAGTGCTGCCTTCTTTGATGTTCTCTGTCAGCTTTGGTGAGAGACTTAGATACCACACTCATCCATCCATGGCCATTTCTGAGGCTATATACAGAGTAGGAGTTGAAAATTGAAGTGAATGGGTTTAAGTACACAGGTCAAGATATTCTGCGTTTTCCTCAGTGGGGTGGTCAATCACTGCCGGGGGTGAGTGCACTCCAATTTGGAAAGTTGATACCACTGCTGTCTCTGAAGGATGAATTTTGACAGGTCACAGGGGAAATCACTTCTGCTCTTTAGGAGTCAAGGGAAGCTAGGTGGGGTAGCATGTGACAATAATCCTGGCACTCAAGAGACTGTGGCAGGAAAGTTTGAGCTACTTACTGAGTTTCAGGCCAGCATGGGCTACATAGCAACATCTTGTTCCTAATAAAATAAAATAAAATAAAATAAAATAAAATAAAATAAAATAAGGTAATTGGGAAATCCTACTCATGTGACTTATTTTAACTAAATAGGTAAGACTCAAGGGTTTTTCTGACATGATTTTGAAGCATGAAAAGGGTTGAAAAGTCGTGTCTAACTAGATTGTAAGCAGGTCACAGACACTGAGCATTCTTGTTGGGCTGTAAAACTTTGCTATTCTGCCCACGTTGGGTTAGAGTTAACTTTACATTTCTCCAAACTACTCGGGAAGTGTGCTGTGGATGTTTGTTTTCACGTCTGCTTTATAAACAGCCATGGTTCCCTGCCCTTGAGCCCTCACTTGTGTTTAGATGGAGTATTCTCTCTACCGTCAAGCAACTTTCTGTTGAACATTGGCCATAAAAAAAACATGAGGGGAACATGGGATTAGTTTGATTTTGAATTATTTATACAATTGCCTCACTTTGTAGGTGGAGGTACAAGCAGCTTTCTCTGGGTCAGTGAGTGAGCCAGTTTCTATTAATGTTATATAGCCAAGCGCAGAATCTGCCCATGGAAGAGCACAGAGGGGCGAGAAGCTTGAGAACACACACGTTTTCTGTGCCAAACAAACGCATTATTCTTAGGCCCAGACAGCATCATTGATGATAACTGAGAAAATCAGCCTCTCCTCACTAATCTATAGTGCTCTCTGGTTTCCAAATCATTCAAGTTTCCAAGTATTGTAAGAAACAAACTGTGGATTTCAGATTCATCTTCCAGAACATTCTGTTCAATAATTACTATGTGCTCCAGCTGCTTCCTCCTCCTCTTCCTCTTCTTCCTCCTCTTCTTCTTCCTCCTCTTCCTCTCCTCTTCTTCATCATTATCACCGTCATGTGAGAAGTTCTGTTTTCTCTTTCTATTCTCTGGTTAAATCACCAAAATCTAATTACAATTCCCCAAACAAAAGTTAATATTGAGAGAAATGGAGCTATTTATTCAGATGTCAGAAATCACACAAGAAAATTTAATAAAATGACTGTGCCCTGCTCTTGGCCTTCGTTTCTTTCTGTAGAATAGAAAACACTCCTGGAAAACAAGCCAATTTTCTTTTGCATGTGTGTTCTGAGCCCTTCTTAATCTTGTGAATTAAAGAGCTATGCCCTTGCAGGGGCTTGCTTATGATCACATAGGGAACCGAGGATAACTATGCACAGTCCTACACTTCATTAAATCCTACAGAGTAAGAGGACTTCTAGACAGGTATCAGGAAGTGTACTCTATTAGAAATATGTTCATGGAAAAAAATATCAGCAACATTTTGTTGCTCAGTTGACTGAAACAGAAGATAATATTAGAGTTTTAGAATTTATATTTCTATTTTCTAAAAACAGTGGAACCTGAATTGGAGAGAGCAGACACTGCACATCAGCATACATTTGGAAGCATCTGCTTTCACTGCATTTCCAGTGACTGAAGGAAGGTCTTTGTCCAGGCAAAAGTTCTAGGAGACAGAAACAAAGGGTAAATCTTTTCTGAAGCCTAACAGATGAATTATGGAAGCTTGAACTATGGCTGACCAGGAGAGTTAATGGACAGATTATCTTACAGGAAGTAACTGGGCACTCCAATGTTTCTTTTTCTTTTTTCTTTTTTTTTTTCTTCTTCTTTACAATCTGCCTCTCTAGAGGGACCAAGGCCTTATGCCCTGAAATGCAGGGTACTAAGCTTATTAGCTCTGTGATCAAGAGCCAAATTAGATTCATTCACAGCTGGGGCCACCAGGATCTGAAGTCCGCTCCCCACTCGCTCTGTAAGGCTTTGAAGTAATGAAGAAGAAAATAGCACATCTTAGGAGCCTCTTTCCCTGTCTCTTAAAAGAAAAACAAACTCTTTATCAGATGCAGTATCAATTAACAAGTTACTGGAGAGAGTTGTTCATCCGTTGACCTTATTCAGGTTAAATATTTCCAGAGGGGAGAATTTAACCATTTATTTGGTATTGTGCTATAGTCACTTAAAGTCAAATATGTTTGCAAAGATTTGCCAGGAATCAGCACTATTCATTGATCCCCAGGCAAGATGTCAACAAAAATTCCCATAAACGGACACTAAGCTATGGTGCTTAAGAATGGAGACAGATATGGATTTGTAGGTTTTAAAATAAGACCAACAAGGGCCTACAGAGATAGCTGAGTGGTTCAGAACACTGGCTGTTCTCTCATAGGACCCAGATTCAGTTCCCAGCACCCACAGAACCATCTGTAACTCATCAGAACCATTTGTAACTCCAGTTGCAGGAGCTCTGACACCCTGTGCTGGTCTCCTCAGATCCTAGGCTTTCACAGGGTGTACACTGACCAAAATGGAGAGTATTTGTTTGGTCACCAGTGATGCATACTCATAAGCTTATTTAGGTATAAATGGTTTGAAGCAAAGCTGTCTTTTGCTGCATAGTGTTCTAGCACATACTTCTCAAATTCCAGTGTCCTTGGGTTAATTTCAGTGTGAGGGTTTAGGTATGTAAGAAGCTACAGTATTTAATATGTCATCAGTCTCATAAAAGATCATTTTGAGAAGTCGATTAAATAACCCAAGTTTGAGAACACAGCAACTTATTTGTGCTTGGTTCTCAATAACTTTATTCTTGGTGCAGTTGGGTGGTCATTATTCAAAGTTTTTAATTTATCACATTGATGGGAAAGTTTCCAGGAATAACTATACCAGCAATCCAGCAAACACATTTGTTTTGGCTACAGTGACAGACTGATAAAATTGGATATTCTAGTGAGTTAATCATATGGACTGAAATGGTACAGTTAGCTTCCAGTCACAAACTTTGGTATATATGATCATTGTTTGAAAAAATGCTGGTGTTTTGATCAAATCTTTTATATTTGATTTATATGTTAAACATTCTGAAGTTCGTAGTGAGACTGTTTTTAATGTATCAAATCAATATAATTTCCTAGAATGGTTGTATAGGTTTTCTCACAGTGATATTTGTAGAATACAAAACTATTAAATGTTCATAAGACATTGAGTGGCTTTGGGATTTGAGATTCTGCTTTTTTTATTTCCCTCAATTCTACTCACCAACAACAATTAAAATATGAGAAGACTTTGCTAGGTGCTAGAAGGGGAAGCTATGCTAATTACCTGTGTGTGCATCACAGAAAATATTTTCTTCTCCTTCCTGAAATGATGCAGTAGAATGTTTTCCTGTGGTGCACTTCCCTCCTGGGACCAAAACATCTCTAAGCTGTTTCCGTCATTTTAGGAGATTATCCATACCCTTACTTTTAACCTATTTGCAAATCTGGGTTACTATCTAGTGGGAGAAACGTAGGACTCTCAAAAGGGCCCATGAAAAGGTCCAGTTGCGTGTCCTTGCTAGACAGTGCGCAGCTTCTGACCATGTTCAGGTACTATCCTCACAGTCTATGAAATATTGCAGGCAAGTATGCAAATGGGCAAGGTGAAAATCAAAGTTTTATCTGGACCATAATTCTGGCCTTAAGCTGCTGCCTCCTCCTGCATTTATTTTTGATAACACACTTAATTGGTTCCACCTGGCCATGCAATTTACCCTGAGATGACTATCTCTGTCAGTGGGAACCTCGGGCTCCACCATCTGTGAGGCAGAGCTGTTGGCTCCCTCAGATGAACTGGATAAGCGCCTACAGCTTCCAACTAGGCCAGGTAGTGTTGTCAATTTAAAAAATGCTCTGGATCTGTTTATGAAAGTCAGAGATCTAAATCTCAAGGCAAGCAAAGGATTCCAGGTAAGATGTGGCTTACTTGAAAACACATGGGCCAAAGGATGAGAAAACCGAAGCACCCCCTGCCCCCAAGGCCTGACATTAGTTGTTGGCCTCGAGCTGACAGAATATTCTGGTGTACTGAGCACGTCCAGAACATGGTTCCCATTTGACACTCTCACATGAGCTTACAAACAGGACTGAGAACAAGTAGTACATGCAGGACAATGTCTTCAGAAGGCAGGAAGCACAAGCCAGGCATGGTGAGAGGATGGGAAAGATCAGAGAACATTGCTGGAGTTGTGTAAACGACAGCTCTTCTTCAAACAGTATTGGCACCTAGCGTTGTAACACCCGGCAACCACTCACCCACATGCAATCCACTCCAAATTCTGTCATTTCAAAAGTTCTTCATAAATACACCCATATATCTGTGAGTAGGCAAGTGGTTCTGCCATCAAACTTCACCACATAGTTCTGGTTTCCAGGAAGGCACTTTGGTGGAAGGAGAGATCCAATACCTGCAGGTTGTCCTCTGTCTCCATGTGCAGGCTATGGTACATGGGCACACATACACAATACATACATGCCTTTATATACCTGCATTCATACATATATACACACACACATATATATGTATTCATACACAAATATAAAGATGTAAAAATAGTAAAGTAATAATATAAATATAACCATATACCATGCAACTTTTCTGATTGGCTTTTTTTTTCCCCACTGAGTAATTCCAAGAAAATTTATTAAAGCTATTGAAACTACTACCAATTTGTTCCTTTCTATTGGTGCCTGTTACTTCATAGTGTGGATGTACCACTGTTTGTTTAACCCACTCACCTATTGATAGACATTTGAGTTGCTTACAACTTGGGTTCATTTATAGGGTGACTATCCTGTATCCGAAGTGCATGGGACTGGAGGTATTTTGGGTGTTGAATGTTTGGGGATTTTTGGAATACCTGTATGCATATAGTAAAATATCTTGGGATGAGACCAAAGTTTAAAGGCCACATTTATTCGTTTCATATATGCCTTGTAAATATCCTGGAGGAATTTTTTACAGTCCCTGGAGGAATTTAATGAAGCCTTTTCAATACTATAACTGGTCACATGACATCAGGTGTGAAATGTGGGGAGTATAATGTTAGTGCTCAAGAATTTCAGATGTGGAGGCAATTTAGATTTCATATTCTCTAATCAGGAGTGGGCATCCTGTTCAAATAAAACCATTTAGATAGTTGTAAGCAGATTTTTGTGTATGAATACAAGTATTTGTGTCTCGGGAATAAATTGCCTAACATAAAATGAGTCATCAGATACTTCATTGTTTAAAAAAAATCTTGAAAATCCCTCTTCAAATTAATACACTTAACTCTACAGGATTCTTTGCTCAATCTAAAAATTGCTTTTTTCTCTTGTTTTTTATTTTTTTGTTTTTGTAGCCACTCCATATCCTGGTGGATTTAAATGTTTCACCTGTGAAAAAGCAGCAGACAATTATGAATGCAATCGGTGGGCTCCTGACATCTACTGTCCTCGAGGTAAAGTCTCAGAGAGAGATCGTGTCCTCAAAGCTGCTTGAGAGTGGGCAGCCTGGTACATGCTTGTAATCACAAGGGCCCCTCTTGTCTAGGTCTATTGGCAGATCTTTTACACATGTGCAGAACTCATCCTAAAAGACTTTCATATATAAAGGGACTCATAAGATTGCCTCCTCTCTCATGAAGCATCTTTGGATTTCCACAGGAGGTAACTGAGACTTCTCTGCCCTGGGGTGAGCCAAGTGTGGAACAGTAGAGAATGGGCAGCCTGTTTGCCACTCTTTGAAGCCTTCATCCATAGTAACTTCTTTCATGTGAAGGATGAATCGATGCTCATGTAAAGATTTCATTTATTGCCCGTCTCGCCACAGACTTACATTTTGAGACTGTGTGAAAGCTGGCTTTCTAAATGCCATCGCTGCATAAATAAAAAACCTTGAGCCTTTTAAACTGCTAAAGCTCTCTTTCAAGGTCGAGATGGACTGCAATTGAAGCTTGAAATTTTGACCAAAAGGCTCATTTGAAAAAGAAGACATATCCTATCCACGTCTCTCCGCCTAGCAAGGGAAAATGATGTTTCTGGCTGTCTGTGAGGTCATGGTTAATTGGCTGTTTTAGTTTGGAGGGGTGAGGAATATGGGGCAGTCCATAGACAGTTGTCTTAGCAGTGAGTGCTTCGCACTGTTGATTTCATTCAGATGTGTTAAAAGGACGAACACACTATACACAGTATTTTTCAACATAATGCAAGACTTCTCATACCCAGCCCAAAGAGTGCCCCTCTGCTTGTCGTGATAGACTAGAAATTAGGAGAGCTAGGACATCACTACATAAGGGACAGGGCAGCTCCTCAAGTTAACGCCGTTAACCTCAGACTCTCCTGGAACTTTCCAGAAGTATATAGAGAACTTGCAGAACTTGTGCCCAGCCTGTTCCAGTGTCTCTCAAAGTGCAGTGTGACCACTGCCCCTGTGGCTTATCCCAGAAGAGGTGCGTGCTACCACCCCACTCCCTCAGTCACCTACAGAACAGATCCATCAGGTCCAAACTGAGCCTGAGAACTTACCTTTCCAATGGGCACCATGTGAGCAGATGTAGCCACATCACGTACCACAGCTCTACACACATTGAACTGGCCTCGGAGGTTTGGTCCCTGCATCAGATGAACAGTCAAGCATGAGAACTATTAGAAGCCACTTTACCTCCTAGGATGGAAACATCTCACTTAGAGTCTTCTTGTTTACTTTTAGGTAGTGCTGTCAGGGGGCCTTAAAAGATTACCTGGGAAAATAAAGACATGAGGAGGAGAGAGCCTAGCTTAATCACAAGGTAGCTATCCAGCCGCCTTGGTAACCAGGCCCTGTCCTGTTTCCTTCTACAGGTATTGCCTTCATCCAAAACAAGTCAGTATTTTCATCTTCTGACATTAGCACTACAGGATGAACATTTGGATTGGTTGCTAAAGGGCCTGCTGCACCACTGCCTCTCAAAAGCTGCACGTTGCAACCAGCTAGTAAATGCTTGGACACATTGGTTACCAGGCACCCTCCCAGATGTCACATTTTTTTCTGGCATGGGGTGGATTTGAGGACAGTGATTTTTTTTTAAAGCTCCCTGAGTGGTTCCAATATGCAGCAAAATTTGGCAGTTGTCAGTAGTGTCTCTGGACAAATCCAGAAAGATCTGCTTCGGGGCTAGCTCCTTCTGGAACAGATCTGGCCAGCTGGCTTCTGATACTGTTGCCATTTGCTAGAACATGTTCTCTGAATCTCGGGGATTTGAAAACAACAGAAATTCATTTCTCACTGCTCTGAAGGCCAATAAAGCCCAACAGCAGGAGTCCAGAACATTCAGGGTCTGGAGAGTGTCTGATGCCATGCTTCTAACATGGTACCTTCTTATTTTGACCTCTGGGGGAGAGCAGTGTTATGTATTCACAATGGAAGCAGGATGGAAAGGACCGAATACAGCTTACAAAGGCCTTTATAGATGTCCCAAGCCTGCCCATGGGGACTTTAGCTTTCTTAAAGGTTCCACCCTTAATGCCTACAGCATAGGAATGTTGGAGGACATATTCAGCTAGTAGCAGCATGTGACCGCTTAGTGTTGACTTAGCCCTTAGCCTTCAGATACCTCAGCAGAGTTTACAGGAAAAAGGAAGGAATGTTAGCTGGTATTCAGACTTTGGCAGACAAATCCCTCCCTGTCACAGAGGACAAAACACAGGTGACCAGAAGCACTCTGCTGGAATGCCTCTCCGGGAAGAGAGAAAGCCCTATCTGGATGCTTTCCTTTTAGATCAGAATCTCCCCCTTTCAAGGTACAGATAACTGAAAGTAACTGAGAGGCCTTTACACAAGGTCTGTACAAAAGTTACCCTTTCCCTCCTTTCCGCTCCTCTTTTATCTTTCTGCTCTTAACTTTATAGGGACAAATACAGTTTCATTCTGAGTCCATGACATAAAGCAGCCAAGCCAGGCCCCTGGGACAATTATGCAGTGGGAGATAGGAATCTAGTTTCTTCTTTCTAGGAGCAGACAGTTTACCCTGGGAGATAAGATCTGACCGGATCGGGTGTTAGGAACAGCAGGTGAAAGTTAAGAGCCAGATGAGACAAGGCCTTAAGTGCTGTGAGACCTGAAGGGCAGAAGAGACTGGGGGCTGAGAGGCAGTGGCTCCTCAAGCTGGGGAGACCTCAGCGACTCTCCAACTGGGGGATGGGTTTAGAATATTTAAAAAGGCAACTCTTCCAGCAGGTACTCAGAGCAGTGAGGTGGACACTGGACTTTCCATATGTGCCAAGCAAATGGGGAAAGACCTGACCTAAAGGTAGAAGGAAGTCTGCCTGTATCAAAGAATAATTAACAGAAGCCCGATTCTGGATCTGGGCTCTTTTGAGTGCTTTTGAACCTCAGGTGAGGGGTGGGAATCAAAGCCTGAACCAGAGAAGAGGTGAAAAAGTACTGGAGTCTTCTGTTGATAGGTCAAGAGTTATGTGGATTTTTATCAATAGTAATTATAACCATGTTATTAAATTAAAATGCAGACTTTTTACTCAGTCTTTCTGTGCTTGTGTTGTCTGCTTACCATGAACCTAAAGCAACCGTAGATGACCAACAGGCTTGGTGAGGCTGCTGAGAAGCTTCTGTGAAAAGGCATGATGGCTTCCTGTGGCGTCTCTGGGCCATTGTGTGTTTATCTTGTTACATGCTTAACTAATCATCACAAGGTGTGAAAATTACTTGTTGAGGATGAAAGAACTGGTTCTATATGATCCTTTTTAATCTTATCTATATAGAATGAGGCTGCACACCCAATTACTTGGGGAAATGAATGAATCTTGAGTTTTCAAAAGCACAACTCTATGGAGTGTATGGGCTTTGAGATCTAGCATGCCACGGCATCCATCCAAGATGGATGAAGTTGACACACTTGGCTGTGACCCACAGGGCATCCTGTGTGCTTCAAAGAAGCATGGCCCTGGCTAGACTCTTCCTAGAGGAATGGCAGGTCAGCTACCTGCACACCTAGCCATTGTCAGTGAGAGAAAGTAAGCATTTCCTCCTCCATCACATCTGAGTCTTACAGATTCATGGTACTCCATGCTCCAGAAAGGAGAGTCTAAGATGCCGTCAGTCACTGATTCCAGTCGCTAGAGGTTTTGCTGCAACTTCATCATACTTTTTCCAAACTTGATCACTTTTTCTTGATTTTGTAAACAGAAAGGATCCTGAGATCTTGTCATATGAGAGAGGCCAATCAAAGAAACAGAAGATGCAGAATAGGAGCTGTGGTTGGATACATGCCACTTTCCCTGTGACGTCTCTGTGTTGAGAGAAGATCTATATAAATGTTCATCAAGAGTCAACTCAATAGACCTAACCTGAGAATACTTTGTCCTTTTGTGAGGACATGGCATTGCCTCCACCTAAGACAAAAATCTCCCTTTGAAATCTTTTAATAGAACAGCAAAAGAAGATGCTAAGATAGGAAACAGGCATCTTCTGCTCCTAGCTTCTCGGCTGCTCATCGTTTTCTTGTGAAAATAAATCACTGAAGATGTCCCCTGGTGACTCTTTCTGGATGCTGATCTGGTGGGGACATCCACACAAGCAGGAAATAGAAATGAGATCTCCAGTTCAGCTGAAGAAAAGCCCTTCTAGGAAAGGCTTCTTCTCTGACAGGCCAATCCTTGGTGTACCCTCTTCTGATTTTTTTAAAATAACAGTGATACTTTTTCTTTCTTTTAGACAAGTTTACATTTAGGATTTAGCCCCACCCTCAAGGCTTCTACACCTTATATCAAGTTATCTCTAAATCCCATATTAACTCAAGGCTTTGAAACTCCCCAGAATAGGAAACCAGGATCTTACTTAGTGTGTGTCCTATGAATCAGTCTGGATTTGGAGAGTTCATTCCAGCACCTTGAGCTCCTAAGAAATGAGATGATTTTTAGTTGTTCTTTCTTCTCATTGTACTGCCATACTAAATAGAGGTCTTAAATGCCCCCCTTTAAAGAATATCAAAATACAAACATAAGAAAAATCATAAGTGGACACCTCATTATCCTTATCTGGTTAAGGTTCCAAATGTCTACCATGTATATGAAGTCATAAAACTCTATCGGTCTCTCAATCATTCCATTCCACCCCATAAAGGTAGCAATAATGTGACTACTGCCATTGCGTTCTGTGTAAATGTAGCTCTATGTGACATAGTCTTGCTTTCAAACAATATTGGGTACAAAACTACAGTGTTCTGTGAGCTGCGGTGTTAGTCTTTTTCACAGGTATTTAGTAGATCATTATGTGAATACAACAAAAATTCATCTATTCTGCTATTGTCAACATTTGGGCTCTGTCCAGTTTTGAATAGCATAAATATTCTTTTCTGTGTCTTTGGTATGGGCACACATGTATTCCTGACAAGCAGGTCTATTCAGGAATAGTATTTGTCAGGCATGGGAACACAAGCATCGCCTTTACCAAATACTGCCCAATGCTCTGAGTTTTAAAAGTCCCTGTCCTCTCACCATCTGTGCACACAAACAGTTACTACACAATGCTGCCCAAACTTACTTTTGACAGAAACAACAGAAGCTGGAAGTTCATAGTATTTTTAAACATTAAGTATGAATAACTGCCAACCTTGACTTCCATTCTGAGTCCGTCAGCCTCTTTTTCCTCTGTTACCCAACTAGCTCTGAACTGGGTTTGTGCGTGCAATCCCGTTGAAATGGACTGAGATTCTCCCCTACTTCTCTGCCCCTTGGCAACACCTTCTGCTTGGCTTCCCAGCCTCTGTACCTGTGTGTTCCTGCATTAGCAAATGCCCCAAGAGGATCCCAGGTACAGCACGTCAGGCCTAACCAAATGAGCATTTTCTCTTCTCTGGTACCTTGCTCTTCAAATCTTATGTATTCTGAAAGCTTTCCTGTGCTTTCTTCAAATTTGAGCAGCTTTAGCTGTATTTGATTTTTTTCAATTTTATTCTTTGTATTGGTAAGATGATACAAGGATGGCTGTCTCAGCAAGTAGAATTCCTGAAAATTTTCTTTCAATTATTTATTAATACATATTTTTATATAATGTGTATAACATTTAATACTATGATTAGATATTATATACATAATAATACTAGATATATTAGATTTTTTATCCAAATATTTTAAACCAAAAGTTCTATCATTGTAAATAAAACTATTGTTATTTTTTTTTTTACTTTTGGTAGTATAAGTAGTAGTGGGAGTAACATATTGAGAATATCAAGACTACTCAAGTTCACAATGGTTTTGTCTAGATATTTTCTATCACTGTGCTTTTATAGTTTGAGTGTGAAGTGTCCTCCCTTTAGGAGGTGGATCCCAACCAGAGGAAGTAGCTGCTGCTTTCCAGGCTTTCCGGGATAGAGGGGACCCTGGTTCTGGCTGGCTTCCTGCATCCTGTTCACCAAGGAGTGAGCAATCTTAGCTACACACTCCCAGTGCCATAAACTCATTCTTGCTGTCCCTGTATGGTAGAGGAACTTCTCTCAAGCCATGAGCCAAAATGAAGTCATCAAAGTTTCTTAGACTGAGTATTTTGTCACAGCAGTGAAAAAGGTGTCCAGCTCAGGTGGGCAGTGTCTGTTTCACACTTTTGCCACCTTGTCTTTGTTTTAACCAGTCTGCTGAGAAGTCTCATTGATCCTCACTGCTGCTTCTATCCCTTCCCAGCAGTGCTTTGGCCCCTGCCTAGTAATGAGCACATGCTTTCTGAAGGTCAGGTTCTGAAGGGAGAGCTTCCTCATGTGGATATGTCACCTGTCATTAGGAAGTGTGGATCATAGAGCCAAGCTTGGTGGAGTATACCACCCCAGAACTTGAGAGGCAGAGGAAGGGAATGAGGACCTCAAGGGAAGTTCTAGGAAAACTCTCTCAAGAAATAAAAGGTACCAATAAAAAAAAGTGTGGTTGATATTTTTGAAAATAACAGGGATGCAATTGTCTGGCAGTTTGCCCAAGAGGTACAAGAGAAAGGAGACTTGTATCCACTCAGTTGGGTTGGTGAGCACCTGTTTACTGTTAATATATGTCTCGGGGACCAAAATCCATAGTGACAGGTAGTCTCTGGAGAGCCTTTGGTAGGAGTCCAAGAGATAGATAACCTGATGGCTGGACATCAGAGGCTCTATAGTTCCTGTTAGGGAGAGCAGTAAGTAATCTGGCTCTTTAGCAGCAATATCTGCAGACATCCTTTCATGGATTGCTTTTCTTTCATCATGAGTGCCTTTCCATTACCGAGCTTGGAATTATGGCGTGGTACACTCATGGGAGAGCAAACAGTATCACCTTTCTCACAAACACAACACATGGTGGAAGCAGAACCCATGTTAAGAAGTAATCGTTTCCAGAATCTCAGAAGCTTCTCTTGTGGCTATTTCTGTCCTTTCCCCACAGACCAGTGTCACTGTTGTTGAATGAAGCACATGCTCCCACCCCTATATTGAAAGTCTCACCCCTCAGCCCTAAGAATGTGACTTTTTGGGGACAGAGTCTTTAAAGCCAAGAATAGATGACATCGTTGGCTGACTGCTGATCCCCTATGACTTGTGAGAGGAAATTAGAATCTAGACAGGCACTGAGGAAAGATGACGCAACTATGTGGGGAAAAAAAGCCATCTATGAGCTAAGGAAAGCAGCCTCAGAAGAAAGCTGGAATCCAAAATTGTAGCCTCCAAAACTTAAGAAAAACCTTGGTAGAAGTCTGCTTCTTTGGTAGCTTTCATGGCAGTCCTAACAAACTAATATGCCACCATCCTGATTTCCAATAATATAGATCAGTTTTGTCTTGTATTGGTTTCTTAGTTGTTCTTCTGATTCTTTTTGTTCAGTGTTATATGAGGTACACATACCTTACTAAATCTCTTCCATTTGTTCTTCCTGTTATGTGGATAGAGGCCCTAATTTATTTATTTTGATGCCAGTGGGCATTTTTATAGTCTCTAGTTTTCAGCTGTACAAAAAGTTCTCTCTAAATATACTAGAACTTTCATTTCCTTTTACCATTGTGTGTATGTGTGTGTGTGTGTGTGTGTGTGTGTGAGAGAGAGAGAGAGAGAGAGAGAGAGAGAGAGAATGAGTGTGTGTGTGAATGTATGACTTAAGTTGATAGAATATACTCTTAAAAGATCTTAGTAAATAATTTCCCCAAGTGACTACACTATACAAAAATTATAGTTCTCACTGAGCTGCTAAATAAATCTTATTTATTTATTTATTTATTTATTTATTTATTTATTTATTTAATATATGCAGGTACACTGTTGCTCTCTTCAGACACACCAGAAGAGGGCATCAGATCCCATTACAGATGGTTGTGAGCCACCATGTGGTTGCTGGGAATTGAACTCAGGGCCTCTGGAAGAGCGGTCAGTGGTCCTAACCACTGAGCCATCTCGCCAGCCCGAGATGGTCAATAAATTAGATGAACTCATTCAAGGACATGGTAGAGATGTCGTAAGTATCACAGGTAGAAATTAAAGTGTGTTAATTTGATTAAGCTTTAAGCAGAAGAGCATGGAAGATGTGTCCTTCCCATAGCTACAATGATCTTCGTAATAAATTAAGGATCTGTGGGTTGTACAAGGCTATGTTACATCTTGTAGGAATGTAGGCACCAACAAACATGGATGTTACTCTTCATAATCTAGAACAGTAGATCAGACCCAGGATTCCGCCCAGCACAGGAGATGTTTAGGGACATCCAGTCTGAAGAGGTCATATGGATGGCTGAACATCATGCAGCATGCAAACCATTTTCCTAAGTAGAATTATCTAGTCTGATGCCAGAGGTGCTAAAGGCTTTCACTGCTGGGCAGATGCCACTGATGCTATCTTCTGTGTCCCTTTACTGAGTGCAAGTAAAATCCTGACCTTTGTATACCAACCAAAAAGAAAGAGAAATACTGAAGGTGGATAGGAGACCATTGCAAACTATCTATGGCCTTTAGGACCCAAAGAACAGTAGTATCGTGGTGCCTTCCAAGTATTCTTTCTAGACTTGGAACTAAGAATAAGCTGACTAACACACCAGTGCAATAAACCCTAACAAAAGCTTCCTTTCTCCAGCAAGCCGCCTGAGAAGGTGACAGTCTAGAAGAGCAGGAGATATTTATATAAAGCCATTACTTTCAGCAAACATCACAGACAAAAATTGTAATTCCACCTCTATCAGCAAAAGACAACAGAAAGATCACCCTTTAGTTCATGGCTGGCTGTACTCTGCTGTTTCACCCTACTTGTTAGGATGGTTGTAGAGAAGGACAAATAATGGGGACCTCATTCCCTCTGGGTAGTTATGAGGTCTGCCTGTATTGCTAGCAGAGAGCATGGTGCTGGATATTAGACCCCTGAGTCCAACAACAGTGAGCTGTCTCTACTCCGTCCTGTGTAAAAACTGGGTCGGCGAGGAGTCAGAACTTTGCCTCCCACCATCCATCAGCAATAAGCCCCACCTCATACTCTGAACAGCATCTGTAAAACCTTGGTGGGGAGGACTATCAAACAGCCCTAGCATTCTCAAGCCAGGAGGTTTCATATGGTCTAGAATGCTATAGCATCACATGAAAATGTCCAGATTTCAGTTTTAAAAAAGCGCTCACTGTACCAGAGAGATCTCAAACTGAATGGTAAGCATAGCAAGTACCTGATTAACAAACTGTTTAAATAGGAAACTTTATTGTGGCTCACCATCCTGGAGATTTGAATGACAGTTAAGTTTAGGCCTTCAGCTACGAAGCACAAAATGAGCCGTGATAGAGCAAGCTGTTCACCTGACTGGTGGCTGTGGTTGGGGACAGTTGGAGAGATAGACATCCTTGATGACCTAACTTCCTCACAAGGTCCCATTCTCTTCCTAAAGCCTCACTACCTCCTAGTAGTTGATCATACCAAAGGCTGGTGATCAACAAGACTTTAGCACATGGGCCTTTGAAGGACGACACTACAGATCCCAACTCTTACAAATGAATACCAAACTGAGGGAGAGGTGGAGGATTGCCCAAAGAAAAGTTTGAATCGATGCCAATAAAAGCAAAAATGCTTCAGTAATCATAATTATACTAAAAGTAGCAAAAAAAATGAAAAATATGAGAGGAGCCAAATGAAAATTTCTGAATGTGGAAAAAAAAACATGACTGTATTTGAAATAAAAATGTTCGGCACTATCTCAACAGAGTTGAGGCAACAAATGAAAGAGCCAGTGATTTGAAAACGGAGCCATAGAAAATGCTCAGTCTGAAGAACATGAAAAGATTGGAGGGCAGAGGAGAAAACTGGGCCTCAGGGACCCATAGAGGTTAACATATGTGCCAGAGAGGATAGCCAGGGCAGCGGTTCTCAAGCTATGGGTCCTGACCTCCTTGGTGGGGGGTGGGGGGGGAATCAATGGACTCTTTCACAGGTGTTGCTTAAGACCACCAGCAAACATGGATATTTACCCCATGATTCATAACAGTAGCAAATTACAGTTATGAAGTAGCAGTGAAAATGATCTTCTAGTTTGGGGTCAGCACAACATGAGGAACTGTGTTAAGGTGTCACAGCATTAGGAAGGTTGAGAGCCACTGGCCCAGGCGTTTGCAAGTTGTCAGTTCTCTGCCCTCTTCAGCTCCTGTTCTTGGCTTTCCTGTCTGGAAACATCCACACATCCCGCATTTCCCACTTTTTGACAATAGAAACAGTTATACATTGCCTGACATTTGATTTGTAAGGGGGGCCTTGTTTTACAAGATTTCTGCCAAGTTTTAGTAAGATTGTCTTTAGTGATGGCTGGAGTCTTTAGGCATGTGAGTAGACTATGGAGGTTCATCTGTTCATTCATAACAATAAAGCCAATGTCTTCAGGCTCTTTAAGTGACCATAAATATTCATTACTTAAAAGTGAATTCAAATTGTACACACTTGTCAATTTTCTAGAATGTTATTCAGACCCAAACCAGGAAATGATGAAATCTTGCAATAGGACATGTAGAATGGAGACATTTCGAAGAATTTAGAGATTCAGATTTGAAGCATTTCTGGTGTGAGTTTTCTGGAAACATAGAGGTGTCACATTCAAGGTGGTGCCTTCCTGAGGTTGACATGTGGAGATAATCAGGAGGGAGAAGGGTTTTCGTTGCAGACATGTGAAGTGTGGTGTGGCATTGGTGGTGTCCAGGAGACAGATGAAGAAGGATGTTCTACATTCTAAAGATGTAGAAGCTAAGGTTTGACAAGGTCACTTGAGAGAAAAGTGGTTCAAGGACAGAGCTGTAGAAAATGTCTACAGTGTGGTTCAAACAAGCGTTGAAAGAGAAAACAGAGATAGAGAAGACAAGTCTCTAGTGTCTTAGGTGGAAAATCTCATAGAGGTGATTAAACTGTAGAGTAGAAATTGCAAAGAGA
Source organism: Grammomys surdaster (assembly GCF_004785775.1). Taxonomy (NCBI): domain Eukaryota; kingdom Metazoa; phylum Chordata; class Mammalia; order Rodentia; family Muridae; genus Grammomys; species Grammomys surdaster. Next base: position 15,888,302 of record NW_021604636.1, on the reverse strand, counting down.
TCCTGCACCTCGAGCCTCAGGGAAGCAATCGCTGCCTGAGCAGCCAGGCCACACAGACTCCTGAGTCAGCACTGGGGCGCTGAGTGCTAAGAAGCTAAGGAGTACAGGGGGGCCACTAGCTCTTTGATTTGCAGTATAATGTGTAATGTTGCTGTTACAGTGCTTTCCTTCCCATTCATTTTCTTGCATCCAAGGAATTGTTTCCAAGCAGTGCTTTAAACATTATACATTTCTGTGTAAAACTCAAACTAGCACAGCTACAGAGAATCCAGGGTGGGGTGGGGGAGTGTTCTCCTCTGACACGGGCATAGTTTCTTTGTTTCATTTTTTTTAATTAATCATTTTATTCATTTACACTTCAAATGATATCCCCCTAATTTAAATAATCTCATATAGTTTGTTGAAGCAGTTTCTTTCATTGGGAACCATAATGGTAGGTTCGTGAAAGCTCATGTTAGCTGTGAACTGGTTTTGAATTTCAAAACTTGGCTAAGGAGAAAGAGGGAGAGACAGAGACACAAGCAGAGTGTGTGTGTGTGTGTGTGTGTGTGTGTGTGTGTGTGTGTGTGTGTG
>NW_021604636.1:15762835-15887719 GCF_004785775.1 Grammomys surdaster | reverse complement strand
GTGTGTGTGTGTGTGTGTGTGTGTGTGTGTGTGTGTGTGTGTGTGTGTCAGAGAGACAGACAGAGAGACAGAGACAGACAGAGAGACAGACAGAGAGACAGAGACAGAGTATGTTGTGAAAATTATACTTTGTATTTTCCAGCTATTGATTAAGCTGTCTTTCCTATTTCTTACTTTACCATGAGTTAAAGAGTTTGGCTTCTCAACCTCCGGGAATACCATGCAGTCTCAGAATATGAGATTTTAGAGGCTGAAACTAACCTGGTAGAAGTTCAAATCCATCTTTTATCTTTTAGATAAAAGCCTTTGAAATCCTTTTAGTGTGAAGTTATCAGCAGGCTTGATTCTCATATAACCTCATTACCAACCCCAGGATTATTCAGAATGCATGGAGAGCCATGCTCTGTGGCTAAAACCCAGTTTTGATCAGTGCTCTAGCTCAGTGATAAGCCACACGTGGCTCACCTGGTTCTGCTTGGGAAATTCCATCTGCTCACCCCAGCACACCCTTGGAGATCACAGATCACCATACATATCGAAGACACTCATAAAAGGTGCAGTGGTGAAACCACTTCAGCTTTATTTGAGCATTTCAAAACCATATTTAACTGCAGAGCCTTTTTCTACGTTAGCATTTCACTCAAGACCCACCTAGGGCCTTTGGAAGTTAAAAAGTGGAGTGGATGCCCCGAGCGAGGAACTGCTGTTCAGAGTTAAGGTATCTCCTGTGAGAGGTGATAGCTGTTCTTAACATATCTTTGTTTTATCAGTCACACATGATGGTATTTAAGAGAAAATTCTTTCCCAGGATTTTCAGTGATCTTCCCTCACCATGGAATGGCAAAAATTAACTTATCAGATGCTAGGGTTTTGTACATTTTCCTGAAAGAAAAAAAAAAGGATATTTCAATCAGTTGAGTTTGAAGGAATAAACTTCCCATTAGTAAATTAACAAGAAAAATATGAAGAAAATGAAGTCAGTCGTATCCACTTCACCAGTTGTTATCTTAAGGCTTATTTCAGACAACATCATTCATTACTTGAGGGGCAAACCTAGTTTTCCCAGCCTGAAGTCTATAATGATTTACTTATTCCATCTGGGTGTGATGTTAACTGTGTGCATTTACATTTTGAGCTGCACAGCCTCTGGCAGCCGCCCAAGTTGCCTGAGTGATGCAGGAACAGGAGATAAGAACATTCCTGCTTTTATTGCTTTCTACAACATTTGAAGTTGCAGTGGGAGTGGGAAAGGTGTACATACCCATCACAGCCGTAAATGTCCTTCGTCTGATGCCAAAGTAAGCTCTTAGGTCTCTGGTCTTTGTTTGTTAAAGTCTGCCAAACAGAGGCAGATGAGAAACCATCCTCCCCTTCATCCAATAGCCAATCACCTCCACCTTAAACTAGAAGCTAGGGCTTAGGGATGGAGGGCACAGGGTGGAGGTGGAGGGGTTACCAGGTGTTCACCCCCAGATGACCTCACTTAGCCTAATCCCAGAGAACTCCACAGGACCTTGAGCAGACTGGAGACTGCCTCAGTCTGACTCCAGGAAACAATTCCAGTGCATTGTGGGAGCAGCACTCCAGAGAGAGAATAAACATCCGCAGCAGTGTCACCCTGGGAAAGGAGATGCCATTGGTCAGATTCAGAGGTGATTTTTACATACCTGTGAGGTCAGCATGTCTAGGAAGACATTTAACACCCCCCTCCCCAAGTCTGCATTTTTTCAGATGGTTTAATGTGGTCTGTATTAGCTCATTCTTGGGACCTAATATCTTAGGCTTTCGTCTTTGAACATTAGCTCTTTGGTTAAAAGATGCCAAAATCATGACAGAATCTGATGGGGGAGGTTTTATTGCTTAATAAATAACACCATAGAAGATCATAATTCCATATTAGCAACTAAGTACCCCAAATGTATAAAGCCTGCAGAGTTAGAGCCAAGATATGGATGAAAAACAGCTCAGTGACACTTCCTAAGAATTATTCATTCTCTTGGGATATAGAGGTGGGACTGGAGCATTCTGCTGCATGCTGCCTGCAGGCCATAAATAATTACATCGACAATACCATTTTTCTTACTTCTTAAAATCTCTCTGGAATTCTGGAAGAAACCTTAAGTTTTCTCCTCAAGATAAAGAAGAATTCTAGACTTCCATAGTGGCCATCATCTACCAGAGAGGCATGGAAACCGGAGTAGGAGAAATGGTTCACCAGATTTGGAGACCTATCATGTTGGTCAGTCTCTGAACAGTCTCAGTCTGGCTATTTTCGTGGCCAAGTTCATTCTTTTGTGGAGAACCATTTTTACCAAGCAAAATGTATCCATTTCTAATTTTTCTGATGTGATATGGGCATAACATCACACATGCACACCAGCTATAATCTCCCATCTTCTGAAAGCCTGTTGTTACACACCCCAAGTTTTCTTTGAGCTCACTCTTCCAAATCTGCTTGAAAATAATCCCTGTGGCTCTCACTACCAGAAGCAGCTGTCCTCTGAAGCACTCACCCCCTAAAGATAAAAATAAGATCAATGGCAAAGTGTGTGGAAAGGCAGTTATGCCTTTGTGTCTTGGTTTAAGGGATTATGATGGGCAGAGAGACCAGTGTTCTGCAGAAGGCCATTGCTCTGCCATGGCAAAGTGGATCTTAGCATGGAGGTTGTTTCCACCCTGTGTGCTGCCGTACCTTCCTGGGAGTCACCTTGGTAGAGGATGGCAGACTCTCAGGATCGTTCTTCTGAGAGCAAGAAACAAACTTATTTTGATAACTTTCTGAAAAGTGAAAGTTCATCTCATTATTGGGATCCTGGGCTAGAAAACATCTTTATTGGTGTCTGAGCCATTTGATGATTTGGCCCCTGTAAACATTGTCTGGTGAATATATTTAGAGCATTCATGTAAAATTAATTTCAGGGGCATCCAGGAAAACAGCCCTGCTATGTTCTTTTCAGTCAGGCCGGGCTTGCACTTTCCATCTCAATTAAGGCTTATTTTCTCTTGGCAGACACCAGATACTGCTACACTCAGCACACCATGGAAGTCACAGGAAACAGCATCTCTGTCACCAAGCGTTGTGTCCCACTGGAGGAGTGCTTATCCACAGGCTGCAGAGACTCGGAGCATGAAGGCTACAAGGTCTGGGAAAACATTAGCCCTCACTGCCCTTACCGGATTCTTCAGTGTTCATGAGAAGATTACTTAGGCTGCCTCACTGTCTTTACACGGCCATGAAAATGTGCCCGCTTTCCTGTTTGCTTTAGAAGAATGCCAGTGTATAGCAGAGCAAATGACAAGCAGATGGAGTGTCTAAGCACATGCAAAGAGGATGCTGAAGACTATCATAAGCCTCTCTTTAGAGCCCTGAAAGGAGAGGGTCAGGGACTACTCCTACACATCTTGGTAGAGCATGACAGACACTCCAAGTCACCCAACCAAGAAAGCAGGCAGCAGTATATTCTGATAACTTTCTGCAGAGTGAGGATGCATGATGTTATTGGGGTCCCAGTTTAAGGAACTTCTCCACTGGCACCTGAGTCATCTGATAGGTGATAAGAAAGCCATTGTCTTGTGGATGTGTACCCCTTAAACTTCAGCTGGTACCTGTACACAGAACATTCTATATAAAATGAGCTTTGGGGGCATCTAAGAAGGAGAATATAAAGACACCATCACTGTATATCTCTGCAGTCCTGCTGTTCCAGCAGTGGGCCCACACTGACTGGATGGTTTTGTCACTCTTTGGCCTTTATGTGACATCTGCCCACCTGTCAGGCCACTTCCCTAGGGTTGAGGGAAACTCCCTCTCTTCAATACCCTGGAACAGCACTGTCACCTGGGGATGCTTTCAATTTTTAAGCTGCAGAAACAATTCTTAAACAACTTCTCAAGTCCACTAAGAATTAAATTTTAAAATGTCATCTGCCTACTTGTTACTACTTCAAAGAAAGGCCAAACCAAGGTTGTTGGCTAACCCTTCCAGCAGCTGGGCTCAGCTCGAAAGCATTAGTGTGATTTTTTTTTAAACCAAGAGAAGCACTGAAAATCCAAAGATGTCTCAGTTGCTTGAGTCAGTACAGCTAGTAAGAGAGAGATGGGTTGAAAGTCAAACTCATCTTTGACCCTTCGGGTCTCGTCTCTCTGTGCTATGCTATTTCGGGACTCACGTTGATCGTGGCTAAATGTTTAAATCTGTCCTGACTAGTAATTAGATTGGCTAATAACCACCTTATGAGTCTGATTCATTGAGGATCTTGTTAAAATTAAGATTCTAGTTCCCCAAGTGCTGGGTAAGGTGTAAGATTCTGCATTGTCAATAAGCCCCAACTGGTCTTGAGGCTGCTGGTCAATACAGTGTGTAGCCATGGCCCAAAATAACTTCTGTCAATAAACCATTAGGTTCACTTCTTTTATACAGTTCAAGAGTAAAGCAGTAGAAAGCAAGGGTAATTGAACAAATGAGAACCCTTCTAATGTTTCCCATGCAGGAGAATGGAGTTAACCATAGCTGTAGTTCTAATGAAGGTGAGCGTTGAGTTTCACAGGACCCAAGGCATTGCCACTTCATCCTCACTGTGAAAATCTCAGAGGAAGTTTTACCCTCTTAACAGTGACTTCCTGCTGTCAGGAAGAGCTTATTGGAGGGAAGAAGGCAAGTTTCACAGTCCCCATGTCAGAGGTAGAAAAACCAGTATCTCAGAGGACTGGGAAGCCTCGCAGCTACAGGTGAGGGGCCCTGAAATTTGGGCTGGACCTTTCCATTTTGAGCATGTTGCTTCCAGATGGGATATTGTTCTTGCCCTTCATGAAAGTCAGACAGTGTTCCTTTCCTAGAGAAGACTGTTCTCATTTGCCAGGAGGGAGACTGTTCCTCCCAGTATTCGACCTCTTTCTGAAACAGGCCAGTTTCTCCTCACCTTTTGTTTTCTTTTTTCCTTTTAGATCTGCACCTCCTGCTGTGAAGGAAATATCTGTAATCTACCGCTCCCTCGAAATGAAACTGATGCCACATTTGCCACCACATCACCTATAAATCAGACGAATGGGCATTCACACTGTGTGTCAGTGATTGTGTCCTGCTTGTGGGTGTGGCTGGGACTCACCTTGTAGCAACCCTCTCCACCAAATGTAGATGAGCCCTGTGGATTTCTCCATGGCCCATAGTCATGCATGAGTCATTGGTTTGGCAGTAGTGGCACAATGCAACCACAGCACCCCCAGACATCATCACGGACAGATGTCACCGAAGCCAGCCATTACCATTACCACGAAGAGCAAACATTGCTTCTCTGCTCTCATTTTCAGCCTAACCACAATCTCATCTGAGTCAGCCTGTCCCCCAGTATAGACCCTGATTTCTATACCACAAGCCTGTGAGTTTGCTCCAAGCAAGAGTTCTGCACTTATTAATGTCTGGGGTTCTTGCTTCAGAATCCATGCATGAGCTGCAGGAGGCCCTGGGCCCTCTGAGGAGTAAGCTATGGATGCAGGAGATATTTATTCTTTTCAGGAAAAGAGTAAAGAACCATTGGCTTAATTGCAATCACACCTGCACCTATAGCTTTAGAAGTTTAAAACGTTAAATCCGAAGTAAATGGAATAGTTTCTTTGAGATTCTGATGGAGTCCTCGAAAGAGTTGAAAGAACTTTGCTCAATTTAATTTCACCAGTCTTCTTATCTTAACATTGGGAAACATGTTCCTTCTGCTCTTTGTAGAAGATAAAAAAAGGCAATTATAAAAGTTTGTTGTATTTGTAGGAGTGAAAAGAGAAAGCTCTCCTCCAACTTGATGAAATTAGCATCCACAAGATGACGTTATCCCTTCTTATAACTGGACAGATTGGCCTTGACTCGGGAACTAATTATGCTTCCCGAGTTCCTGGATTCCAACTGGACCAGTAACATCTAAAAAGTTGCTAAATGGATAGGATTATTTTCTCCAGGTGTTGCATTCTATTCAGATATAGCTGATCTAGTCAGAGGACTTCAGAATAAAAGGAAGCTCTGTGGAGGTTAGTCTTAGCTCATTTTGAAGGCTCAGAAAAGGCTAAGCAAAATTCTTTCTTTCCACAGTATTTACTGCCAAAGAGCTGTCTCCTTCCACAACCACAGTGACTTTAAAGAGAAAGTTCTGAGTTAACTTCTCATTAGATCAATAAGATAAGAACACGTAGGTGCTAGGATGAGAAAAAGGTGGATTGTAAGTAGTATGGTGGCTTAAGTAGTAGGTTTTCTTTCTCTCAGCTACTGTTTTTGAAGAAGAAAAGGTTTTCATTGTCCTTCGTGTATTTTTTAACCTGAGAAATTATGTTTGTTTTCTTCTCCCATGTAAATTCTTTAAATGACATTTATTTTTGTATGGTATAAACTGAAAACTATATTTCAAAAGAATTATTTCTTTTTTTTCTGATCAAAATATCAGTTAGAATACTTGCTTTCAACAGCAGTAGGGATTGTCATCATTCCTGTCCATGGGAAGTTATCTGTGATCTTCGTACTGATGCTGAGAAAGTCACTGTGCTACGAACAGGAGTTGTGCATTTTCCTCAAGGCTTTGACTCATTGCCTCCCCAGAAGTGTTGCCTAAGAAATGTTAGTGTAGAGATCATCACTGATATGACTGTCTTTGCAGGGCTGTGGGGTGTGTCCACAGGGAACTTGGTGGAGCCATGTCTTGAAGAGGTCAATAATGTTAAAATATATCTGCCCTGCACAAGGAACTTTAGCTCAAATGAGACCCCCCCCCCCTCAGGGACCAAATCTGAACTGATGGCAGAAACTCTGATGCAAATCATTGAAGTTGTATCACACAGCCTTAATGATGAGTTTGGCAGGTGTATCAATTTCTTACTTGTAACTGTGAGTGGGAGAGCAGGAGAGAAAGACCTGTAATAAGCACCTCTTACGTGCCCGGCACTTTCCTAAGCACTTTACATAGTTAGGCCATATAACCCTACATCAATTCTGTAAGAACAGAACATATTGATGTGTACAAATGAAGGTCCCAAGGCTCAAAGAAGTTTGATAAATGAAGCCTTTTCCTTCAGATTTAGTTTATGTGAGATGTGACATGTTTGGAAAAAAAAACAGGGGTGGGGGGGATGGAATTTTCAGCTAGGAAAACCTTTAGGCCTGACTTCATGGGAATTTCCCCATCTTATCATGTAGAACATATCCTGCTTCTCAGGATGACATTTGCATGTGTCCCCAGTTGTCACTTTTTCTTTGGGGAGTAAAGTTATAGCTTCCGTATTTATCCTCTGGTAAAGAGAGGAGATAGTTGACCTTGCATCTAAAGATGCTATAAGACAGTGAGAATTTGATGTTGTACATGTCTACAAGTACCATTTTTGTTTTGTTTTGTTTTGTTTTATGGTGCATGGTCACATTCTGCTGACATTTGCCAAGTCTGCATGCAATCTGAACAAGAGACAAGGGACTGACCACACGAGAGCCTCCCTGGCTGGTTTTCAGGGATTGGGTTTTCAAGGGTACAGACTGGGATGTAAATGCAGCCATTGTACACATGTGCTGCACACATCCGTAATGCCTTTCAAAGTGTCTTTTTAATTCTTTTAAAAGAATATGGATTTGCTCACCACCCCCAGCCTCAAGAGGCCAAGGAGGGACCATTCATGTAGAAGGTCCAGGACGAGTTACCCATGTGACTGTTGTCACTTTAAACGTTACAGTAAACCTCACCATTGGTGATGGCTTAAAATGCAAAGAGCCATGATGTGTATATTAACCTATGTTCTACATATTTATTTTTAGACTTTCTTCAACATCCATGTTAGTATGGGATTAATGCCTAAATGTAAATATTGTACACTTTGTAAATCAATGAATAAAGATTTTAAGTGTGTTTCATTAGGTTTCTTCCTGCAAGTGTGTATGTCAATGATTAATATATCAGGTTATGTCAAGGTATGGGCTTAGCAACACAGTGGGTTTCCTTCTATCGCCCACTTTCCAAGTATGTCAGGAAATACACACAGGAAAAATAACTTATCCCAAACGATTCATACAGATGATAAGTGCTCCAAAAATCAAAGGAGAGATTGTCAAACTTTTCAATATGGTCTATAGTTTTCCTTGAACATTTTATTGCTAAATCAAAAACCATGGGTGTGGTGTGTGTGTGTGTGTGTGTGTGTGTGTGTGTGTGTGTGTATAGCATTCTATTAACTTTATTTTAAAATTCTACTCTATTCTTAAGATGAATAATTGAATAATTATAATAGAAAAGTTTGCCTCTGTTGGTTTCTTCTGGAATGGGAAGAAATCCTGGAATCATATATACACATATAATATGTATTTATATGATACATCTATTATATTTTTCTTATAGAAATAGACTGAAAGAGAGCTTGAAAATCTTCAGCCTGAGTGTGCCACCTGTTTCCTTAAAATGGTGTACCTTGCAATTTCCAAGAAAATTAATCTTTTTCTTGGAGTTAGAGGTGATCTTGCTGTTAGGTATGGGGTCAGTGGTGTGATTGGTGGTCCTTACTAGCACAGAGTGGAGATAGCACTTAATCCTGAGCTCCTGTGTATTGAATGTAAATGGCACAAAAAACAGACTATGTATACTGAGGTCAGGAGTTTAAAAGGATCCTGTCAAATATAAATATAAAAGAGTTAAATTTCACATTTCATCTCTAACAGAGTCATACGATTTTATACATGTCATAAAATTTAGAGGACACCAGTATGTCAATTCAGCAGTCTTGTTTTGTCTGTCCTGTAGAGTCTTTGATATGAAATAATTAAAAAACACTAACAAATGTTTTGACTGAATTTCCTTGAATTCATCTTTTAGAATGAAATGTTGGAAAATGTTTGGGCATCTCTTACTGATTCCATTCTCGGTGTCATTGAGAAAATGTAACCTTGGAGACTGAGTTCCTATTACAGTAGCACAGCCTCTTGGGGCAGGACTATGGCATAGATAAGAAGCTGGGAATACTCCGAGGATCTACTGGAAAAAAAAATACATATCTTAATACACACACACACACATAAAACGTTTCTCAGCAAAATTTGTCTGACAAACCAATAAGAATTTTCAAAATGTCCTTCCTTTTTATTTTTAAATTTAATCTAAAAATTATTACTGTGTTTCAGTGTATGAAGTGTGTGTGCGTTTGCAAGCATGTGAGTACACACACATGTCTGTGTGCACGTGTTGGCTTGTGTGTGGAAGTGCGAGGATAACTTTTGGGAGTTGGTTCTTTCCTTCCAATAGAGATCAGAGAACACATTTCAGGAGTCCTATTCTTTCATGATTGGTTCCGATTTGTGAAGCATGAGATGTTACCCACTGAGCAATCCTGCCAGTTCCTAAAATGAACTTCATTCTCATCAGTTACTCACCCATGACCTCCTCTGTTGACAAATCTGTATCTTACCTTTTGCAAATAGCAGGTGTTGGAATTAGCTGAGTATAAATTTTTGTTGTGTTATTTCAAGTTGAAATTTAAAATTCAGTGTCTGAGAAATTGCTTCTTAAGGGTCCTCCTTTTGCTTCTCCTAATGTCAATACTGACTTTTTTGTAGGTTTTTAATCTTCAAAACACTTTGAAGTGCTCTGTGCATTACTTCTATTGATCAACACAAACACATTTACTTCTTGAAAGCTACAGCTTGGCTGTGTTCAAAGAAGGTCACACTGGCAGTTCATCTTAAAAGACTGATTTCTCTGTTCCATACATGTCCCCAGGATGACATGCATGATGCCTCCTCCTTTCTCTAGCAGTTTTACTAGAAAGCTACTGTTCAGGTTGCTGAGTTGAAGGTGGAAGGATCTTTAGAAAACATCTGGTCTACCTGCTTTGTTTTCTGTGAATGTGAAAAGAACCACAGAGAACTCAGACCATTTATCACTAGAGACACTGCATGACTGTGTTAAGGATTAAATTCTGCCAAATATCCCTTTTGGGATGTCTGGAGTAATTAAGCACAGAAACAGGAAGCAGTTTGGGAGTGCCCTTTTACTTTGGCTGTAGATTGGGAGGTGCTATGGGTATCACCAAGGCAGGGAATGGCAGGTAACATGGAAAACTTCCTATAAGAAACCCAGGAAGCCTACACCTGACCTATATAGATCCAAATACAGCCAACCATCAGACTGAGCCTGGCAACCCCAATGGAAGAGCAAGGGGGAAGGACTGAAGGAGCTGAAGGGGATTGCAACCCCATAGGAAGAACAATATCAACTAACTGGACCACCCAGAGCTCCCAGAAATAAAACCACTAACCACAGAGTATACACGGAGGAATCCATGGCTCCAGATACATATACAGCAGAGGATGGCCTTATCTGACATCAGTGGGAGGGGAAACCCTTGGTCCTGGGGAGGCTTGATTCCTCAGCATAAGGGGATACTGAAGCTGTGATGTAGGAGTGGGTGAGTGGGTGGAAGAGCACCATCATAGAGGCGAAAAGGAGGGAGAGAGGGAGGATAGGCTAGTGGGAGGGGTGGTGGAGGGATAACTGGGAAGGAGATATTTGAAATGTAAGTGAATAAAATGATTAATAAAAAAAGGAAAAATGAAATATTCAGAGAATCACTTTCAGACTCTTGCACTAAAAAACGAAGGGTAATCTGGGGAAATTAGACACTATCATTTAGTAGGATATAGTTTTTTTCAGGGGGTTACTGTATATCTCAAATTATAAACAATCTGCACCTAGATTTCAGGCCTCCACTGACATCTCCCCTTGAAAAGATGCCAGGAATTGTGTTGTCAAATTATGGAAAGTGCATCCATAAAGAAGTCTATTGAGTGTAGGCGTGAGGAACAAAGCACCCCCAGAGTCACCCAGGAGGCAAACGGAAGAGCTAAAAATAAGTCACAGCCTCAGTAAACCCATTCATATTTGAGGAGAATCAATGCAATGAGTAGATCCTTCTCTATCTACAGAGATGCCTGACTGTTGGGGCAGAGTTTGCTCCAGAGTCTGGACACATCTGTCTTTTCAGCTGTGTTTCCAGGGTAAAAACCTCTCGGCTGACTAGGCTTGGCACCCGCCCAACTTCTCCTAGCAGTGAGGCAGGATGGAACGTCTTGCAGCCTGAACATGATGTGAGCAGATGAGTAGCTCGGGGAGAGAGATCACATCCAGTGCTTTGTGCTGGGATTCTTTGGTGAAATGTGCTGATTGGCCACTGAAGGAGAGCACATTTGGACTTCCTCATGAATCAGCATGGCTTGGTCTAGCTTGGCTCTCTGGTGAGTGTCAGTAGCAGGCTGAACCATAGCTTTAAAGATTTTTAAATACTTGAAGAGTTGGACCTGTCCCTGACTTTAAATTGTTGTGTTTATGACTCTGTGAATATTTTGTCACTGACTTAAATACCAGTGTTCTGTGTAGAATCATACCCTCCTTGACATTGGACTGGCCAAGACCACCATGAAATTCAAAATCATACCTCCCACAAACAAAACAAAACAATCCACACAACAACAGCAACATCAAATATGGAAATTATATTGGAATTAATTATTTAGTAGACTAGTATGGTGTGTCTAGCCTAGGCTATAATTGAGGTTGCTAATAGCAGCCAGAATTGAGACACCAGCTTCATTTTGGAGGTTTGAGAACACTCTCCTGTTCTCAAATGATATCAAATCCAAAAGAAAACCCTGTTATACTGAGAGCTAACTTGTAGCATAGGTGTTGAAACATAGATGCTGTACTTTAGGACAGCTATGAGGTCAGTCTTGGGACAAGATGATCGTTAACTGTAGATAAATATAACTTGAAAATGAATCTGGACTATTCTTCACCAAGGCTGTTCCATGATTATGATCAATCATCCCTGATGGTTATTTAGCCCTTCATGCCTAATGGCTTACAGCTGCCCATCAGCATCCATTAGGGCCTATCATTGTCTGATGTTTAAAGCTCCCTAGAGCAAGTAATCTAGCTGACTCAGAGGTACCACAGTGTAACTTGTAGCATCATTTGTAACCCAAGAAAGTGGGATACTGAGAGCTCTCACCTCAATAACACTGGAGCACTAAAGCAATTGGAATCTACTTTGAACCAGCCTCCAGATTTCCTGTTCAGTGGCTGTACCCACTAAACAACAGGGAAGAGAATGACTGCCCCAAACTGTCAGGTTGTTATTGTATTCAGTCAATGGAAAGCTGCTTTTGAGCATGACTCTGGATGTGTTCTCTTTAAGATTCTTCAGCCTGGTAGCCAGGGCACTGTATTCGTGGTACTTATATAAGCAAATGATGAAGTTGAGTGGACGAGACAAGCTGCAAACAGGCTGCAGGGAAGATTATTGATGGTTGTGGACAGCAGTTGAAGACCAACATAGAGACAAGTGGCAGAGTATCCTCAGGCACTGATACCTTCTAGGAGGTGCTGCTCACTGCTGACCCTGCTGAAGCATAGCTTACAGGGACTCTATGAGGGAAAGAAAACCTGTGCATGGAGCTGGGAGTGCCCTTGGGATAAGCCAAAGTCTATTAGGTTAACGGAAAGTTCTCAAAAAGGAAGGATAAGAGCCCATCTAAACTCTCACACATTTGAGAATTAACATGACAAAGCAGGCGTGCCTGGTGGTACTTTTTCGAGAGACCACAATGGAAGGAAGCAGATGTTTCTTTAATCCCACATCATCATTGTAGAACATGACATGAGGGTATCTGGAGACCAAACTACAGAGCACCCATGTCCTCTGGTGTCTCCCAGTGGGTTACAAAGCCAGAATCAGCTGTGATTCAGTTAACAGAGGCACCCAAGCTCAACATCTAGACTGAGGTGGTCTGGGGTACTATCATTAGGAAGTTTTAAGGCTTCTCCACTCCTGTCCATTCTAATGTGTCATCATTAGTTAGCAAACACAAAGGGCTCAACAGCCATTGGGATAAAGAACCAGGATCACAGAGATGTCCTCAGTGAAGACCAGTCTAGGAAAATTAGCCACAGGCTGCTCCTTCAGTTCCCAACTTTCAGGCTACTTACATGTCCCCTGAAAACTGGGCTTGGAACACAGTAGGTATATGGAAAGAATTTATCATTCAGTTCACAAAACAATGAAAAAAGATAGTGTTTTCTCTGAGTGGCATAGCTGGTCAGTAACAGAACAAGAGTTAAAACCAAGGTTTTTACTACTAATTCTGGCCTTAGATACATTTTCACATATTAAATTTGTACCCCCTGCTCCCACGCACACCTTAAAAAGAATTCTAGTGCCAAATGCTGTGAAGCAAGCATCTCGTTCTGGGTGCAGCATAAATTGTTAAAGCTTTTATGTGAAGCAATGTGGCTAAATGTATTGAGGGCTCTGTGAATAGACATATGCCAACCTAATAAGCAGACTTCTGTCATTTGCCTAAAATATAGAAACACTGCTCTGATCGAATATGTACCTTGAAGCACCATTTGTAACTCAAGAAAACAGTCAGGATAAGCTAAACGGGCAGGAGTGGGGGTGGTTAAGTCAATAACAACTGTACGTGTGCTTGGTGCAGTGTCGTAAAATGTGATTGCCCTGGAGATGTTTTCAATGTCAAATGAACACAGCAGCACCATCATGTTCTGTTCAATGTGTCATACTTTTCAAGAGGCAAAGACACAGTAAAAAAAACACTTAAGGAAAATGAACCAAAGTACTCCAGTTACTCAAGTTATCATAATAACTTCCTGTTTTTCTGTTTCAAAAATATTTTTTGTCCATAATGGGGTTATAATACTTTCATAATGAAAAACACAGATAAGATAGTTAAGCCTATACATTTTGGCTAATGGTTTTGGCAATTTGGAAGGTCCGTCTTTAGTGTAGCTGGTAACCCAGAATGGGCCTCTGACTCCTGGTTGAACCATGTGCTCAGTCTGGCTGCTCACTGTAGGCCCCTGGGAGCCTTAAAAACTACCAATGCTGGATCTGTCCCCAGACAGTTACATTATATTGATCTTGGATGCAAAGATCTGAAGAGCAAAACTTCAGAACCCACAATTTCAAAGACTTATAAAAGTCTACAAAGACTCATTGATCTTTAAATAGTGCCACAACTTATCATTCTTTGTATCCTCAATAGTATAATTATGAGTGAACTGTAGAAAAAATGTTTAACTTTTTTTTTGATTCTTTGTGAGTTTCACATGGTATACCCTAGTCCTACTCATCTCCCCATCCCCTTTATCTGCCCTTTTACCCTCGAAACCTGCCCCCTCCAAACAAACAAAAACAAAGAAAGCATAGAATACATCTCATCATGGAAGCTGTAGGATGCCTCAGTGTGTGTCCCATAGTATATCCTGTACAGAGAATCTCTTGTGTGTTGTAAGGAAGCATCAGCTGTCAATAAAAAGCTGATGGCCTATTACTTGAGTCAGAAAATAGGACGTGGGAGTTTCCTACTAGGAAGAGAGGAACTCTGGGATAAAGTCAGGCACGGCAGGAGATTTGCCCTGAACTCTGAGGAGACAGACACAGGAAACAGAGGAGAGTTATGTTGC
This sequence comes from Grammomys surdaster, assembly GCF_004785775.1. Lineage (NCBI taxonomy): Eukaryota > Metazoa > Chordata > Mammalia > Rodentia > Muridae > Grammomys > Grammomys surdaster. The sequence continues at coordinate 15,873,233 of NW_021604636.1, read as the reverse complement.
ACTCATAGCATAGAATAAATGGGTTATTAAGTTAGAAGCTAGTTTGGGGAACAAACCCAAGCTTGCAGTCTAAGCATTTATTCACATGTACTTAAGTCTCAGAGTCGTTATTTTGGGAAGTAGAGTGCAGATGGAAAAGCCTGTGGTTACAATATCTCTCTGTCCATTAATGCAAGTGCTCATTGAAATGAGTCATTGGTCTGTCTGGTTCAAGATCTCTGGCATCTGTGACACCATCAAAATTGAATCCTCACTGGGCCTCCTCCTAGTTATCCTCTTGTTGCCCTGTGACATGGAGATCCTGCAGCTTTGGAACAACAGGACTGGCCCTTTCACAGGTCTCAACCATTCACAGATGATTTAGATTTTGTGGTGGCCAACTCAGAGTCCTGGATCTGGGCTTGGGTGGTAGTTGAGCTGGTCAGTGCTCTGGGTCTCCCTTATCCCCTATCCACACCATTGGGGTGAGCTCTCTAGTACTACTCCATCCCAGCCACCCAATGCTGCCATTGGCAGGAAGCAGGGGCAGCTGTCCTACTGTCATGACCTTAGGATCCGTTCATAAGCACCCAGGCCTCCATAGCCAGCTCCATTGTGCTTCCCAGTCAAGGCCTGGGCCCCACTCTCCCAAATGCTGCAGCCAGCTTGTAAGGGGCTGGACCAGCAGCCCTCCTGCTCTCACACTCTCAGGGCTGTGTGAGATCACCTGTGCCTTTGCCATCAGGGCCAGGTCCACACTGTGTTTACCAGGTGAAGTGCAGCAACTGGTCTCCTGAGTGTCACAGCCAGTGAGTGGGCAGGGGTAGCTCTACCACACTCATGCGCTTGGGGCCAGCTCTTTCGACTACTGCAGGTGGAAGGCATCACCCAAGCACCCACAACACCTTACGGCAGATCACTGAGCCCCTCAACCGGGGCTAATCCTACTGTGTTGCCCAGGCGAGGTACAGGGGCCACTCTCTGGAATGCTACATCAGGTAAGGGACAGGCTCAGCTTATCCATTTTCAGGACAGTAGGTTCCCAAGAGGAAGCTTGACCCTTGAAATCCTTATCGTGGCTAGATCCATTCGTGTTGCTTATCACCTAAGACTCTGCTGGCTCAGAGTACTTGGGTCATCATTATTCCACACTTCGGTCCTTTGTGGGATTCTTTAGGCCTTTATGGGCTGTCCCTTCCTTTCCTTTTTAAGACATAAAGTGTTCCATGATACAGACACCAGTAAAAGATTGGTGACATTCTTGTCTACAGATCACATCTGACAAGGGCTTCAAGGATGAGCCCTTCAGGAAAGCTATGGCCGCCTATACCTCTGAGCAAGATGTCAGCAGTCTGCAAGCCTGCTTCCCTCAACAGCTGAGAAAGCCATGGCCAGAGACTTCCTACAGATGGAGTCCTTTAAAGATACTGCTTCTGGCTGAATGGGAATCCAGGAGAGGTTTTCAAGCATGGACCTGTCATGGACTCCCTTTGGAGCTCAGTGAAGAAAGTAGTGTCTCTGAGCCCAACAACCCCAACTGGCTCCCAGGCAGACTGTCAGAACTTCTTTGTCTGGCATTCTGCACTTGGGTGTTCAGGTGCAGGGTTCATGCATCCCTGTGATGAGGGGGTATAGACAGGGGACTTGTGTCTTGGCATGTCTACTCAGCTCCGGGCTGCATGTTTCCCCAGAGGAAGACATGCATCTCATTCCTTTCTGCCTCACACTCTACAACCCACGTTGGTTGACTCTGAGAATGTTGGACTAAGAAGAAAGATTTAACTCTCCTACTGAGTGTTAGGACGTTTCTGTCTCCCTTCTTCCTTGTTGTTATTTGTTAAGTAAAATAAATTTGAAAAATTTGAAGAACACATTTCTCCCTGAATGTTAGTAAACTAATGGTAGACCTTAGAAGCATCACAAGTAAATCACATGTAAAGCATGTTACAGTGAAGGGAACAGAATGAGACCAGTGTTGGATCAACAGATTCAATGGAATGGAGTACAGCCACTGTTCAAAAGCTAAGTGACCCCAAACATCTTCAGGCTGTGCTGAGGCTCTGAGGATTCAATGGGGAGACCTTGGGATTGACCTGTCACACAGTGAGCCACCACATGTGCTGTTAGCTCTCTAGCATAGTCATTGAGGATGGGGCATCCTGTATGCCTTCTGTATCTAGCATGTATCTGGCACATTATGACTGCTTCTCACATTTTCATTGGCTTGAACTGTATTAACCTGCAGTTGTATGTGATTTAGGGTTGAAGTTCATGAGACCGAACTTAAAATAGCAGAAAATGAATTAGAATAGATGAGGACCCATCGTGACTCTTGGTGTGGCCTGATCATTTGAACATGTAACCTACTAAAAAATAAATGTTCAGCTGTCAATGTTGATGGACCTGATATGCATTTAGTGCATTTAAGAATTGTCATGATGCCAGCATTTCATCCAGAGGGTAATCTATTTTCAGACTAGATTGGAAGTCTGAAAAGCCTTTCAATGGGAACAGAGAGAAAAATTCAGTAGAAAGATCACAAACAGCAGTGAAAAATCAAGCATACAGCCTCAGTAGACCCAGAGCTAGCACACAACCCTGGTGCAGACCTGTTGGTGGACAAGTCTTCTTACAAACCAGATGGCCCAAGGCTTCCATTCCCATTTAAAATGACTTTCAGTAAAGCAATGGATATTCTACTTCAATCCCAGTGAAATCAGAACAAAACAGGACTGTGAGAAGCACATCTAACCTACACCAATCGTAGTGAGAAAATGAGTGATTTCTGTGGAAACAGCCGTGGGCTGTGAAAGATATGACACCTCTGACTTTCCTCATCTTTTATGAGGACGTCATTTGCTCTGCCCGTGGGCAGATCACATACTGTCTGAGTCAGAGTCAGAGTCAGAGTCAGAGACAGAGACAGAGACAGAGACACATGGAGACAGACAGAGACAGAGAGACAGAAACAGATATAGAGACAGACAGAAGAGAGAGATGGGGAGAGAGAGAGAGGAGAGAAGCAGACAGACAGAGAGAGGTAGATAGAGATGGGAGAGATGGAGGAGGGAGGGAAGGAAAGAGGGAGAAGAGAGAGAAAAAGAGAGAGAGAGAAGGAGAAAGAGAGAGATGTAAAATTCAACCATTAAGTATAGTCTAACTTCTCAGTCTTACCCTAGTTTGGAGTCAAGACATATTTTTCTGGGACATTCAGCCAGTGTTTGGATTATGGACTCAGGGTGTTGGAAATCAGATCTCTAAGAGTACTTGGTCACAGCAACAAGAATCAAAATGTCTCACAGCACAAATGATCATGACTAAGAAATAAAGAGAGAGAAAATACTTGTCCTTAAGCTAGAACAGGGGAGGACAGTCCTTACACTCCTGAGGAGAAAAGGTTATTACAACTCCAATGAACAGTGCCTGTAAACCAAGGGAAAGCAAGCATCTTTATTCACTAAAAACAACAGGAGAAGTAGAAATGGAAAATTCACTCAGTTGAACTACATAAGCAACTTTTTTATTTAAGTTACATATTGCAGTTCAATGTGTACAATTAAAGCAGGCATTAGAGTTGGAGTGGAATTGTCCTGAGAGCTTGCAGGCCAGTGATACTGGGTGACCCATAAATGCTCCCACCCCAACAAACTGCTGATGCTGTGACTCACACCCCTCTCCCTACTTGCAGGTCCCTCAGGACTTGGAAACATTCTAGGTACACACAAGTGCACCTGGGCTGCTCACTCTCCATGCATGAAACCCACTCTGTTTATGTGACTCTGAGGCAGTAATGTTGGCCTCTGCAAGTTCAGAAGCTCATCTTTTATTGACAATGTGAGAAGATTGGAGACGCCTCTATATTTATGTATGTTTTATCTTCTCAAATCATGTCATGACAATTTTATTCTCCTAATAGATTATTCAAATTTTAGCATCATTTACAAAGAATGCAAGTGAATACAACAGTAGTTTCTGTATGCAAAGGCATTAGAGGTGTTATTTGTTACTTGGCTGATTAGTTTAGACAGGGTCTCACTATCTTGCCCTGACTGGCCTCAAATTCCCTGTATAGACCAAGGTGGCCTTGAACTCACAGAGACTCTTCTGCATGAGACTCATCTGCATGAGGCTTCAAATTAAAGCATGTGCCAGCACATTGGACCAGCATTAGAGTCTTAAAAGAACCCACTTTAGGGGCCTCACTGATGATAGAGATCAGAGCTTTTACGACTTTCCTAGCAGTCTCTTTATATGAACATTTTGCAGGGTGACTTAAAAGAAATGTTTGTGCACATATAAAAAAATAACTGTTATACTACTCATCCCTCCCCCCTTCTCCTGCATTTAACTCCCTTTCCCTCTCTGAGTATCCCCCTTCCCCATTTGTTCTTGAATCCTGTGGTTCCCCTCTATTGCACCCCAGACCCCCATTCTGGAAATGGTCACATTTCACTGTCTTGGTTTCAGGCAACATTGTGGAAGAGGGGGCAGGAAGGTTGTAAGAACCAGAGGTTCATGGAGTTTGCTGTGAGGTTGTGTCTTCCTGCCTCCATGACATTCTGAGGGGGTCTCTCTCTCACACTCCCACTCTATTTTGTAAATCGCTTTTTAAATTTAGCAATACATCACCAACATTTTTATGTTAGCAAGTAGGGTGATAGGAGGTCATTTTTAATGGTTGGTCGGTATTATGGATGGTGCTTGTGCTACAATTTATTTCACCATTTTGTCCCATTTTTACATGTTTATTGTTTTGTACTTTGCTAGGCAAATGCTCACCACTTTGTTAACTTCAACCCCCCTTTGGAAGATTGTATATAAAAATAATGCATGTGCACAGAAATATGAAGTCATTAAGTAGAAAAGGATAAAATCTTTTCACTCCCACATCTCACTATTCTGCCCCAACTGCCATTATTATTAATATCTTAAATGCGCTTTTGTATTCTGAATGCACACAAAACCAAATGGATGTATTCATATAGCTATGAGACTGAATTCATATATACATGCTAAAAAGTTCTGGAATATGCCTTTAAGATTTTTATTTTTTGGCACTCCCACATCTAAGATTCAGGGAGCATTGTGGAAGAGGAGGCAGGGAGATTTTTAAGAGCCACAAAATCAGGGAGTTTGCTGTTAGCCTGTGTCTCCTAGTAGCACCAGGAACTACACCCACGTCTCACTAACATGACTGTCGGAGCAATGACCTTAAAGAGAAGGACAGTAATGAACAAACCAAAGTGGGTGGAGAGAAGCCCCCAAAGCATAACCTCAGCTCTACCCCAAAAAGCTCTAGGCAACTGAGGCAAGCTGGAAGCTGGAGATGTGGTCTTTCTCAAGGAAGAGCATACCAACTGGGTATCCAGTGTCAAATAGTCCTGAAAACAGACATACAAGCAACATTATATGGACTTAACAGGTTACACTTAGGAATATATATATATATATATGTGTGTGTGTGTGTGTGTGTGTGTGTGTTTATGCATATAATAATTAATGAAAATAGGCCATAAATTTGAAGGAGAGAGGGGAATGGTTTATGGGAGGGTTTGGAGGGAAGGGAAAATCTCATACTTATATTTTAATCTCAAAAAATAAATTTAAAAATCATATTTGAGGCCTTTTATTGTTCAACACTAATAGGTGGCTCAGTTCTCTAAGTGGGTCTGTCCACTCCACTGTAAGGATACACTGTTAACTTATGTAGCCTACTCCTCTCCAGACTCAAATGCAGCATAATCTAATTAAAGTGGTGACTAGATCTGTCTACCACACTCTGCTGTGAGCACCTGTGTACCCTCCAGAGCCGATGTGAGGAGCACACAGAGAAGAGCAATGATTTCACGCATGTTCAGGTTTGTGCTTCATTGCCGAGTTTCCCTCTGGAACAGTTGTTAATTTAGGGTTTTAACAAGAGCACAGGAGACTATATCTGGACCCTCTCTCTGAACATGGTCTTTCATCAACGTTTCATCTTTGCGATCTCTCAGTTTCTCTCTCTTAGAAATATTAACAAGCACATTGACATCACCCTGGTGGAGGGACGTCAGGGTGTGGATGACACAGGTACTTCCTCTGCTCAGCCTGGATTTTGATTTTTGAGTGAAGTAACTCCGAGGCAAGTCATGTTTTCTTCCAGGAGAGATTTGATGCTAGCTCTTTTGGTTCTTCCTACCGACCATTTGCTCTGAATGCTTGAGATTCCCATGTGTGTCAGATCGTGAATTAGACGGCACACAACAGTACTGATGGCCCTTTCTCAGCTCTGCCAATGGTCTGTGTCCATTCTATATGACTGATATTCTCTTCTCCCCACTATTACAGCAGCTGGAAATATTACCACTTCTGTTGTCTAGGACCCTAGGAGTGGAGAAGAAATCAATACTTCTGCCGTGTACAGAGCCAACAAGGGACTTGTCCTCTTTGGCAACTGTTGCCATCTTCAGATAAAATAAAAACCCTCTCTTCACCCTCCTTCACGTACTGTGTGTATGAATCTCAACATTCTGAATTTGTGAAAAATTGACAAAATCAGAGTATTATCTTAGGTCAACTAATATCAGGGGCAAATGGAGTAGAGTAACTTCTCAATAAGAGAAAATGCCTAATTTCAAAGCCCAAGTATCAGTAGTAAATACAAAAATAATTTGGCAAACTATCTCAAGGCCACTACAGTCTATTCAAATAACTAGCCACTTTGTGCTAAAAGAAGAATGGTCACACAATTGTAAACTGCAGTGAGTGGCCTTAGACGTAATTAAAGCGAGCATCCTCTGCTTTCCACATGAGGTCATGGGAACACAGATGGGTCAGTTAACTTATCCTAGGTCACGAGGTCTATAGGCAGCATTTGTATAATCAACAGCAACAGCAAATAAGACACATCTAATCTTCACTATCCTAAGAACATTTGACATTGAAGAAGAATTACTTCAGGTACAGAATGTTTCTATTGTGCAAGATAAAAGGATGCTCTAAATTCACCGATTTAAATAGATGAGGGTCCGTTCTGAACATCGCTGTTATCTGTCCAGCCTGGCATCTGTTCCCTCCCAATACTACTCCCACTGAGCACAGTGTTCCACAAAGCGCTTGGTTTTTCATTTGAAAAATTATTTCTCTGTAACTATGGAACACTTATCTTGCTTGTGTTAAAAAAGATGAGCATGGGTGGGCTCTGGGCTCCACCCAGGTTCAAGGCATATTAGATGAAAGTCCTTGTCACTGTATGGAACAGCTACTATTTTCACTAATGGTAAGATCAATAGAAAAATGGCTTTAATTTGAGTCATTCTAATACCTTTATCACAAAGGATTGAGGGTTCTTTCTACTCAAATGAAATTTGCAAAAAAAGGCAAAGCTCCCTTAATGTCCTAGCCCTAGCCTTGGCTGTAAGAAGCTTCTAGGTAACCCTTTCAAAGCCAGAGGATGACAGTTCTAAGCCTCGAGAACAGAGCTGTGGCTCTAGGCTGTCAAAGCCTCTAGTTCTGGTGACTTAGTGCTGACCACCTGGTATTGCAGTTCAGATCTTCGGGTACCGGGCCCTCAGGTCCTAATTCCTCCAGGTGACTGGATGCTCAGCAGCCAGGGCACACAGCTCCTCCAGGAGCTCCATCCTCCTAGCTACATTTTCTGTTCTCAGCTCTTCCCAACCCCCTCCATCTCAGCATATCTCTCTCTCTCTCTCTCCCTCTCCCTCTCCCTCTCCCTCTCCCTCGCCCCCTCCCTCTCCCCCTCCCTCTCCCTCCCCCACCCTCCCCCTCCCTCTCCCTCCCTCTCCCTCACCCTCTCCCTCTCTCCCTCCCCCTCCCCCTCCCCCTCCCCCTCCCCCCCTCTGTCTGACACTTACCTGGTACCCCTTAACTGCTCTCAGTGTCTGAGGCACTTTGCCTGCTCTTTGTATAGCCAGTGTATCCCATTCACATGTAGGAGAATGACCACTTGGAGGAGGCTTTATTGAGATCTGTGCTCCAGGAAGGAGACAGTGCACAGGAGGGATTCCTTTCCTCATGCTGGAAGAAGATGAGAGGGGACTGCTTATACAGGCAGCCCCATGTGTACATTACCTATTAAAGGCTAAAGAGAAGTGCCTTCTCCACTTGGTTGAGTAACAAAGAGTGGGGTTACTAGGAGCGATTGATGGAGGGTCACCTAAGGGTACCTGAAGCTGCTATGTCTTTGCAGAGCCTCTAGAGTCAAGGTGGATATTGGGGCAATAGGTGTGGTAGCTGGATAACAGAAAGATTGTCTCTTTAAGTAGCTGCAGCTGAAGTCTTCTCCAGATGTTGGGGGCCCAATGGGAGCCATTGAGGTTTGTAAACAGTCATGGTTGCTCCACAACACCTGGGACAACTACCAAGTGATCAGCTCCTTGATTGACGTGTACCTGAAACTGGTGGGTGCTGAGGCTCCTCCAGTACCATTCAGAAGCAGTTGTGGTGCAGGATTGCCTCAGGGAGTCTCAAAGATGGTGGCAGGGCTTCCCTACCTGGCCTTCATTCTCATTTTGTCTGGGGATGTAAGCTGTATATTGCTGTGGGGGTGGGGCAACTATGATGAGAGAGGAGTGGTGGGGTGGAAAGTGAAGTGGAAGGGATGGGGGGTGTTTGATTGTTTCTGACAGCTTTGCTTATTTAAGAACTAAAAACATACATACAGCCTTTGCCCCTTAAGTAGAATGAATTCTTAATTCTCCTCCAGTCTTAGTCAGGGTTTCTATTCCTGTACAAACATCAAGACCAAGAAGCAAGCTGGGGAGGAAACAGTTTATTGAGCTTACACTTTTCACATTGCTGTTCATCACCAAAGGAAGAACACATACAGTGACGTCCTGTCACGAAGTTAACATGCTCAACATTTCTGAGTGGTACTCAATCCCCAGCCAAATACCACTGGAAAGGGCTGGGCCTGCTAACTGTTCCCATTTTAAGGTAGTCATATGGAGGTGTACTGGCTGGGTTTTGTGTGTCAACTTGACACAAGGTCTCGGAGTTATCACAGAGAAAGGAGCCTCCCTTGAGGAAATGTCTCCATGAGATCCAGCTGTAAGGCATTTTCTCAATTACTGATCAAGAGTGGGAGGGCTTATTTTGGGTGGTGCCATCCCTGGGCTGGTAGTCTTGGGTTCTATAAGAAAGCAAGCTGAGCAAGCCAGGGGAAGCAAGCCAGTAAGTAACATCCCTCCATGGCTTCTGCATCAGCTCCTGCTTCCTGACCTGCTTGAATTCCAGTCCTGACTTCCTTTGGTGATCAACAGCAATGTGGAAGTGTAAACTGAATAGACCCTTTCCTCCCCAACTTGCTTCTTGGTCATGATGTTTGAACAGGAATAGAAACCCTGACTAAGACAGGAGGAAAATTAAGAATTCATTCTACTTAAGGGGTAAAGGCTGGGCATAAACAGATGGGAAATTTGTAAGATTCTCCTTGAGAACCTAAGTAGGGCACTGGAGCCCATCATGGAAACAAACAACAAAAATGGACTCTAGTGGCTTTCTGATTATTCTTGCTACAGAAATTTGAATAAATGGTGAAGTTCCCTTTTAACCTTGTAAGGAGTCCCTGATGGTATAAATAGAGCTCACCATTTGCTTTAGCGTGGAAAAGCATATTTTGAAGTGATTTTTATTAAAAAAAAAAATTTACTCTCTGTCTTGCCCATCTTAGCCAACAACATGAAAACCTTAGCAGCTTCAAAAAGAAAGGGCTTTTGTCATCATGGCTTAACATTCTAACACACTAGGGTTACACAGCAGCTGCAAACTCAGAGAATAATTTTCATTCTGGGATTAAAGTTTAGCTCACAGCGGCCTTGTGAAAACATGCCACTCATTGGTGAAGGAAAAGGAAAGTAAGTTCTCTCTAAGAAAACCTCAAGGCCACTGAAAGCCTTTCTCCCTGGAACCACACACATTCACTCATTCCCATATCTCATTGGCCAAAGCATATCGTTGGGCCCAGTTGCTATCAGTAGGGTAAGGCAGAGCACCTCACTTCCCCAAGAACAGGAAGCCCTGAGAGCCACAAAGAGGCAAGCAGAATATGGAAATGGACAGGAAACATTCAGGCAACTGAATGTACAACCAACCATTTCGGCTTAGATTCAGCTGTGTGAGGGTTATAAACATGATTCTTCAAAAATCAGTTAGGCCTTTTGACGTGTCCTGACTCACTGTTCTTAAGCCAAGGTGCAAGAATGTGGAGCTTTGGTCTTTATCAGCTACCCTCCACAACTTGATGGTAAGATGTTATTAACGACGACACCACATATGTGTCACAGAACATGGAGAAATATAGCTTACAGATGTTGGTATTCAACTGGAGGCTTCGCCTCACTAACTAGCATTCATAGTTCTGGAAAGTGCTATACATGTCACTAGAAGAAGAAAGGACTCATCAATCCCACACAGCTATGAACCTTGAAAGCTATAATAATGACCTGCCTGCAAGATATGCCCACTGGTGCAATAACAACAGGGATGTTAAAGAAGTAACCAACCACTTTTTAAAATTGGATTTAAGGTCTGTTCCATGGGATGGAAGCCAAGGCTGGCACTGTCAGTGAGACCAAGAACCTTAGGCAATAGGTCATGGACCCTAGGAGAAATCCTATTATTATTCTGATAAGTTAAAAAAAAAGCAATAAAGTGAATCCAAATGACATGTTACTATACCCATCAATCAGTGCATCCATCAATGCTCATCGGGGAAGCTTCTACTTTCAGTAGAAAGTAATTAACAAGACAACCCACAACTTGTCAATGCTCAGAGAATAAGAGACTTTGTAACGCTCAACCCTAAACAGATTGTCTCTGTCACACTCATCCCCTTAGGATTCAGAGATCTATACAGAAGAGGGGTTTGAATGATTTTTACATCCAGGGGGTGGTGATGACTTGAAGACAGACTTTTCCAGGCACCAAGGGCAGATGCCTATATGAACTCTCAGAGATGGTGACAGCATACGAAAGACTCACACAAGCTCAAGCAATACAGGAGCCCAGCATGGAGGAGGAGTGGCCATAAAGACCCACCTCTAACCAAGGAGCTTTTGGCAACTTACAGATGTTGGGAGAAGAAAAATTAGCTTTCTTCAGTGGAATGACGCTGGGAATCCTGGTCACACTCCAGGGTAGGTGCATGCTCAGAAGCAGTCAGTCAACACAAATTTGACTCTAGGCTTTTCTTTTTGTTTTTTAAGAGGTACAGAGAGAAACATGAAGCTGGGTGAGTGGAAAGGTAGGGAAGGATTTGAGAAGAGTTGGGGGAGGAGAAGGATATGACCAAATAGATTGTATGAAATTCTCAAAGAATAAATGAAAGCATTGTTTAAAAAAAGAAAGTACGCATGGCTAAGGTCAGATTTAATGGGAGTGTAGCTTGCCCTCTGAGAAACACCGTATCCCTGGCCACCTTTCCTCCATCACCACAACAAAAGATTTAATATGGTCCCTTTGTTTTCAATAACTGGACTTGGTTTCCTCATACACAGAAAGGTGTTAAATGGGGCAATTGAGGCATAGGCTGTAAAAGAGGATCCAACTCGGAATAATTTCTAAGATAACTTGCCCTATTTATATGTTTAGGTGAACCAGAGAGGAAAGAAAAGCCTGTAACTGCTGTTCTAAAATTCAAGCAATTGTGCTGGGTTTTTTTTTTGGGGGGGGGGTTATGAACATTGGCTTCAGATAATAATGCTTCTAGTTCCTGTGAAAAGCTTTTAGGACGTGGTTTGTTTCGACCGCTTTCTACTGGTACCTTCAGGCATTTATGTGCTATTCTGCCCTCTGCTAGTGTGGATCTCTGCTGCGATACATTGGCCCATAAGCTACTGTATTCAGCAAAAATGCAGGCCATGTTTAGTGAGGACTAGAAATGATGTCAGCTGGAGTTATAAGGACAGATTTTCACAGCCCTACCCTGAGGATCCCGTATCACCACAGGGAAGACATGCACGTAGACCACGAATTAGACCGGCATGCTTGATGCTGCAAGGTTAAGGGCCACAATCAGCTTTTCCTGCACAAAGGAGGGGGTATAGTTTACTTTTCCAAATTAAGAAAGCTATGCCACAGGGTCTGTGACATGTAAGCTAAGAAATGAAGAGTAAAGTGGCACCAATAGGGGCTAGAAAGCAGGAGGTTTACTCTGGGGCTCAGCTCACAGACTCTCGTGTCCTGATAATGATTATAATGACGTATACCATTCAATGGATTTTATTTTTTTATTTTTTATTTTTTGGTTTTTCAAGACAGGGTTTCTCTGTATAGCCCTGGCTGTCCTGGAACTCACTCTGTAAACCAGGCTGGCCTTGAACTCAGAAATCTGCCTGCCTCTGCCTCCCAAGTGCTGGGATTAAAGGCGTGCGCCACCACCGCCTGGCTCAATGGATTTTAAAAGTTCATCTTTTGTCTAGATTTTGCTTTTCAAAATATTTATAAACTTTTGTAATTTAATTTTTGTCTTGCAAAAATCATCTAAGTACCCAAAATAGAACAAGACAACTACCCATGTATCTATCACTTGGAATTAACTACTATGAGTATATGCCATATTTTAGCCAGCCTTTTAACTGATAAACTACTACCTAATTGTTCCAAAATTTTTCCTGATCACATTTTCCATTGTTCTCTCCTCAGAGTTAACTGTTGACATGAATTTTTGTGGTGTTGGGCTTTGTTTTTATACTTGTACCAAGTGTCTATTAGTAAACAACATTGTGACACACACACATATACATATGCAGATAGTATGTGAGCAAGTTACTGTACATACTATTTTGCAAACACAATGTTTCTTCTCAATATTATGCTTTAAATGCCATAGTTTCGCTTACGTGATTCATCAAAACAGTCTGCCAAATTAATTAGGCTCCTCCATGGCTCTTGACAATATGCCTTGGTATGGAATATTCGTTCTTACTGAGATTGGAATGAAAGTCTTTACATGAGGCCATTTATCTATGTGTTTATGCCTACACATTCAATGAGGGCATTACCTGAAGATTGAATTGTTGCTCATTGAGAACACAGTTAAGTTTTGCTAAGCATTGCTATATCATCATAAGGTATTAGTTTCTATCTGTTTTCTTCTTTTCAGTGATTACCCAGGGGCGCATGTTAGTCATTTTAATTTGCCATTTCTCATGGGAGGGAGAGCTGTGTGATACACCCTTTGTTAACTATTGGCCATGTTCTTCTCCATCACACATCATTGTCACCCTCACTCTCATGATGCTCCAAAAAACATTTCTCCTGCCTTTAGTGCCAAAGCCCTCTTCCCTGCACACACTCTTAGTGGATTCCTTCACCTTTTATTTCATGGAAGAATATATAGGATACCAAGAGAAAATGACCAGATAAGCTTCCTTCCTAGTTACTAACACACTGTTTTGTTCCCCACTTGCCTTTACGCCAGTCACAGACGATGACGGCGTTAGGACCAGGGCTCCTACATGTACAACCAAACCCTCTCTTTTCACATCTGCAAGCCCACCATTACCCCAGTTCCACCTGGTAACAGCAGACAGCACATCTTTTCTGGTAAAGGGCCAGATTGTAAGCTTGATAGGCTTTGGGAGTCTTGACATATCTGTAACTACCTCCCAATAAAAAAGATTAAAAAGGATTTGGCCCTTGTCCTTCAGCTTGGTAACTAACTGCTCTAGCTTTACTAGTTGTATTGTGCCCACCACGACTGTGACGTCACCTAAGCAAGCACCACTTTTAAAACTCACTGTGAGCTCTCCTTCGAGCTCACCAGAAGCCCCAGTGAGGTAAAGTGGAAAGAATGCTGGGATAGCAGCAAGGTGACATAATTCTCGGCTTCTGGTGGAGAAAGTGAAGAAATACAGACCCGTACTGGAAGCAGTTATCATCTTACCCCATTGCTTACCCCTTTGCAATGCCATTCCTGAAGCAGACTCTGCTTTACCCTAGCCACTTCTTTCTTGAGCCAATTCCCATCAGTTCTTGGTCCACTTATATCACACTGTCCTTTCCAAGCTCTGCAGCTTCCATTACATTACGCACACTCCGAAAGCCAGCACCCAGTATCTGTCTTCACTTCTCACTCTCCACTGCCCTCCGCTCAGGCTCCTCTCACCCCTTGGGGTTTGTTCTGGTTTCTCTCTGACTGACTTCTCTTCTACATCCCCCTTTATGCTTTCTGTGATCTCAGTTTAAATTTCAGTTCTACACTGATGGCACTCAAATTCATCTATCTGAATTACTCACTTAAGACCTCCACATACAGAGAGAACACACACACACACACACACACACACACACAAAGACAGACAGACAGACAGACAGACAGACAGACAAAAACTGGATGGCCCCAAATGCACACATCCCAAACAGAATATACAGAATGTAACTTGCTTTCTAAACTGCTTGGGTCCCAGATCTTTTCACCTCAACAATTAAAACCACTGTTTACCTGAGTGTTCTGGTTAATAGCCAAGAAGTCATCTGTAAGCCTAACCTTTTTCTTACACACATGGCCAGTTGTTCTACACATGTCATCTCCCAAGAATTCATACCCTTGGTTGAATGTCACCCCTAACTTTCATACCGATGATATCAGATCTACAGCAGTCCAGTCTAAGCTGGACTCACAAGAGGCCTTTCTTCCATTTCTGCCCACATGGAAGCCAGGTGGATCCTTACATTGTGCAATCCTGATCATGCCATTCCTTCTCCAGAACCTTCCACATTAGAGTCAGAATAAGCTCTAACCTGTCTCTGGCAATCTGCCTCCTCTCCTCTCCCGTCCCCTGTCCCTGGCTGTCCTGCCTCACTCCTGGAGACTCTAAAGTCTCTGCCTTCAGATCTTTAATAGCAATGTTCCCTTCAGTGTTTCACCAGACTTCATCTTGCTGCATCTCTTTGAAGATATCCTTAGATGTCACCTTTCTGTGCCTAATCTCCTCTCTGTCATGCAGATTTAATTTTCCTCATCACATTGAATGTTAAAGAATGTTACATTGGAATCCCTCCCTCTTCAATGGAAGTTTCCGGGAGGCATGTCTGGCACATAGTAGCCACTCAATAATCCTTGGCTGAATGGATACTTCTGTCAGTGAAGGAAGGAGAGGTTTAGAGCTCAGCTCTAAAACCAGCTCCTCTCCCCACACCACGTTACCATCCGAGGCTCTGCTAGACTGTGGAAAGGCATCTTGACATTCAAATTTTCTGCAATCCATGCAGCCTCTCCACTTCCGATGTGAACTGTAGTCAGGGCTACTCCTGCTGATATTCACTACTACTGGTAGTCACTCTTTCTCTGATTGGTTCAAGCCTTACCTGCTGGCTTTGGACAGCTGTGTGGGTGATCTAAGGCCTTGACAGAAACGGGCAGAGGATTGGAAGGTCACAGAATGTGCTCCTCTAGCCATTCCTGGTATCTGTGGAGTTCCTGAAAAGTCTTTCTGGGTTTTGGCAGTAGCCTAACAGTTGGCACCAGTTTACATCAGGGTTTCTGGAACTATAGTGGGAAACTGAGAGAAAGCCTCAGGATCTTAGAGCTATGCTCTACTGCCAGTCACAGCCACATCCTCAGCTTCCTCTCTCCCTCCGTTTTAGAATGTGTGCTCTCAACCATGAGTGGATTCTCTTGCCCCCATCTCCATTCTCCTCATTTCCAGAAACTGGAGGCTGAAGGGACTGAGGGATGAGGACGGGTTCACTTTTTAAACAAGAGTTTTGTCTACTCATTTTCTGGATGGTATTTTCAGTCCTGTGAAGTTTTCATGAAAAGAAAGCTAATTCTGTAGGTCACATTTTCGTGATTCTCCACTTGATATTAAGACACTCACATGGTGGGATAGAGCAGGCAGGAGGTGCCATCTGGGAGCTAGACTGGGTTTCCACTGTGTGTCCCTCTCCACCCTCACTTCAACTGTGACCACAGAAGCTCTCTTCTGTTCATGTATGTGACAATCAGAAGCATGGCCTCTTCCAGGGCTTGACCCTGCATCTGGGGGACTCAGCTCAGGGACAGGGAGCTCAGTGAAGGGGAACAGCAAATTCTCCTGTTGTAATGGGTGTGGAGTGGCAACATGGGAGCTGTCAGTGAGCTTCTCTGTCCTCTGTGCTGACAGCTTGAGCTTGCTCCATGACATTCATGCTGTAGCGACATGACCTGGAACTGATGTGTTCTGACAGAAACAAGCTGTGAGATTTCAAGCTCTCTTTCTCCTTCTTCCTTTTCTCTCTTCCCTGATACTGCAGAACCTTTGAGTGGGGACGAAAGCTTGTAGCTGCCAGAAGGCAGCCCAAGACCCACCTCATAGCTATTCTAAAAGCCATGTTCTGTGACCACTGAGCCCCCTCGGAGGCTGCTTCTGGGGTTCTTGGAGGTGCCATTGTTGTCTGCTTACAGATTTTTAATGTGCAGAATAAACAAAAATAAAATCAACTTTTTAGAGCACAAGTAAATGAGATAGCTAAGATAAAATGAAAGTTAAATGAGAAAATACAGGATTTACTGGGTTATTCAGTCAAGTATACACAACTGTCTTTGATCATAGAAAATAAATATTCTATAAGGTTAAGCTGGAGTTCATGTTTTGATGAAGTTGGACTCTCTCTCTCTGAAGCTTTAAGTTTTTTCCCATGGAGAAGAGAGAAACAAAATCTTGTTTTTTAGAAAAAGTCTACTGAAATGATCAAAGTATTATATTAATCAAATAATTCAACAATTGTGTAAGACTATTTACAGACCTGGGAGTGCAGTCTTGTGGAGCTGAGAAGTATTCCCCTGATATTTGTCTCTGTCAGAGGTTGGCTATTACAAAAATTAAGTACATGAGTAGAAGAATCGAAGACTCCAATAAACAGATGAAGGACACAGATGAAGGACCTAGGAAGACAATATGAATGAAGAAGAGAAGAATTCCCCAGGTGATATCTAAGAGCAAATTCAAAGAAAGAGAACAGGATGCTAACATGGAAATGTTGAACGAGCCCTGTAACTTTAATTTTTTTTCAAATCCTATTTTTAAGATGATTGTTAAATGCTTTAACCTCCCTTGTAGCCCACCACTCACCAGAGGTAGTGGAAAAGAAGAATATGGGGTCGGGGGAAGTGGACCTGTTTAGAAAGGTTCTTTGGAGCAACTCCCGTCTGTGTTGCCTAGAAATCAGCAGTCCAGTCCACAGGTTGGCAGGCAGCAGCAGTGGCAGAGACAGCTTGATCTATCTATTCGCAAACATGTCACAGATACACCAGCACTACAGTTCAGTAGAGTCAGGTTAGCAACAGCAGTGACATGACCTAGTAGAGACAACCAGAATTCAGCCTTTGCTCAAGTCGCCAGAAGGGACCAGTAGGAACACCAGGAGATGGTCTCAGCTGTGCCTCTCAGGGTGAAGACGAGCAAAGACTCAAGACCCACAAGTGTTGCCCAGCTAGCTGTACCAGCAAGCCAAGCTCTGTCTCTGTCACTCCGTGGGGTCCGATTTATACCCTCTAAACATCACGTGTCTTTCATGTGCCTTGCCTCAGCATGTGCCTTGCCTCAGCATGTCTTGTTTCAGCACAGGCATCCAATCAGCTTGAGTCCTAGAGGCTGCAACGAACCGGAGCACACCACCAGAAGGTTTTTGGTGCATTTCTCTCTATGGAGTCCCAGCAAATGCAGCTCAACTAGGTAATGAAAGGCAGACCAATATGTGTGTGTTGTTAGCAAAGAATCTTTTATCACGAGTTCTTTAGCAGAACACCCTCTCTCTGTGTCTGCCTTAGCCTTCCACACCTGTCTCCACCTTAACGAAATGTTCCTTCATGTGTTTGCCCCAGCAAAACACCATTCAACTGACTTTCCAAAGGACCCATAAGTTTCCACTTCAGAGCCCTTCAGGCAGGGGAATAACCAGAGGTGAGGAAAAGCAGGGCTCCATCAGGGATGGAAAGACAATCATTCTGGAATAAAGGTACAGACGAAGGAGAAGAGGTAAGGTCATTTGCAGTCAACAGCAAGAAGTGGAGATTTTATACCAAATGTGTAAAATAGCTAGTGAAGAGTTTCTTATGGAAAGGTGACTTAATCAACACCCAAAATCCTACACACACTTCTCTATTTTAGAAAAAAGAAAGCCCCTCAAAATACAGTTTTTCCTTGGAAGCATTTGAGACTAAATACAATGCAGTGTCCTATATGAGTTACTTCTCCTATGTAACAAATTAACCCCAACTTAACATCACGTTATCTCAAAGTTTCTTTGCGTCTGGAGTCTGACTGTGTTGGAACTGGGTTTTATCTTAGCATCTCTCACAAGACTACAGACAAGGTGTTGGCTGGGGCTGTGATCTTGTCTGGATACTCCACTGCGGGAGGATTCTCATCAAAGCTCTCTCCAGTGGCTTGTGTAGAATTTAGGTACCTACAGGCTACTGAACCTAGCAAGGCCTTCAGTTCTCTGCATGGGATTCAGTTTGTCTCAAGAATCTAAGTGGTAAGCTACTCTCAGTTTCCTGCTTTGCATTCCTCTCCATCAATGACTTGAAACACAGCAGCTAACTCATAGCGAGTGACTGAACAAGATTAGATGGAAGAGCCCAAGATACAAGCCACAATCATTTTGTAACTCTGTCACCTCCCACTCTGGATAACCTTATCTTCTTCTGACTTTGAAAGTCACATTGGGTAATCATCATCTCTATCTCTGTCTGTGCAGATATCTATCTGTCTTGTTTAATATTACATCTCTCTACAATCTGTCCACCTCAGTCTGGTGTGGGATTGGATCCTCCAGTTCCAGGGTCTTGTGGACAATTCCCTACCACACCAATATGTATAGTAGCACAGGAGTTATTAGTGCTCTTGAATAGCAGGATTCAGTTGAATGGAATGAGCTGGGAAGAAGTTCAACTGCAGCAGATGAAATGGACAAAGATGTGAGATACAGAATGCTGTGATGAGTCTTTCTGAGAAGTCTTCTCTGAGATTTGCTGCATCTAGAAGAGCATGTGGGCCAAGAATTGGTCATTCAGAGTACATGAGAGCAGTGATTTCAGAGAAAGATTCTGATAAGGCGAAGACATCCTTAAGGGTAATGGAGATATGTCACAAGGCCAGTGTAGGATTATGCTTTGATGTCACTAATGTTGAAGACATCGAGAAAAGGGAAATGTTATGGATAAACAGATATATTTTAATGAAGTAAATCAGGCATTTAAAAAAACATTTCCTGATTTTTTTACCTCCTTCTATCATCAGGGTTTTTTTTTTGGTTTGTTTGGTTTGGTTTTTTGTTTGTTTGTTTTTTGAGTTTTTTTTTGTTTTGTTTTTTCCTGAGTGACTCCTACTCTACAGCTTAATAACAAATACTGCCTTGTGGAAGAAATGGAGGACAGTTCCCTTGCTAAAACACAAAGAACAGAAGAGAAGAACGTGACATAATAAAAGTTCTTGTAAGGTAGGCATGGAAATATGAAGGGGAGAGAAGACTGAGAAGAGAGAAAGCTCCAAAGAAAAAAATCAGCTACATGAATCCTCTTGAGGTCTAACCTATAGCAATGAATTAGTTACACTGTCTTGGCATGCTGCACCCTCCAAGAGCTCTCTGGATTTGTGAATCATAAACAGACACACACACACACACACACACATCAGCTAATTTTGATATGACTTGACTAGCTCAATGGTTGGGCATTTATAATGCTTCCCTCAGCTAGCATACATTCTCCCCTCCAACTTTGCTGAGCTAGCTTGTTAAATCAACATTTCATCTCTGTTACCCCAGACCCAATGGGGAAGTGGCCTCAAGGGCCACTTTCCTGGATTCTTACATGCCTGCAGAGCTTTAAGTTACATCTTTCTCCTTCCCCATCATGGTGATAGTCTTCCTCTCCCTCTCTCTCGGTCTACTCAATCTCAATGTGTCTCCCTATGTCCATTCCCAGCCAATGACTGTACAGCAATTCTTTATTATCAATTGAGGCCAGCTGGGGACAAGGACCCTCAGGTATGAAAGTGTGGCTTTGGGGGAGTCAAAATAACACAAAACATTAGAACTGATTCCCAACACAAACCTGTGACCATGTTGTATTTGATGTTCCCAGTAGATCTATATAAAGAGACGCTAGGTAGCTAGTGCTGACTTTCCTGAGGGATCTCTTGTGGTATCAGAATGCCTCCCAAATTAGCCTGACATTAGACTTGGCATCACACCCATCAAGGAGAGGAATCAGAGAGAACCAAAGTTGAGATGTGCAAGAACTGTCTCACAGAGCCTATCCTCCAAACACCAGCCCATTCTCACAGGCATGAGATGCTTCTAGATCTCTGCAGGATGGAAGGACTGAGAGGATCAGAGGATCAGTCAAAGCTTGAGCTTGAAGTGAGGAGTCTGTGATGTGACAAAAGACCAGAGCGCCCTTCTGCAGACAGTGTAAAGCAGTCAGAAGCTGAGCAGAACAAATCATATGCTACATGTACCTGAAGGGTCAAAGGCTAACAAGTGGACCAAACATCTGTCCCCGGGGTTCCCGTGTGTCTGGATGCCACATAAGGAGAAGAGAAACTGGGCATCGAAGAGAAATCACCTGGGATGGTTAATGACTTGTTCCAAAGAGAGTATTTACCAACAGCTTCCTTTAAATAGAAAGAAATTAACCTGAAGGCATTTACATTACATTTTGCTATGGAAATGACCACACTAACATAAAAAAGATTGATTAGCAAAATTTTTAAAATTATCATTTCCTAAACATTGACCATAGTATAAACTTTGGCACCAATGCATGTTTATTGGCATGAAGATAAGGGAGCTTGTATCAAATGCCTTCCAGTCGTTCACGAACTATGAGTGAGTTCCAGGAGACAGAGGCTGAAGGAGGAAGAGCGAGCATCCGAGAAGAAGGTACACAGTTTTTTAATGTCAAGGGGTTAAAATGCACATTGGCATCTTAAACTCTCAGGGAAATCCTGTATTATTTCAAATTTATAAACAGGCTGGGACAGATTCAGTCTTGGTAGATCCCAAGGCTTGTACAGTTTAAGGTCTGCCTTTAAGAAAAGGGATAAAACATCATGAATGTAAAATTAAGAACAGATGACAGGAAGAGACCTATGAAGATCAGGAGCCCTGAATGTTTAGCTTCATCAGCTCAGTGCTATGCTCAGGTCTGGCTATACATTAAATGCATTTGCTCATGGCCAGACTTTTCTTCTCCACCTCCGCTACTATCTCTTTGACTGAAATCACGCTGGGATGTGCTGATGCCACAGGCTTCCGTAACTTCTAACTAGTTCTACTCTATCTTTCCTTTCATCATCACCACTTCATCCCATGGCAGCTCACTGCTTTCCTTCACTGTCAGCCACGTCATCAGACTACATCTCTGTACAGCTGAGAGTCTAGATAGGCTAATTGGTGTCTTCCAAACTTAGACCATGATAAAAAAAATTATACTCATCTCATTTTTTTATCTTTTAAAAATTATTATTATTTTTACTTATTCACTTTACATCTCACTCACTGTCTCCCTCCTTGTCAACCCTCCCCCAATCCTCTTCCCTCCCCTTCTCCTCCATGGGAATGGGAGCTTCCTGGGGGTTCCCCCATCCACCCTGGCACATCAAGTCTCATGAGCCTAGGTGCTTCTTCTCCCTCTGAGGCCAAGACAAGGCATCCCGGATAGAAGAACATATCCCATATAGAAGCAACAGCTTTTGAAATTACCCCCTGACCCCCCAGCTACAGTTGTTCAGGACACACAAGAAGACCAAACTGCACATCTGCTACATATGTGCAGGGGCCTAGATCTAGGCTGTGTATGCTCTTGGGTTGGTGATTCAGTCTCTGAGAGCCCCAAGGATCCAGGTTAGTTGAGTCTGTTGGTCTTCCTGTGGAGTTCCTATCTCCTTCAGGGCCTCCAAACCTTCCTCCTATTCTTAATCTTAGATGTACAGTACAAATCCTTGTGCTCTAAGGTGATACCTATGCACATTCTTTCAAAGATTTCACCAAGTGAATGTTAATTTTTTTCTGTGCAAAGTATTGTAGTATTTCCTAGCTGATACATTCTGTATATAAGAATAATTCTAATCAAACCACATGAGAACAATTGTTCTAGCAATCAGCAGGTCAAGAAACACTCTGTGGTCAGTATGTATGCCTCATGTGTTATAAATACTGGCAGTCTCTGCCTGAGGCCTCTGTCACCTGATCACTGTTCACCTCTGCCATCATCCCAGAAATTTTTTCATCTCTTCCTTCTTGGCTAAAATTCTACCTTTAATATAAAACCATTAATTGGATCTGCTCAATTTCTCAATTCATATCACCATGGGAAATATTTTTTCTACTTTTGATTAAATAGTTTATTATATAAAATTCAGTTTATTGTACTTCACTGCAAAGTCCTTAAGTGTACAGTCAAGTTTGATTTGGACAGGGTCATTTGCAGGAAGCTTTCACTAATAGGTGGTTAATTTAGAAGAAAAGAGGAAATTAGAGTGACTCATAAGGGTCTCATTGGCATGCAATGAGGTAATACATTTAACAAGAAAGATATAAGTAATGTTTATTATGCTTTGTTCTGAAAGCCCACACAAAAGGGAGCTGGGGTGTAAGACTAGCCCCACAGCAATAGCAACCAAGTTATTTTATCTCAGTTCAATGCTTAGCTCAAAGGAAGCACTCAGTAACTGGTTATTATTATGACCACTTAACAAAAGAGTGTTGAGTCAAAGCTGGATGAATGGAATTGGCAGAGACATAGATTATCTGCAATAGCCTTTGGGCCTAGGGAGAGTTCCATTCATCATTCTGCTATTAGTTTTCTAGTTAATCTGCTGTTTTATTTTTCTGTGTGAGTGACTGTGACTCTCTGATTAAAAATCAGCAGATCAGGAAAATGAATTTAGAGTCCTTGGTAGTTTTAATGGCCACATCAGATTAACTGCAAGACTGATTCAACTATGCACAAATTTGATATTAAGATAGATGAAAAGAATCCGATTGGACCAAAAAAATGATTTTGAGACTGCATAGATCAAACTAATTTTCTGTCTTTGTGCAATTCAGTTCAATTCAACCCTTCAAATATATGGAGCAAGCACTGCAGGGGATGGTGAGAAAAATGTCCCTGTTGCTAAGGAGTTTATAATCAAGTGTGAGTATCTTAGGGGAGTGAAGGGAATATGCTGTCTATATAAAAACCAGAATAGAAGTCACTGTAAATCCATTTCTAAGGTTTCAAGGGTTCTGAGGTTCTGTAGCAGAATGGATTGTGTCCCTAGTGAGGAAATGGTGAGAAAGGAGAAGAGACCTCTGGTTGGCCAGTGCAATTCTAGGTCTCAAATGATGACAATGAGGTGTTCTCTCTGCAGAGCAGTGAGAAGTTTATAGATTCCAGGAGATTCTGGGTCTGACTATTACCAGGATGGTGGAGACATTTTATGAAAGAAGAACTCTGCCATTAAATACACAGGAGCATGTGGTGCTGTGGAAACTTTTGTTCCCTACAAAGTCATGCAGACACTGATTCTTTGGTGCAAGGGTCAGGAACCGTGGCTCTCAGGAGTGATGGAGACAATTGGGCTCCATCTTCAAGAACGGGATGAAGCCTTCATAAAAGGGCTTGGTGGAGGGAGTTCTCTCCTCTTTCCTTTCTACCTGTATTCTTCCTGTCCAGAGGACTCAGTGTTCAACATGCCATCTTGGTCAGAGACCTCAACACTGACCAGGTTCTGGTACCTTGCTCTTGAATGTCATAGTCACCAGAACTCTCAGAAATAAAATTCTTGTACATACTACCGCTGAAGTATTGTTTCAGGACCATAAAAGAGACTAAGGCAAAATTATATCAAACTAATCTTTTTTTGGAGGGGCTGTGATTATTAAATTGGTACAAATGAGAAATGAAATATATATAAAGCAGCCATATTTCAGGAGAGCCTTAGGGACAAACTGAAAGAAAAATGAGGTACATTTAAATTGATGAATTAAACAGTTGTATCCAAAGGATACTGATTAATAGATAAATGTTACCCTGAAGGACACTGTTTAGTATCTTTTCATGGGCATCTAACTTTAACACTGCTTGATTTATATTTAGGAGAAACCTCTGTAAAGATACAGAAGACATGCTCATTAATCTTCAAATAAACAAGCTGGGAAGAATGGCCATAACCAAATATTGCTGAAGTCAGACCATCCAATGATCTTCACTATGTTGATATTATGGTTAAAATACATTATTAAGTCTAATCATCCTAATTTTGGTCAAAAAGCCATCGGTGGGGCTGAAAAAAATAGCTCAGTAACCAAGCGTATGTGTTGCTCTTGTAGAGGACCCAGGTTTGCTTCTCAACACCCACTTGGTGGTTGCCTTTTGTGGGTCTATGGATGCACACACAGACACACTTTAAGGCATATGCAGACCTAAATTCAGGCAAAATACTAGTATACAGAACGTAAGGTAAATATTAAAAAATGAAAGCACAAGCAACAAAAAGCCAGTTGTACCTGAAAGAGATGGCAGAGGTGTGACCAAGTAACAGTGAAACAAACTTCTAGTTATAACGAGTTGGTGGGGAGGAGTAGAAAGTGTTACATAATCAGTGAGCAGATCACTACCATCACCACCTCCACAGCAGCTTAAGGAGCTCTTTGCCCTATTTACAGAAAGACCATCTCTGGAGAGGCAGGAGTGGCCCCACCAATCACAACACACCGAGAACACAGCGGTTCTATGTGTGACATGCAAAACCCAAAGAATATCCAGGGGGAATATAATTATGTGTGTGAAGCAACTGCCAAGGTATTCCATTCAGAACATGCAAAGGCCCCCGAAGTTCACGAGTCTGGATTAGAGGTGTCCTAGCAGAAATACGTGAAAATGTCTCAAGTGACCCAAGGGCTGTCATATGAGGAAAGCAATTTAATTTCTTTCATGGAGCTTCAAAAGGCAGAACTAGACTAGCGATCCTAATGAAAAGAACACGGAATTCAGCTTATTAAGGAGTTTTCTCAAAGCAAGAGTTGTTTGACAGAGCAAAGCACGGCTCCTGCTGCCAAGTTTCCTATCAACTGGGGCAGCATTGGGGGTAGTTTGGATTTGTTGTTTCTTTTTCTTGTCTTCTTAAGAACTCTCCTTGATTTCATGGCTGAGCAATGACAGGAGAAAATGAAAGGATGGAAGAAATCCACAAGAAAGTTATAGATTTATGTGTGTGTGTGTGTGTTGTTGTTGTTGTTGAGAAACCAAGTACTTCAATGCCTGCTAGGCAAGCACTCCAATTGCTAAGTTACACCCTGCTCCTGACTTTTACATTTCTTGTTTTTACACTGACCTCATTTAGCACGATGAGGACTTTCAGGCTTAGAAAGAAGTTTGTGTGAGGTTGCTCAAGGTAGATGGTCAACTCCAAGGAAGAAAGTCCCCTAATCAAGGAGGGTGGGAAGTAGGACAGAGGTGGCTCTGGAGAATTTACTGGCCTCTGTCTAGTGAGCTTGGTGATGGATATGGGATGGGAGGAAATAGATTCTGCTAAAGGAATTGGTCACTGTTGGGGAGGAGAAAGACAAAGGCAGATTTTAATGAAAGGCCTTGCACAGAACAATGTAATAAGCAGGTGGTTGTTTACAATGGGTTGAAGTTCCAAGGATCACTAGAGGGATGTGGAAGGGTAAGGAGTGGAGGAGGGTGGATATCGTGGCAGAGGTCCTGCAACTGAAGTGGCCACCGTAGATAGTGAAAATCAAGGGTTGGTGGGCCAACATGAGTAGCAGGTATCCAAGAAAAGAAGAGGTGCTGAGAAGTAGGATGTAGTTGATCAAGACACCTCTCAGATTTCCTTTTTTCCCTTACAGTCTGTTTCTATTATAGTATAACTGGTGGCCTACCATCTATTCTGCAGCAGTAGCCGCTTATTCTGAGCTCTTGGTCCAAATAACAGTGGAACAAAAACCTGGTTTCATAATTCCATAATCCTCCCCCTTTCTCTTTCATAATTCATACTGCTCTTCCAATATCTTTTGTAGGGGACTAAATCATGAAACAATCCCAATTGTCTGGATTTCTAGCAACTTATTAGAACAGACTATAGACAGAGAAACACAAAGGAGGGGACAGGAAGTGCCCCCATCACAGAAGCAGACAGGTAAAGCACATATTTTCAGAACTGTGTAGCATTTCTAATACAGAACATTGGAACCCTCTGAGATTGCAGCTTTGGATACTGTGGCTCCTGAATGGAAAACCACTGTCGTCCCATTAACTAGACCTTGATCAGTATTGCTTGGTTCATAAAGACTGGATCAACAAATACACATGATGATTGTCATAGTTAATTTTGACTTGACAGGCTCTAGAATCCCCTAGGACATAAACTTCTCAGCATACCTGTGAGGAATTATCTTGATGAAGTTGAAGAGGGAAGCTCCACTGTAAATATGTGGCACTGTTCCATAAGCTTGGGTTCCAAGCATTAAAAGAAGAAAACTATCTGGGTACAAGAACTGGCTGCTTTCTGCTTCCTGATGGCCAATGCACCATGACAAGCTGGTCTCTGATTGTTGCCACCATGACCCCTAACCCCATGATGCCATGATGGTCTGTATCCTTTAGGAACTGTAAGCCAAATGGAACCTTCTTTCCTTGCATCGCTTTTTTCCTGGTGTTTTATCACAGCGATGTGTAAAGTAACTAAGACAATGCCCAGAGCAGGTCAGTGTCTGCCCATCTCCACTGTATCACTGTATCCCCTTCCTGTTTCATTTCTAAGAGACTCTACAATCTGAGAGCTGAACCTAAAACAACTTTTCAATTTCTGAAGTGAGAATTTTGACAGGGTAACTCACGAGTAAATAGGATTTGTTTTTCTTTGCTATTCATGAGAAATTCTGTCCTAGAGATGGCTGTATTTAGTGGCAAGTGGAGAATATTTATAAGGACATCTTTCTTGGGAGTGTTTCTGAACAATTTAACATATAAGTGATCTTCAGAAAGTCCTTGTGCAGTGTGACTGTGTAAAATGGCTGAAGGCATGCTAACAACCATCTGGAGATGGCATTTAAAAGGAAGTTAAAATGTCCTCTCACATTTCATTTGGACTTCAATTCTTCTTAGCCATGGGGTAAAATTTGCCTTCTCTGTTAAATAGCCATACTTTGCTTGTCATGGAATCTGGAATAACACCCTGTGTGTCTTAGGTTTTCACATATTTTTCTCTACAATGCTATTTTTTTTTCAGATTGTTGCCATTCTTCCTATTGCCCCCAAATAAACAAGTTTTTAAAGAAAGTAGAGGAAGGTTTTTTCTGAATACCTTAAACATTCAACTTCACCTTCAAAAGCAGGTTAAGGGCCAGCAAGATGCCTCACTGTGTAAAGACCTAATGACCTGATTTTAATACTCAAAAACCATATTGTAGAGGGAGAGAACAGACCCTCCTCTGATACACACGCACACGCACACGCACAGAGCAGCAGCAGCATACACACATACAAATAAATAGACAAAGGTAGAGACTATTAACAATTGTTTAAGTAGTTCGTATTAATACTCCATTCTACAAGAATGGACAGGTATCAATCACTAGACATACATGGTCTTTGGAGGGAAGGTTTCTTAATGTCACCTTACAGAACAAGGGACTGCAAAAGCTTACTTTCTGCCTCTCTTCACCTGTGCACTTTCAATGAAGGAGATTATGTTATTTCCCGTGTTAAGGCTATGAATATGCCAGGAGTAGTCTGAGTATCTCAGCGCAGCTCCCCGCCTCTCCCTCCAGCACTCTATGCTGACTGGCTGGACCTGTGGTTGATATGTAATAGGTCTGGGTGATGTTTATCTATGTGGAAGGATTTCTACTGGGATTCTATTCCAGAGAGCTTTCTTGATTAGTCATGAAACTACTTTCCATAATAGAATGTATTACAACAAAGCTTCTCGTTAGGATTATAAGCATGATAGAGCAAATCTGTCTTCCTCTTCATTCAGAGAGCTCTGACTTAGAAGAAATCTAGTAAATCCTGTCTCAAAGAAAGATGCTTTGTTGGCAGTTACTTTGAATCATCTTGTGGCCATGAGGAACCCCTAAGCCTGGCATGTAGAAGGGTCTTAGTAAGATGGATTGCAAAGGGAGAGAAAATCTGATTAGACAGGTGACCCATCCTAATCAGAAACTAACAGTGCCAGCTGAACAAGGCCCTTCTGGTCCCAGCTGACTGTGCAGGAAACCCTTTCCCAGGTGCCTTTTCTTCCTCACTTAGCTCTGTGCATTCCTCCCAACCCCTATCTCTCTTAATATCCTGGTCTTAAATTTCTAACAAGCTATGTCTGTGATAATTGAGATTTTGTTACAAGATATAACTGCAATCCTGGCTGTGTGGCAAGGCTAAAAAAGGCATCTGTGTAAATATGATTGTGTTTGTAATCTCATCCCTACTCCAGCCTACAGCCTTTGATAGGATTAACTGAAATCTAGCGCTCAGGTAAATTGGCACTGACTGAAATCCATCTGTGATCCTGAGGGTGGGATGGCATGGTGTTACTCAGACTATTGTAATCAGGATCCCAAGCATGAGAGACATGTTTGTTGGCAGGCATGGTCGGGTGGGCATTCTTCTTTTGTGGAGCCAGGTAGCAGTGACCACATAAGAACATCGTGTCTTTCATCACTGTGTCATTTTCTGAAATGGACTGCATGTGAGATGGTTTAGCAACACTGAGAATCAAGCTAACCCATGGCTAGACCATAGCTAGGAAAGGGGAAGTGTTTAGCTTCTGGGTAAATGCAGGGAGCTCTAGCTTAGGCAAGCTGTTGAGTAGTCTCCCAGGTAGGAGGGACAGGCTGCCAACATAGGCCTGTGTGTGTATGTGTGTGTGTGTGTGTGTGTATGTGTGTGTGTACCAAGTACTTGTGTCACCTATGGAGATGAACAAATAGATGGATGTTGTATTTCCAAAAGATAGACAAAATTTGGGTCACAAACCTATTGCAATGATGTGCTAGGCCTCTGTCAACAACCAGCAAGTGAAGATGAAAACCAGGGGCAACATCTGAATACACAGTGACATCAAATGTCTCTTCACTGCAATATCAATGAACTGAGACAGTCAGGTGGATGAGAGTGTGAGTTACCTGGGTAGCTCTTTTCTAAGTGTGCTGGCTACAGGTGTGTATTTTGTCCTGTCTTCCCAGGTCTGGCCTGTGATGTTCATCAGGGCTACTTCTACAACTAGGTCTTAGTTACTTTTCTATTGCCATGACAAAAGCACCATGACTAAGACAACTTATGAAAGAAAGAATTGAATCAAGTTAGAGTCGGTGACCATTATGGCAGGGAACATGGTGGCAGGGAGGAAGATGGGCAGGCAGGCAGACATGACATTGAGAAAGTAGCTGAGAGCTTACACATTGAGACAACAACCACAAGACAGAGAGAGCTATCTGATAGTGGTGCAAGTCTTTTGAAAGCCCACTCCCAGTGACTAACCTTCTCCCACAAGGCCATACCTCCTAATCCTTCCAAAACCGTTTCACTAACTGGGGACCAATTATTTAAATATATAAGCCTATGTCACCATTATCATTCAAACCTTACAGATCACCAGAAGGATGCTGTCTGCACTTTAAGGAAAACTTGAAGAACTCAAGCAATTACTGTATATGTTCTGAGTCAACTCACTGTAAGATTTTTCTGGAACTTTGGCACTGAAAGAAATCTTTCTTATAAAGACTTAAGCTTATGAAGATTTAACCTTTACATTGTTTTAGAAATTGTATCACAAAAATTTGTACAAAACTGATATGGAGGTTTCTGATAAAATTAAACATGTATCTACTCCATCATCTGGCATATGTTCACAAATTGACTACAAGGATATTCCCAGCAACCTTAATCATAATATGTTCACACTGCAGGGGTTTACCAATTTGAGATTGTGCATCAGCAACTTTGCACATTAGAGGACATTCAATCTCAAATATTTTGTTTTATTACAAAGAAAAAAACATTTCCCATATTCTTAAAGCAATAAACGAACTTTTTGCCAATTTTATCCTGTAATTATTTTTTTAACTTCCTTTTTTGGGTAAACTTTTGTTGCACTATGACTGACAGATTATGTACCCACTAAGCACATTTACTTACTTGTTACTATTTGCTGTGAAGTGTCCTCCATAGGCAATGATTTAGGTCCTGTGTACGTAGGATCTCACTGAGAGATGCAGGGCAAAAAGGGTGAGACTTTAGGACTATAGCTCTTTTTACTTGGAGCCCAGGCTGCCTCTGCTTCTCAATTGCTGCTAAAATGTAACCAGCTGTCCTGTGCTCCTGGTACTACATCTATAGGTAATTCCAACTGATCCTTCCCTTTCACAACTGACTATGGTTCCAGAATCATGAGTCAGAATAAATGTTCTTCTTTTAAGCTGTTTGAGTCATAGAAATGAAGAAAGTAACTAATACAGAAATTGATACCAGGAGTGGGGTGATTATGAAAGACCTGACCACATGGTCCATAGGTCCTTGGAACTGGTTTGCAGGAAGAGCATAAAAGAGTTTGGAGTTTTGGGCTAAGGAAGTCCTAAACTGATGTAAGCAAAGCTTGATCAGAGATTCCTGTGGATGCGTAAAACACTACAGCTCAGGTTGAAAGTAAAGGTTGTGCTCATGAAGTTTCAAAGGGGAACAAGAATTCCATCATGAACTGAGATAACCTGATAAAGATTCTGGCTACTGGGATGAGAGAAATGGCTCTGTGATTAATAGTATCCTCTGCTCTTCCAGAGAACCCAGGCTTGATTCCAAGCTCCCACAGGGTGATTCATAACTTTTCCAGTAGATATAATACCACCTCCTGGCCTCTGTGAGTACTAGGCATGTGCATGGTACAGACATAGGTG
This sequence comes from Grammomys surdaster, assembly GCF_004785775.1. Classification (NCBI taxonomy): domain Eukaryota; kingdom Metazoa; phylum Chordata; class Mammalia; order Rodentia; family Muridae; genus Grammomys; species Grammomys surdaster. Next base: position 15,842,381 of record NW_021604636.1, on the reverse strand, counting down.
CAGGCAAAACACCAATGCACATAAGTTACACACAATAGATAATTAAAAAGTATATTTTTTTTCTGCCCATGTCCTGAAATTTTAATTGAGGTTGAATTCAAAAGTAAAAGTTTAGTTTTGGCAGAAGAGACAGTATAGGTGTAATATGGTTGTTGGCTTCCTTTCCCTCCATTTACAGTGAAATCAGAGAAAAAAGTGGGAGGCAAAAGGTATGAAAACATTTGAAGTTTGGGAATGCAAACATGGTTAAAGTTTCAGAAAATGTGGGTACAGATAAGGCAGAAAGAACAAAATGATCATAGTTGTAGAAAGAGATTAGAAGTCTCCGAGCTCCAAATCCTCAGCTATAAGTGTAGTCCTCACCATTCATCATCCTTTTATCTTTGCAATAGATGAACAACATCACAGAAAACCATAAAACCATAACCAGTCAAAATTCAGAGCTGTTGAGCCAAGTCCCAAAAGATATATCTACAAAACAATCCCATTCCTAAGCCTCAAGGAACGTTTCAGAAGAGAGGGTGGAAAGATTGTAAGAGACAGGGAGTTAGGGAGTTTTCTGTGAGATTGTGTCTCGTAGTAATGTCAGAAACCACATACCTAAAGCCTTACCAACATGACTGCCCAAACACAAGCCAAACAAGAACAACAATAACAATAATAGTCAAGCCAATGTGGACAGAGAAAGCCCATGAGGCCTCAACGCTACACAAGGAACTACAGGCACCCAAGGAATGTTCAGAGTTGGAGAAAGAGTCTTTCAGGGAACATTTCCCAGAAACGATCCAGGGAAATAACTTTTAAAAGAAGTTATTTAATTTTATTTTTGTTTAGTGGGACTCTTCCCCAACATGAACTTTGTAGATTACCATGTCACATTGCAATGTCAAAGGTTTGGATATGCCTGCTAGGGTATAAAAATGCAAATTAATTTGAAAAAAAGAGTGTCTGGAAGAGTCTCAAGAATATAGAGTCTCCAGGATACTCTGCTGCAACAGAAATACTCAAGGAATTATTCTGTCAAGTAAAGTCATCCAGGTCACCTGATGCCATTGCATCCAAGATCCTAGGAGGCCAGTCTCTGTCTTGAGAGGACAGCAGAGCTTGGTGTTTTCACATTGAGCTGATATTACAGGCATACAGAATACAAGAGTGACATTTTCATCAAGGTTTACACCAAGGCTCTAGGAAACTACTAATTCCAGACAGCATAGAAGAGAATCAGATTCACTGCATTGAGCTATTAAATGGATAAGATAAAGCTATTAAAGTGAAGATTACGTTGTGGTAGTACTGTTGGACATCTGCTGGGGAAAGCTGCAGGGGCTGGCGCAAAAGAGAACCAAGACATTCTATAAGCAACAGAGATGTAGCAGTAGGTGACGAAGCCTGTGAGAGTGCCAGTGCTACCATCATTGGCCCCAGATGCTGGACGTGGAGCCTGTGATGCTGAATTTCAATCTTGCTTTCATTTGATCTCTCTTCACTACTCTCCATGTCTTCCCTTTTGGAATGGAAATACTTATTCACTGCCATTATATATTGGAAATTTGTTAATTAATTGATAAGGGATCATAGCAAAACAATTTTTTTCTTTGAGTCTCAGAATAATGTTGGGCATGCTAAAATTACAGGGACTTTTAAAGATATACATTCAGAGCCTGTGCATGACATGCATGAAATGTCTGAGGGGAAAGCTGGAATTTGTGACTTAGACATGAAATGTGCCTCATAATCTCATGTGTTTAATACTGTGTCCTCAACTGTTGGCACAATTTATGGAACATAGAGTCTATCTTGCAAATGTGGAACCAAGAGTAGAACATGAAGGTTGTAATTTGTCTCTAGTTTTGGCCAAAACTCTCTTTGCTTCCTGATGACCACCTTGATTCTCTTAGTGTTTTTAATGCTGTGAAGAAATAACAGGACCATTGCAACTCTTATAAAAGAAAACTTTTCATTGGAGATGGCTTACAGAGTCAGAGGTTTCATCCATTATAGCCACGGCAGGAAGCATGGCAGCAAGCAGGCACACATGGTGCTGGAGAGCTGGCTGAAAGTTCTACATCTTGATCTGCAGGCAACAGGAGGAGACTGTGTGCCACACTGGGCATAGCTTTAACATATATGACCTCAAAGCTTGCTTCCACGGTGATGCACTTCTTCTAAGAAGGCCACACCTACTCCAACAAGGCCACACCTCTTAATAGCACCACTCTCTATGGGCCAAGCACTCAAATATATGAGTCTGTGGGGGCCATTCCTATTTAAACAGCCACATTCTTCAAGTAACCATTTTCTTCACATTCAACTGCCACATCTGCCCACTCCTGTCACCAGGACTTCATGCCAGGATGGGCAGTACCCTCTGAACTGGGAAGCACAATGAGTCCTTCCTCTGCTGTATTGTTACTGTAACTGTTTTGTTTCTCTGTGACAAGAGAAGTCACTAATAGACTTCAGACTTCTGAAACACAAATGTTAATTACAGGTAAAAGCATGAGAGAAATCTGTAATTACACAGTACAATACTACTCAACACCAAACTGATGTACTTTATAATAACATGAATGCACCTTAGCCACATTCATGAAAAGAAGCTAGATGGTCTAGAATGAGCAAAATTAATACCTCATACTGTTTATTAGAACAGATAAAAGTCTGAAATCTAACCTGAGTATAAAATGAAAGAACTTAAAAAATAGATTCATTTAATGTGTTTGAGTATTTTGCTTTCATGCATGTGTGTGTACCACAAGCTTGCCTGTGCCCCTGGAGGACAAAGGAGTGTTACAGATTCCTCTGGCATTGGAGTTACAGATGTTTGTAAAACATCTTGTGGATGTTGGGCACTGAACCCAGGTCTTATGCAGGAATAACAAGAACTCTATCTATCTATCTATCTATCTATCTATCTATCTATCTATCTATCTATCTATCTACTTACTTACTTAGTCACTTTATATACCACTCACTGCTGTCCTCCAGGTCATCTGGTCCCACTGTCCTTCCCCAGTGTACCCTTCCCTTCTCCTCTGAGTGGGTGGAGGCCTCCATGTGTATCTCCTACCCTGGCTCTCCAAGTCTCTGTAAAGATAGGTGCATTCTCTCCTTCTGACAAGGCAGCCCAGCTAGAACAACATATCCCACATAAAGGCAACAGCTTTTGGGATAGCTCTTCCCTCTCTAGTCTTCGAGGCCCACATGAAGACCAAGCTGCACATCTGCTGCATTTGGGGGGGGGGGGGGGGCGGGGGTACTAGGTCCAGCCCAGCCTGTGTACACTCTTTGGTTGGTAGTTCAGTTTCTGAGTACCCCAAGTGTCCAGGTTAGTTGACTCTGTTGGTCTTCCCGTGGAGTTCCTATCCCCTCCAGGCATAAGAATCCCCAAACTCTACCCACTGTTTGGCTGTGAGTGTCTGCATTTCTTGTAGTCAGGATAAATTTTGGGTTGAAAGTTTTTTGAGTGGGTTGGTGTCTCTATCGCTCCACTGGGGTTCCTGCCTGGCTACAGGAGTTGGCCTCTTCAAGTTCCATATCCCCAGTGCTGTGAGTCACAGCTTAGGTCACCCCATTGATTCTCAAGTGCCTCCCTTATCCCAGGTCTCTGCCTCATCCTAGAGATGCTTCCTACCTCTCTACCCCTGTCAGTTGCAGATTAACATCCATTCTCTTGGTCATCTGGCCATCTCTCCTGTCCCTTCCCACAGCTGATCCTGAACACCTTGTTCCACTCCCCATCCCCTCTCCCTCCCGGTTTCCTTCCTCCATCTGCCTCTTATGACGATTTTATTCCCTCTTCTAAGTGAGATTTAAGCATCCTCACTTGGGCCTTCCTTCTTCTTTAGTTTCTTGGATCTGTGGAGTATAGCATGGGTATCTTATGCTTTATGGCTAATATCCACTTATACCATGCATGTCCTTTTGGGTCTATGTTACCTCATTCATGATGATTTTCCAAGTTCCATTCATTCAGCAAGTACTCTTAACTATTGAACTATCTTTCTAGCCTCCTGCCCCCCCCAGTACAAGGACTTTAATTTTTTCTTTTAAAGCTAAATATACATTAGTATACAACTCAGCAATCTTATTTTTGTTACTGTATTTCACTTGTTAAATGGCTAATGGGTAAAATAAGACCCATTTTTACATGAAACTGTACATGTGAATGTTAAGAGTGAGTTTCTTCATAAAACCCCAAATCTAATGGTAATCCTGTGCTCCTTCACTGTGTGTAGGGGTGGGGTGGGGGGAGGAAACCATGCCATGGCATACCAATGTAATGAAATACATGGCAGTAATTAAAAAGGGACATAATACTCATGCCCACAATGTATGTTAATGAAACTATGCTCCAAAGGCTGCATGAAAATGATTTCACTTATATTACATTTTTCAAAAAATAGGTTAGTGGCTGCAACTTGTAGGTCACCATGGGAAAACACTGAGATTGACAAAAATGTTCTCTGTCTTTATTGTGATTTCTGAGTCTGCTCACTTGTGAGAACACAGAGCTATGGCTTCACCTCTGGAGGTTTCTCCTCCTGCAGATGCTGCACATATTGTAGGTGCTTCTCAGGGGAAACAGCCTGGGAAGAAGAATCAAGACATTAGACTAGAAATTTCTACTAGATGACGTGTCCTTGGCATCCACATGAAACTCCTCATCTCTTAACATCATAGGCCCCATGGGCTGGCAGTAGTCAGGAGAGTCTTTCTCTTTCTAGACATTTTGCCTCAGGCCTTAGCCTGGGCATGTGTTTTTTAGATTATAGAAATCATTTCTCTTGGTTTGGAGAGGGCCAATTACATGAGACAGAAGACTTTAACCAGCCAAGTGACACCAAGCAAGGATAAGACATTAACAGAGTGAATAGCTCAATGTGATGGGTGCTAGCTAAGGCTCAGCTGTGTATCCTCCATCACCATAGCCAGAAATGAGGCTAGAAATTGAGGAATGAAAAACATTTTGATGAGCAACTGTCTCTTTCATGCTCTGAAGTCTGTTAGAGTGACGTGTAACGTTTTGGTTTACACCTGGGTGACTTCCTGCGGCGCTTTATTATTCACAAACTCTTTTAGATAGACAAATTCAGAAGGGTGAAGAGGAAGGTCAGGTAGAAGGGACCTAGTAATTCTGAATGAGGCATATGAATTATTTGTGGATTAGTACTCCAGCTCTCCTTGTTTACTGTAACCATAGGTAATGGAGTCATTGGTGTAACATGAGTGTTATTTGACATAATGCACTACAGGCAAATTATCAACTGTTATGTGTAGGTACTTATGAGCTGACTTGAGTGTAAGGGGCAAGATAGAATGAAACTTTTACATAATAAGATACCGAACAATGAGACCTTTCTAGGAGCTACATGGAAAAATAACTTTTATTCGCCAGAATTGTTGTCTCAGAGGTTTACTGCTGAATAAACTCACCTTTTCTAGATCTTTCTGAGCTCTAGCTGGCTGGTTCAACTCAGCTTTTGTGGCTCAAGCTTCTTTCAAGCAGACTGATTCAATCTGGCTTCTCTCAGTTTCTGACTGAATTGCTCTGCTTGGCCTCAAACTAACTATAGCAACCTGTAGCAATCTTCTAGCTCCTTCTCATTCTCTGGCTTCAGCTCCCTCTGCTGACCTGCATTGAACTGCATGAACTCAGGGGGGAACTCAACTTCACTGTACGGTACTCACTGCACTGACTCCCAACTGAATCCTGACTGACACCACTCACTGAAATGCCTGGAACTGCACTCACTGAACCCAACTGACCAAACAGAACTGTCTTCAACTCAACTCAATGAATGAATGAACAGACTAGAACTCAGAGATCTGCAATGCTTCTATCTCCTGAGTGCTGGGATTAATGGTACCTCTGTATTCCAGCCGTATTACACAGGCCTAGAAAGTCTTCGGATGTGTTCCCTTTCTAGGGAAGCCATATTGCTGGATTAAAGTTCCTTCTACAGTTGCAAATGAATTTGAAAATGTTAAAGCAATGACCTCGTAGGGAAGTCACTTTAGTGAGAATTAACCCTAAGTATCAGCTGTTGCTTATTAGATATTCTATTAGGAACTATGGAGAGTGCATTGTGGAAAGGGATGGTTATGTCAACACAGAGCAGGTCATTATTAGAAGCAGTAAAGGGAACCTAAGAGAGTGTGGTCCTGCCACTGCATCAAAACTACTGAGCTGAAGTGGAGCATGCCAGCCGAGCTCCTGTGAACAGCACTGGGTGTGAAGTAAGTAGGTGAGCTCAAAGAGCAGACTAGAGATCTGAGCAATGCTCTAGGCCTACATATTATTACGTTTCTCCTAAATAGACCAACTGCTGAAGACCCTATCCTGGAGAGAACATGCATTTAGTCATCAGTGCTGGAAGTTAGGATTAAAACGATAAATGTAGCATACTTAGAAGAAAATATAGAAAAACTTTATACCCATACAGTAAGCCTACATAACATGCTTTCCATAAAGGAATTAGTGGGATTAAACTGTATATAAACAAATTTACAGACAACATTTCATGGCTGGCTCTTAAGAGATGTTTGGGGATTAACTTTTGAAATTGTTGTTAACATGCTCTGTAACCTGAGAAAACTTTCTCTATAAATTAATCCCTGGGCGTCAGGAAGGGACCAATGATGTGAACACTATGTATGGTGTGCTGCACATGTCTGATCTTTTATAAAATCAAGTTTTTAAGCCAAAAAGACAGGCATCTGTCCCTTTCCTCGGCATCCCTAGGCTGAGCCACCAGGCACTGAAATGCTGGGGAGTACTCTGTGGTGGGTGGAATGTTTCTAAATCTGCATCCTTAACAACGGAGTAGTGGAGCTATTTGTGCCACCAGACACAGTCCTGGGAATTATTGAGATGGAGTTTCTTAAGCTTGAAGGGGTGAGGGTGGCTATTAATTAATACCCAATTAGGCTGAAAAAATCCCAGCTATTTTTGGCTTCTGTGTATGCCTGGAATAGAGGACTGTGTGGACAAAGAAGCAAGAGCTGGACAGAAAAGAATGGCAGGGGCACTGGGAGCCACCCTTTGGACACTAAGCTTTTGTGCTAGACAGCAAGCCACCCACCCCTCCCCAGTTTCCTGCCAACAGAAAAGGTCCTCAGCCTACAGCAGTACCCACACCCACATGTTGGATGATCATAGCCTCAGGAAGTCTGCATGCCATCCTGGAAAAGCGAGAGTGGGAATGAGATAAGAAAGGAATTACCCAGGCCTCTATGTGCATCTCTGGTGACATCCTTTGAAATCTGGTTTCCTCTCTGAGATTTTGCTTTTTGATCTCTCAGTTAAAAAGTCTGGCCCGTGTGAAACACAAATCCCTTCTGCTGAGATATCTTGCCATTGATCCAGTTCCTCTACTGAAGAGCTTATTTCAGAACAAAGGATTCAGAGTGACTATCATCAGGCTGACTGCTGGTCTTCCTGGAACAAGCCATGCTTCTGTCCTTTGGCCATAGCATTGCTTGTGAGGATAAGAAGTCTTCTGGACAGGGCAAGTGTCCCCCTACTCTGTCCCTGCTTTCTGTTCTGCTTTCTGTCTTCTTCTATGTCTATCTGTCTCCTCTTTCTCTTCTTCCCTTTCTGCCCTTCTCTCTATTTCTTTCATAGCAAACACATTTTTTTCAGCCAACAAAATATGACAATACATTTTTTCTCCTGTGGATAACTCTACAGACAATCAAGAAAATGCATTTCAGTATGATGGAGTGTCATACACATTTAATGTATAGCAAAATAAATTACTCTACAAACTAAGAAAAATGTTTCACTACTGCAGAGTCCAGAAATATTTGAAGATAACAATTTACTTCAATTAACAGTTATTTGAGAAAAGAAAAAAATACTCATGAGCCAGAATATGCTGTTTATCCAGGTCTTTGGCTTTTGGTGGGTGATTTTTCAACCAGACTGTTGGATAGTGGACAGGCTGCCATTTCTGTTGGCTTGCTCATTCTTTATGTCAGGACTGTATGTGACTTTGGACCTGGCTAAGGGCCTGCTGGGCTCACTAGATTCTCATTGTACAGATGCATAGTTTGAACTTTCATTTAGCACAGTTTTGGGGCACTGTCATTTTGTACATGTACTCTCACTGGGTTGCCAGCTTCTTGAGGGTAAAAAGGGCCCAGATGACTGAATTCACCATGCTGAGAACTTGGCACAGGGTTTCCACTATGGTAGCTAACCAATGCATGAGTGGAGGATGAAGGAGCAACTGCAAGACTTTGACTCATCTCTGCAAGAACTACAAAGCCAGTGTGTGGCTCCTTACCTCTCTATGGTTTGCAAAGTATGGATCAAACTGATGGTCTGCAAGACGATTCTAAGATTGATTCCAAGTACTTCCATGAACTAGGTTGTCTTTGGATAGCCTTTAGGGCAGCCTCTCATAGTATGGGGATCCATGGCAACTTCCCATGGGTTCAAATCATTGAGCTTTCCCTTGTCTTCTATAGGACATTTTCTGACCACCTATTGACCAATCTTCACTACCCTACACCAGCATTTCTGCTTTTTTCTAACTCTACTCTTCACTTTCTTCTGTAGCTCTTATAATCTTCTAATGCATTTTAAAAATGTCTTTTTGTTCATTATTTCCTGTATTTTAAAATACAAATTAGGTGCTTACTAAATGTGTACGGAGTGACTGCTAACTACTTTGAATGTATATTACCTTGAAACACTAACAAGGAGGTAGAAACTGGAGCATGAGGGATTCTTTTAAATGTACAGGGTACCTATTCCAATTATTATGTCTACAACACAACCCATACATGGAAGCATCATGGAGCATCCCAGAAGAAGATGGTATGACACAGAGGACCAGGATCTTTACTGTGAGATTTTATCTTCCCATACAACAGGAAGGCTGCAAACCTGAAATCTCAGTCTCAACAACATGGTAACCCAAACAAGGCCTGAATAATGACACTACCAGCAGATACATCATCGTGTATGAAAGAAGTATCCCGAGGCTCCACTCCCACATGAAGAGCTACAGGCGATTAATGACTGCTGTGAGAAGAAAAATTCAGTCTATCCCAGAGATGAGTCTCCTAATTGGCTATTCAATACCAAGTGTTCATCTTTAAATATATATATGGGAGCTGGTGAGATGGCCCAGTGGTTACGAGCATTGACTGCTCTTCCAGAGGTCCTGAGTTCAATTCTCAGCAACTACATGGAGGCTCACAGCTATCCATAGTGGGATCTGATGCTCTCTTCTGGTATGTCTGAAGACAGCTACAGTGTACTCATATCAAATGAACATGATCAAAATTTATTATATGGAATTCTCAAAGAATTAATGAAACCTTTCTTTTTAAAATTGGTGTTCTTTGGAAAACAGCCCATGAGAGATATTGTCTATGATGGAAGACAAAGGGTGTATGCTGTGTGTGTGAATTGGGCAGAGTTTAGGGGATCCACTTTACATACTGAAGCCATATAAAATATTTCTCTTGAAAGGTATTCTACTATCTTCATAAAGCATGTTTGAAATGTGCTGTTGTATAGCAGGACCTGCTTGTTGTCCTGGAGTGAAAAGCATTCTGAAGGGCCTTCATGTGTTACTCATAGTAACATAGTTTTAAAACATTCAACATGTTTTAAAGATGTGTTTTATTTGTGTGTGTGTGTGTGTATGTGTGTGTGTGTGTATGTGTGTGTGTGTGTGTGTTTCTCTGTGTGTATATGCCAAGTGTCTGTGGAGGCTACAGAGGCCAGACAAAGGTGTTGGATTCCCTGGTGCTGGAGTTATAGACCTTCTGGAAACTTTTAATTGCGGAGCTAACTTTTTAACTCCCATACTTATGTGAATGTGGAAATAGCACTGCTCTAATGTACATCAAGATCTGGATTTCCCAAGACTTTCCTACTCAATTTTGTGGCTCCACCACCCTGCTGTGATATAGTATCATTGTGTGGGAACATGTTAGGTTCACAGGTTCTAGGTCCCTACCCTGGCTCACTGAGTCAATATCTGCCAATGGAGACACACTCCAGCTGTTGAGAAGTTACCTCTAGGGGATGTGGCTTTGCCTTTGTAATGTCTGCTTTTGTATTATGCCGCAAACCCATGGAGAAGCTAAATTTCATCTGTAAGCATTCCTTGGTACTGTCTTCAACTGCTGACAGGATGGACAGATCAGCTTGTGTGGACAACTTCACCCCCTTCCACTGAAATGATTACACCCAAACAGCTGACTAGAGGCCCAGCACGGGGTTATGTGGCTGAAGAACACATACAGAGCACAAGTAATTGAAATACACTATTGCCTTGAACTTCATTTGAGCCAGCATTTTCAATTGCCCACCCCCCCCCCCGCCTGTTATAAAACCTTTGCCACTGCTTCTAGTAAGAGGTAAAATGAATGAATGAGCTTGCAGCTCAAAAATCGGCAGGAGAGAAAGAAGAGAGGAGGCAGATGATTATGAGGAGAAGGATAAAAAGGAAGAGGAGGAAAAGGAGGAAGAAGAGGAAAAGGAAGAAGAGGAGGAGGAGTCAAGTATTACAACCAAGCTGTGGCCTCTGAAAGCAACACTTACTAATGGCCCATGAAGTAGAACTATGCACACACTGTGAAAGGCAAGCTTTGCTAATTGACTTTGGGAAAAGAAGTTCCACAAGGCAGTCTAGCTTATGCCCACAGTAAAGCTTCAGGATATATGAAGCCAGTCAGAGAGATACCAGAATGTTTTTTGAGGAACTATAAGAGAAGGTATTGTTTTACGTCTGCAGTAACTTTGGGCTGTGGTCCTCTATGCTTCATCTCCCTGTAAGACTTTGATCATAACATTTAGCAGTGCTGTAGGAGGACACTGATGTGGTTTAGTTCCGGAACTATCCATTAAGAGATGAATAAAAAGTCAACCACATCATACACATCATTAGTTTGTATAATAAAAAGTGATTAAATACAGCTAGCTTTTAAATGCATGTAAAATAGACCTAGCTGAAAGTGTAAATTTTCATAATGTTTATGTTACAAATGGATTGAATTTCCTTAAATATCAAAAATAGCCATCTGACCTCACTGATAGCCATCAGCATTGAAGTCATTATTGGATTTTGACAGTTTTGCAAAAACTGGTTGGCTGCTGCTGCAAATTACATGGCTAGAACTGTTATGCTTCTAATTTATATCCCCCAATTATGTCTTCAGTGAAAAGGAACAATGTGCATGCCTTTCACATCTTTGTCAAAAGCCATGTAGCCATAGCTGTGTGGACTTTTGTCTGGGTCCTTCTATTCTATCTGAGACCTTCTCTGAATCTTTGTGTGTGTGTGTGTGTGTGTGTGTGTGTGTGCAAACACTATGCTATTTTTATTACTGTGACTGTAGTGTAACTGAAGTCAGATATGGTGGTGATGCCCACACTGCTATTTTTGTTCATGATTGGTTTGGTGATCTTTGACCACCAGTTCTGCCATGCTCATTTTAAGATTGTTTTTCCTATATCTGTATAGCTTTTTGGTTTGGATTACATTGAATCTCTGGATTGCTTTTGGCAGGGTGGCCATTTTCACAATGTTACTTCTTCTGTTATATTTCCACCGGAGGTTTTCATATCTTTCAATAACTTCCTTAATTTCTTCCTCAAGTGTTTTAAAGATTTTATTGTGAATGTTATTCATCCTCTTGTTTAGTTTCCTCCTGAGTAGTGTGTGTGTGTGTGTGTGAGAGAGAGATAGAGAGATAGAGAGAGAGAGAGAGAGAGAGAGAGAGAGAGAGAGAGAGGAGAGAGAGAGAGAGAGAGAGAGAGAGAGAGAGAGAGAGAGAGAGGAGAGAAACTGTGGATAGGACTGATCTCCTAATTTTTCAATATACATATTTTTTCAGTGTATGCATACATACAATTTTTATTTAAATAGTAATACACACACACACACACACACACACACACACACATATGAACACATATATATTTGGTTAGTCTGTAACAGTGTATCTCAACCTGTGGTTTATTTGTGACTCCTTTGGCAAACTTCTATCTACATTATGAATCATAACAGTGGCAACATTAGTTATAAGTAGCAACAAAATAATTTTATGGTTGGGGGTCACCACAATGTGAGAAACTGTATTAAAGGATCACAGCATTAGGAAGGTGAAGAACCACTGATATATAGGAATGTTAATTTTGTATTCTGCTGCTTTGCTGAAAGTACTAACTCTAAGAGTTTTTTGGTGGAATCATTAGGGTCTCTTACGTATACTATCATATCATCTCAAACCGGGCTCTTTGTCTTCTTTTCTTATTTGTATCATTTTTCTTGTCCTATTGATGTAGCTAAGAATTCAGATACAATACTGTGTATAAGTGTAGAACACCTTGTCATTACTGTACTTAATAAAAATGCTTTGAGTTTTTCTCTATTTAACATGATTCTGACTATAACTTTGTCATATATAATCTTTATTATGTTGAGATATGTCCACTGTAACACTTAGATTCTTCTGAACTTTTACAATGAGGAGATGTTTGATTTTCTGAATCTATTGAGATGACTCTATGATTCCTGTCTTTAAGGTCATTTATGTGATCAATCACATTTATTGATTTACATAGTTGAGCCATCCTTGAACCTCTGGAATGAAGCCAATTTGATGATGATATATGGTCATTTTTTGTGTAATTGTGAATTCAGTTTGAAAGTAATTTGTTGGAAATTTTTACACCCATGTTAAGCAAGGAGATTAATCTACAATTTTTTTCATTTTTATGTACTTCATACATGAATATATTTTATTTACATCATTTCCACCTTACTTCTCCTCCTATTTCACCTACCTCCCTCTTAAATTTGTAGCCTCTTTACCCTCCTGAGTCCAGATAGTATCACAGGAATTAATAAGTTTGGTAAACCTATCAGTGTTTCATATCTAAAGAAAACTGATTCTCCCTCCCTCAGAAGTCATTGACTGCTGTTGCTCTTGATGTAGATGTAGACTCTTATGAACTTTTCCCCCATCCATGTTGTATGTTGACTTGTATGGTCTTATGCAAACAACCATAAAGTTGGGAGTTCAAGAATGGGTACATCTCACATCCTGAAGACATTCTCTTCACAGCTGTCCTATTCCTCTGGCCCTTACTATATTTCTGTCTCCTCTTCCATGATGTAATCAAGTCTTAGGTATAAGAATTGTGTTATAAAGCTGGAGTAGCCATTCTAAAACCTCCAGCCCGAGAACACAAAGGAAGGGACTCATGGCTCTACCTGTATAGGTAGTTGAGGGTGCCCTTGTCAGGCATCAGTGGAAGTGGAGGGTCTTGGTGCCTGAAAGCTTGGATTCCCTAGTATTGGGGAATTTGAGAGCAGGGAAGTGGGAATGGGAGGATGGTGGGAGCACACCCTCATTCAAACTTCCAGAATTGTATGGATTAGACATGACAGAGGCAGGCCACCAAAAGACTAGATTTTAGAATTCAAACAAAAAATTATGTTGATACTAAAATTTGTTTTGAGAATTGTATATTGTAGAATACACAGCCTTGGTGTACCTACTCATCAAGCAAGCTGAGCAGACTTGCTCAAACCTCTGATATCCTGGAATTTCAGCTGGATGCAGTGAAGACACAGATGTCAGAGGCTTATCAATTTACTCTCCCTTCCCCCCGCACCCTTCTAATATCTCAACACCCGTAGTCACCTTGAAGAAGTTAATGAAGAGTCGGAACCCCTATTCCCTGGGCTTGGGGACTGAGGTGGTCAATATTGGGCTGTCTTTCTAGGGAAAAGTAGTGGTTTCATTGGATCAGGAAAGAATAGCTAGGATTTATTGCATAGCCATAATGTATTGGTAGAAATCTGTATAATTGTTATTAAGCTGAAGTTATAATTTCTTAAATGGTACAAAATTTACTTTGATTTCAAATTTAAGGTTTTCATTGGTACGAGTTTCTTATTGATATAAAAGTGAGATTAATATTGTTACTCTCATAGGCATTGTGCCTATATAACACATTTATGAATACAAGGCTTAGGCCCAGTCCTTCTTTAACTTGTTAAACTGATTTTAGCCTGTGAGTTAAGGGCCTATAGCAAATTCATCGCTCTGAGTTTATTGTTAGGGTGTTTTCTATATTTTATTTAGAAATAGCTGAGAGGAGTTAACAGACTGTAGTCCAGATTGCCTTACATGGATAGTTGGTTTTCAAAATGTCAGAAGTCCACAGAATTGATGTTACAAACATTTCTGTATTAATGTTAATTTTGATTAGAGACCAGTCTGCTCCTGACAGCTTCCCTGTCTTAGATTCTAAGAAGAAATTGAGCATCTTTGGAGTTACTCCAGTTGTAGTGAGACAGCCATTACCCTTTTTTCATCTACAGACAAATTACTGTCCAGAAAAGGACACACTTGTGGAATAGTTGACTGATTATATCTGCCAAGACAGAGTAATCAGCCCTTAATAATTCTGCATCTCTAGGTCTGTCAGATGATTCTGAGCCAGAAGGCTGAAGATTGGATGCTCCAAAATTTTGTAGTATAGGGACTGTCCAGGTGTTCAGCGGTCTCTATAAATTGGCTAAGTTTTAGAAGCTATGCTTTGTGCTTCCCATAATTTCAGTTAATTCAGTCATTTTGGATTTCTGACAGGGTTGAAGACTTACAGTCTCATAGCCAATCCTGGCTATTTATTTTGAGAGAAAAGATTTGAGAGGATGATTTTCAGCTGGCATTCATTCTAAAGCCAAGAAAAAAAACCAGGTTCAGAACGAAGTCTTTTAGTTAGGAGAGATGACAGAGATTCTGTTCGGTCAACAAAATGATGGACTGGGTATTAGGTCTATCTTGTACCTTACTGATACAAATTGGTATAGTTATGCTCTAATTGTATTTTGAGAGAAAAGTTTTTTTTTATTTTAACAAGAAGGGTGATATGTAGGAGGAGCTAAGGTGGGAGGAGTAAGGAGAGGAAGAGGAGGAGTAAGGAGAGAAGGAGGAGAAGGAGAGGAAGATCTAGGAGAAGAGAGAGCGAGAGAGAGAGAGAGAGAGAGAGAGAGAGAGAGAGAGAGAGAGAGAGAGAGAGAGAGGAGGGAGGCAGATGTTCACTTGTCTCCACCAGTCAAAGGTAGGTGGTATATTTAGGTTGGGTATTGCGTTACACTTCTGATTGTATGGGCATCTTGTTATTGAGCATTACCCAACTTATAAAGCCTTTGATTAACATTTTTTAAAAAGTTACTACTTTTGGCTAGGACAGACACCTAGCTGGTCTGCTCCTGTGGAGACATCATAGCCTGAGTCACCCTAGAGGAGCCACTGCACTCAGAGCAGTAGGTAAGAACCCCCTCCCACTCCCTGCACCCCAGAGTTACAACTGGGAGCCAAGGGCACTTAGGACTCATCAGCCACCCAAATCCTGCCCTCTGGAATACAACTTCCTTTCCGCCCATGCCTGGTCCATTTGGCTGGGGCAGACACCTAGCTGGTCTGCTCCTGTGGAGACACCATATCCTGAACCATCCTAGAGGATCCACTGCACTCAGAGCAGCAGAATTTCAGGAGCCCAGAGGCAGCCTAAGTCCCAGGAGTTCTTCCGAGCAGGAGCTTAGGATCACAAGATCACAGAGACATCGGGACTCTGAGGGGTTCTGACATGAACAAGATAACTGGAAAGACAGACTCCAGTCAGACACAATGAGTGCAGGTACCGCTAGAGATAATCAGATGTCGAAAGGCAAGCGCAAGAACATAAGCAACAGAAACCAAAGTTACATGGCATCATCAGAACCCACTTTCCCACCATAGCAAGCCCTGGACACCACATCACACTGGAAAAGCAGAATTTAGATTTAAAGTAACTTTTAATGAAAATGATAGAGATTTTTAAGAAGGACATAAGTAACTCCCTTAAAGAAGTACAGGAGAACACAGGTAAACAGGTAGAAGCACTTAAAGAAGAAACACAAAAATCCCTTAAAGAAATGCAAGAAAACACAATGAAGGAATTAAACAAAACCATCCAAGATCTAAAACTGGAAATAGAAACAATAAAGAAATCTCAAAGGGAGACTACCCTGGAGATAGAAAACCTAGGAAAGAGATCAGGAGTCATAGATGCAAGTGTCGCCAACAGAATACAAGAGATAGAAGACAGAATCTCATGTGCAGAAGATACCATGGAAAACATTGACACAACTGTCAGAGAAAATGCAAAATGCAAAAAGCTCCTAACTGAAAACATCCAGGAAATCCAGGACACAATGAGAAGACCAAACCTAAGGATAATAGGTATAGTTGAGAGTGAAGATTCCCAATTTAAAGGGCCAGTAAATATATTCAACAAAATTATAGAGAAAAACTTCCCTAACCTAAAGAACGAGATGCCATAAACAAACATACAAGAAGCCTACAGAATGCCAAATAGACTAGACCAGAGAAGAAATATCTCCTGTCACATAATAATCAAAACATCAAATGCACAAAACAAAGAAAAAATGCTAAAAGCAGTAAGGGAAAAAGGTCAAGTAACATATAAAGCAGACCTATAAGAATTACACCAGACTTCTCACCAGAGATTATAAAAGCCAGAAGATCCTGGACTAACATCATACAGACCCTAAGAGAACACAAATGCTAGCCCAGACTACTATACCCAGCACAACTCTCAATCACTATAGATCGAGAAACCAAGATATTCCATGACAAAACCAAATTTGCACAATATCTTCCCACAAAGTCAGCACTTCAAAGGATAATTGATGGAAAACGCCAACACAAGGAGGGAAACTACAACCTAGAAAAAGCAAGGAAGTAATCTTCCAACAACTCCAAAAGAAGATAGCTGCACAAACATAATTCTAACTCTAATAACAAAAATAACAGGAAGCCACAATCATTTTTCCTGAATAATGACAAAACCAATGGAAAACTCACATGCACATGGAAATTGAACAACACTCTACTCAATGATGACTTGGTCAAGGAAGAAATAAAGAAAAATTAAAGACTTTTTAGAATTTAATGAAAATGAGGACACATCATACTAAAACTTGTGGGATTCCATGAAAACAGTGCTAAGAAGAAAACTAATAGCTCTAAGTGTCTACCAAAAGAAACTGGAGAGAGCACACACTAACAACTTGACTGAACAACTAAAAGCTCTAGAACAAAAAGAAGCAAATACACCCAAGAGGAGTAGAAGGCAGGAAATAATCAAACTCAGGGCTGAAATCAACCAAATAGAAACAGAAAGAACTATACAAAATATCAACTAAACCAGGAGCTGGTTCTTTGAGAAAATCAACAAGATAGATAAACCCTTAGCCAGATTAACCAGAGGGCACAGAGACAGTATCCAAATTAATAAAATCAAAAGGGAGACATAACAACAGAAACTGAGAAAATTCAAAAA
This sequence comes from Grammomys surdaster, assembly GCF_004785775.1. NCBI lineage: Eukaryota > Metazoa > Chordata > Mammalia > Rodentia > Muridae > Grammomys > Grammomys surdaster. The sequence continues at coordinate 15,824,992 of NW_021604636.1, read as the reverse complement.
ATCATCAGATCCTGCTACAAAGGCCTGTACTCAACAAAACTGGAAAATCTGGAAGAAATGGACAATTTCCTAGACAGATACCAGGTATCAAAGTTAAATCAGGAGCAGATAAATCATCTAAACAGTCCCATAACCCCCAAGGAAATAGCAGCAGTCATTAAAAGTCTCCCACCAAAAAACAGCCTAGGACCAGGTGGTTTTAGTACAGAATTCTATCAGACCTTCAAGGAAGACCTAATACCAATTCTCTTCAAACTATTCCACAAAATAGAAACAGAAGGAACACTACCCAGTTTGTTCTATGAAGCTACAATCATGCTCATACCCAAACCACACAAAGACCCAACAAAGAAAGAGAACTTCAGACCAATCTCCCTTATGAATATCGATGTAAAAATACTCAATAAAATTCTAGCAAACCGAATCCAAGACCACATCAAAACAATCATCCATCATGATCAAGTAGGCTTTATCCCAGGAATGCAGGGATGGTTTAATATTTGGAAATCCATCAATGTAATCCACTATATAAACAAACTCAAAGAAAAAATCACATGAACATCTCACTAGAGGCTGAAAAAGCATTTGATAAAATTCAACATCCCTTCATGATAAAAGTCTTGGAAAGATCAGGAATTCAACGCCCCTACCTAAACATAGTAAAAGCAAAATTCAGCAAACCAGTAGCCAACATCAAACTAAATGGAGAGAAACTTGAAGCAACCCCACTAAGATCAGGGACTAGACAAGACTGCCAACTCTCTCCCTAGCTATTCATCATAGTACTGGAAGTCCTAGCCAGAGCAATTAGGCAACAAAAAGAAGTCCAAGGGATACAAATAGGAAAGGAAGAAGTCAAAATATCACTATTTGCAGATGATATGATAGTATACTTAAGTGACCCCAAAACTTTCACCAGAGAACTCCTAAACCTGATAAACAACTTCAGCAAAGTGGCTGGTTATAAAATCAACTCAAACAAATCAGTAGCCTACCTCTACTCAAAAGATAACAGGCTGAAAAAGAAATTAGGGAAATGACACCCTTCACAATAGTCACAAATAATATAAAATACCTTGGTGTGAATCTAACCAAGCAAGTGAAAAGTCTGTATGAAAAAAACTTCAAATCTCTAAAGAAAGAAATTGAAGAAGATCTCAGAAGATGGTAAGATTTCCCATCCTTATGGATTGACAGGATTAATATAGTAAAAATGGCCATCTTGCCAAAAGCAATCTACAGATTCAGTGCAATCCCCATTAAGATCCCAACCCTATTCTTCACAGAGTTAGAAAGAGAAATTCTCAAATTCATTTGGAATAAAAAATCCAGGATATAGAAAACTATTCTCAACAATAAAAGACCTTCTGGAGGAATCACCATCCCTGACCTCAAGCTGTACTACAGAGCAATAGTGATAAAAACTACATGGTATTGGTACAGAGACAGGCAGGAATATCAATGGAATAGAACTGAAGATCCACAAATGAACCCACAAACCTGTGGTCACTTGATCTTTGACAAAGGAGCTAAAACTGTCCAGTGGAAAAAGGACAGCATTTTCAACTAATGGTGCTGGTTCAACTGGAGGACAACATGCAGAAGAATGAAAATCGATGAAGTCTTATGTCCTTGTACAAAGCTCAAGTCTAAGTGGATAAAGGACCTCCACATAAAACCAGATACACTGAAACTAATAGAAGAGAAGGTGGGGAAGAGCCTCGAATACCTAGGCACAGGGGAAAAGTTCCTGAACAGAACACCAATGGCATATGCTCTAAGATCAAGAATTGACAAATGGGACTTCATAAAATTGCAAATTTCTGTAAGGTAAAGGACACTGTCAATAGGACAAAAAGGCAAACAACAGATTGGGAAAAGTTCTTTACCAATCCCATATCTGATAGAGGGCTAATATCCAATATATACAAAGAACTCAAGAAGTTAGACTCCAGACAACCAAATAACCCTATTAAAAATGGGGTATAGAGCTTAACAAAGAATTCTCAACTGAGGAAACTCGAATGGCCGAGAAGCACCTAAAGAAATGTTCAGCATCCTTAGTCATCAGGGAAATGCAAATCAGAACAGCCCTGAGATTCCACCTCACACCAGTCAGAATGGCTAAGATCAAAAACTCAGTGATAATAGATGCTGGCGAGGGTGTGGAGAAAGGGGAACACTCCTCCATTGTTAGTTGGATTGCAAGATGGTGCAACCACTTGGGAAATCAGTCTGGGGGTTCCTCAGAAAATTGGACATAGCATTACCTGAGGACCCAGCTATACCACTCCTGAGCATATACCCAAAAGATGCTCGAACATAGAACAAGGACATATGCTCCACTATGTTCATAGCAGCCTTATTTATAATAGCCAGACGCTGATAAGAACCCAGATGTCCTTCAACAGAGGAATGGATCCAAAAATGTGGTACATTTACACAATGGAGTATTACTCAGCTATTAAAAACAATGAATTTTAGAAATTTTTAGGTAAATGGATGGAACTAGAAAATATCATCCTGAGTGAGGTAAGCCAATCACAAAAGAATAAACATGGCATTCACTCACTGATTATTGGATATTGCCCTAGAAGCTTGAAATACCGAAGGTTCAACTCACAGACCACATGAAGCTCATGAAGAAGAAAGACCAAGTGGGGGTGATTCTGTCCTTCTTAGAAGGAGCAACAAAATACTCAAGGGAGCAAATATGGAGACAAAGTGTGGGACAGAAACTGAAGTAGGGGCCATCTGGAGACCATTCCACCTGGGTATCCATCCCATGTGCAGTTACCAAAGGTATTTGCTGATGTGGAAGTCAGGAAGTGCATGCTGACAGAAGCCTGATATAGCTGTGTCTTTAGAGGTCTGCCAGAGTCTGACATATTCAGAGGCAGGTGCTCACAGCTAACCATTCAACTGATTAAGGAGTTCCCAATGGATGAGTTAGAGTGAAGACTGTAGGAGCTGAAAGGGTTTGCGGGCCCCATGAGGAGAGCAACAATACCAACCAACCAGAGCTCCCAGGGCTTAAACCACCAGCCTCAGAGCACATAGGGAGGGATCCATGGCTCCAGCTATATATGCAAGGGAGGATGGTCCTGTCAGGTATAGGTGGGAGAGGAGATCCGTAGTCTCATGAAGGCTGGATGCCTTGTGTGGGGGAATTTGAGGGTGGGGAGGTGGGAGTGGAGGGGTAGGTAGGGGCACATCCTCATAGAAGCAGGAGGAGGGGGGATGGGATAGGGGGTTCCTGGGCGGGAGGGTGGGGGAAATTGGGTAAGGGGATAACATCTGAAATGTAAATAAAATATCTGATAAAAAAATGGAAAAAAATTCATAAAGGCATCGCTTTTCCACAAAACTTTCAAAATTCCAAGGAACATGTCATGTAGAAATTATGCCAAATAGAAAAACTTAATACAAGTTGAATAAATGTGTTCATTTACACATGGTTTAAGTTGAAAGATGACTTGCAAAATTACAAACACAAGTTTCAGTTATTCCTAGAGTAAAGTCAGAATGGTGGTTTGTTAAGTATTCATAAAATAATATCTAACTAATAATATCTAACTTTTTTTGCTGTGTTACATCCTGCCAATAAAGATTTTATAAGATTACAGTGTATTTTTTTAGAAAGTTACTAATAAAAAAGAGAAAAAAAGAACCAGCTAGTAAGAGAATATGGCTCTCCTAAAGGCAGACATTTGCTTACTTTATGCTTTTTCTGAACTGAAATGTTCCTTCTAGGAGAGAGGTGGGGGTGACTGGTGAGATTCTGGAGGAAAATAAGCTTCATGTATCTGGGAAAGCTAAAACTTACGAGATTTTTGAAGGGCCTTTCGAAAGCTTATAGAAGCAGTAAAGATTACTGACTAGGGAGACTCCGGTCAGCCCTCTTGCCTAGAGCAGACTCTGGGATTAGTTGTGCTGCATGTAAGCTGTGCAGAGAGCTGCAAGGATGATGAACTAATGAGTTGTCACCTGAGTTGGGGTGGGCTTCTCAGTGATGCAGAGGCTTTTGGGTCATCTTTGTAAGTGACCCCCTCACCCACACTCCTGTTCACACCACAATAAAAACTCATTAAAAAAACAAGAATTGTGTTATAGATCTCCATTTGGGTTAGGTACTTTATGATCTCATTCTTTGCATTTTGACTAACTGTTCTTTGAATGAGCCTCCATCCACTAGCCTCATAGAAAGGGATAGAAAATATTACTTCTTGTTTTCCTATTTTCTGGAATGATTGGAGCTGCACTGATGTTAGTTCTTCTTTACAGATCTGGTAGAATTTTTCAGTGAACACATCAACCATCTGATTCTGGATCACTAATCACTAATGATTCTACCAAAAAGCTGTCTGAGCTAACACTTTTTAAAATTTTCCTTATAAAAAGGCTTTTAAATCACTGCTTTAATTTTGTCATTGGCTATAGATTTGTTTAAATTACTTATTTCTTCTTAGCTCAATATTAGTAGGTCATATGCATCTAGAAATTCATGTTTCTTTTCAATTGTTCAATTTAGTGGATATCGGTTTTTAAGGCATGTTTTCATACTTTTATGCATATCATTGGTACCTACTGTAATGTCTCTTTTCATTTCTAATTTTCTTTTTTCTCTTTCTTTTGTTTAATTTAGCAAAAGTTTGACAATCTTGTTTAGCTATTTAAAGAACCAATCTTCTTTTATTGATTCTCTGTCATTTTATTTGTTTGTTTATACTTTTATTTATACTGTGGAAGTAATTATTTCTGATCCAGAATTTGGCTTGTTTTCCAAGGCCTTAGGAGCACCATTGTTATTTGTTAGAAATTCCGGGATTTTTTGTAGACACTTAGTGGTACAAATTTTCTTTTTAAAACCGACTTCATCAGGGTTCATATATTTTGGTGTATATTTTTTTCTTTTTCATTCAATTCTAGGAATTTTTCTCTTCTTAATTTCTTTAGTGATTCATTAATTGCTCAATAGTGCATTGCTTAATCTTCAGGAGTTTGTGTGCTTTCTGTACTTTTTCTTACTGTTAATATCTAGCTTTATTTCACTGTGTTCAGATGGAATATAGGGTGTTATTTCAGTTTTTCTATATTTGGTGAGACTTGCTTCATGGTCTAATATGTGGTTTGTTGTGGGGAGGACTTTGTGGCTGCTGAGAAGAATGTGTATTCTACAGTGTTTGGGTAAAATGTTGTGTAGATTTCTGTTAGGCTCATTTGATTTATGATATCATTTAACTTCAGTGTTTCTCTGTGGCTGCTGTTGTTTTGTTGGTGGTGGTTTTTGTCCGGATGTCGTGTCAGTTTGTGAGAGTGGAGTATTAAAATCATCTATTATTGTGTTGATAATATTCGTGGCTTTACATCTAGGGATATTTGTTTTACAAAATTGGGAGTGCCCATGATTGGTGCATACATGTTTAGAATTATTATATCCCCTTGATGAATCTTTTCCTTAATGAATATGACATTATCGCTTTTGACTTTATTGGTTTGTTTATCTGACATCTATTTTGTTAAGATATCAGAATAGCTGCACCTGCTTGTTTTCTAGTTCCATTTGCTTTTCCCATCCTTTTTGCCTGAGGTAGTGACTATTTTTGATGGTGAAGTGTGTTTCTTGGAAACCTCAAAAAGATGGGGCCCATTTTTTAACCCAGTTTGTTATCCTGTATTTTTTAAATTGGGGAATTGAAACTATTAACATTTGGAGACCATTAATATTTTAAAAGGTATGTATTAATTCTTGTTGTTTCATTGATTTTGAGGTGTTTTCTCAAATCTCTTTTAATCAACTGTCCTAGTGTTATTTCTTCCTATGATTTCTTGGGTGTATTTATCCTTCTTTTTAGTCTGAAGCATTAGTTCCTTTCAGTATCTTCTATATTCTCTATATAGCTAGCTTAGTGGTCATATATTCCCTTAGTCTATGTTTGTCATGGAAAGTTTTCCTTTTCCCTTCAATTATGGAAAATAGCTTTTCTGGGTACAGTCTGGGAGGTGTCTGTATCGTTTCACAGCTTAATGACATTGCTCTAAGATCTGGCTTTTAAAGTTTCCACTGAGAAAGCAGCTGGTATTCTATGTTATGGATAATATTTAAAAAGGCTATTTCTTGGGCTATCTAAGCAGTGGTGGCTCTGCTTAGCTCTGCCACCGAGTTCCGCAGCCAGAGGCCACGCGCTCCACAGCTAGAAAAAGGTCAGCCAGAAACACCGGCCCTGCTACCCACGAGACACCAACGTGGGAGATGGCTCTGCCACACTGTCTCCACAATGCTTGGCTGACTATTCTGCCATCCACGCGATACCAGGTAGAAATGAGACTCTAATGCCTAAAGATTACCCAAAGGCTTTATATGTTTGGTAATGCTCAATTAACAAGATGCCCACACAATTAGAGGTGATTACCCAATACCTAACTTAGATATTACAACTACTTTAGACTACTATAGACATTAACACATATGCCACTATCTTCCCCTCCCTCCTCCGGTTCTCTCTTTCTTCTCCTCTTCCTCTCCTGACTCCGACCTCTCATACAGCCCAATCGCTGAGCTTTATACAAAAGTAGTGGGATGATGTCCCGCTACAATTCTAATGTCTATATGTCTGTTCTCTTATGGCTTTCAATACCCTTTCTTTGTTCTGCTAACTTGGTGTGTTAATTATACTATGGCCTGGGGAGTTTCTTTTCTGGTCATGTTTGATGTTCTGTGACCCTCTTGGAACTCAATAAGCATCTTTCCCTAGGTTTGGCAAATGTGTCTGGATGATTTCATTGAAACTATGTATCATTTTTGTGGCCTGTAATCTCCCCTTTTTGTGTTTATAATTCATAGATTTGATCTTTTCATCATGTTTCAAATGGCCTTCATTTAGCTAATGGTTGTGTGGGAGGTGGGAGGGTGTATGTGCACATGCCACAGTATACCTGTGCAGGTCAGAAGATAACTTATGGGAGTCAATTCTTTCCTTTCACTATGTGAGTTTCAGGAATCAGACTCAGATTCCCAGGCTTGGTGGCAAGAGCTTCTACCCACCGAGCTGTTTTACTGCTTCTATATATTTTTTAGAAAATGTATCATTTTCATTGAGTGAGTAATCCATCTTCTGTACTTTTTCTTCAAGCCCTGTTTGTCTTTTGCATGATCCATTCTGTTGGTGAGGCTTTCTACTGTGCTTTTTATTAGACTTATTGAATTTTTCATATCCTGCTTCATTTCATTGTGCTTTTTTCCACTTCTAGTTCTTTATCAAATTCAATTCTCATATTCTAAATTGTTCCCATCTCACATAACCATTTCTTTGAGCTTTCTTGGGCTCCAGTCATTTTACTCCTATCCTTTGCAAGTTCACCCAGGTCTTCGCATTCTCTCTGAATTCTTTGAAATTAATATTTATAACTGTTCTCTCAATTTTATGTATTAAATCTTGTTTAAATTGTTTTCTTTTTGGACCATTGTTATGGAATTGGTGATTACTTAGTGGGGCATATTTGCTTGTTTTTTTTTCATATTGTTCTTGTTTTTATGATGGGTCCTGGGATTCGAGAGATAGGATGTTGGTTGTTTTTTTATATGAATTGCTACTCCTTTGGGCTAGAATCTCAATGTAGGATATGATGCTGGGTGGTTTGGGGAAGCGGTGAAGTGGCAGAATGGAGAGAATTGGGTTTCTTACTGTATTTAAGCTGCAGTGACTGACTGTGGTACCCTAGAGTGCCTGGGTCCAGAGGCAGAAGCTCAACATTTTTGAGTCTTAATTATGTAACACAATTCCTGACAGATACTAAGTGTTCAGTAAATACTTGTTGAGTATTTATTGATGAATACATGGATGAGTTGAAACCAAGTTGTTCTGTTTCTTGGGGGTATTCACTGAGCTACCTCACTGGCTTGCCTTTTAGGATATCAGGAGTGCCATCTCTATTTCTCCACAAAGCCCCCTTCTGAATACCTGTCCTCTGTGATCTTTTTCTTCCACAAATCCATCAAAGAATGATCATCTAAGTCTTGTTATCACAATCTTGTTATTGTAGTCTCTCTCATGGCAACTCTCATCATACTGCCTACTCTGACGTCTTTGCACTCTTCTTAGCCAATACATTACCACCTGGGCCTTCCCTCAATTATAAGCTATATAAAAGGAGGGAATATACATTATCAATCACAGAAAAATGCTTTGGCACAAGTAGATACCCAAGGACTGAACAAAGCAATAATATAGCATGATCTAATCGCTATTTTGAGTTTAACAAGCATGGGTGAACTCTTGCTTTCCACTCCCTTGATTTTCCACATCTCAGTACATGGCACCATTCAGTCCTTCTGTTCCTTTTAAGCACACATCTGGCCTATCAACAAATTGTATTGTTTATAACTCCAGGGCAAATTCTATATCCACTTGCTTTTCCTTATCATCTTGCCTGCCATTCTCATCCAAATTGCTATCATCTGCCACTTCAACCACTACAGTCACTTGCAGCCAGGGTCTCTTTTCTTTCCCTTTTGTATAGCTTTATAGGATTAAAGTGGTATATTCACATCATTCCAGTTATGTTAAATTTCTGCATTGGAGCACACAGTGAATTTAGGGCTTTTGCACTGGCTGGTTTTCTGTCAATTTGACACAAGCTAGAGTCATCAGAGAGAAAGGAGCCTCAGCAGAGGAAATTCCTCCATGAGATCCATCTGTAAGGCATTTTCTCAATTAGTGATCAATGGGGTAGGGCCCATTGTGGATGTGCCATCCCTGGGCTGGTGATCCTGAGTTCTAAAAGAAAGCAGACTGAGCTAGCCATGGGGAGCAAGTCAGTAAGCTATACTCTCCATGGCCTCTGCATCAGCTTCTGCCTCCAGTCTCCATCCTTGTTTGAGTTCCTGTCCTGATTCCTCCAATGGTAGATTTTGATCTGAAAGTATAAGCCAGACACACCCATTTCTCTTCAACTTGGTTTTTGGTAGTAGTGATTTAATCACAGCAATGGAGACCCTAACTAAGACAGCTTCCTGTGGCATTCACATCAAATCCAGATGCCTATGTGTGGCAGCTCCCTCTTTGCTCATCTCCTCCCAACTATCTCTTCTTGCCTTCAAGTTATCCTAACCTGATGGCTGGGTACCAATTATATTTTGCTCACCACTTTGCTACTAAAAACCAAGTAATTTGGGACCAGTTTCTTTAGATCTGGATCTTAATCACTTATCTTTAAAAATGAATGGAGTAGACTGAGATGGCCATTAAATGCCCTCTTCAATTTGGGTTGTGTTCTGAGTTCTTGAAGTCACTGAAGAGCCATGGTGGCTTATTTATTGGAATCATTTTTTTTTAGAAGTATCAATCAATGAAAAAATGGTTTCCCATTGCTGCTATATCAAGAGATATTAGTTGTCGTACTTTTCCTGGGAAGATACACAGAAGCACCTCTGCACTCCAGGTAGGAGTCTGTCAGAGCAAAGAGAAAGTTGTATCCACTGCATTTAATTGATGCACTGATTAATTTATTGGGGTTACTTGTTACAGGTGACACAGGCAACCGCATCATTGAAAAGCCAACTGCTGCTTGGTGATGACTCAAGAAAGTGGGATCACTCAAGGCCTGCAGTCTCATTCTCACTGACAATTGTTTTCTCCATGTGTGCTTTCTAGGTGGGGAGGAGTCTCATGAGCTTTTACAAATGTATACGTTGAAACTCAGGTATGAGGGTGTAGCATGGCCACTTACCTGAAATCTCACATGGGTGACTGGCTTTATCTCCTGCAGCTCCTACATGGTATCCCACAGCTTCATGGCCATTTCTCCTTCTCCTCCCCACTGCACAACTCTAAGGATCCCTCCCCATCTCCCTTTGCCCAGCCATGGGTCACTGGCATCTTTATTGATCTGTCAAAAAACAAATTGGGGACAAAGACCTTTAGCATTTGGACACATGCAGATTCCCAACTGAATCAGAGCATTAGAATCAATCTCCAACATGAGAGGTCTAGAACTGAAATCAAAGTTTGCTACCTTTTAACCCAGTGTTCTTGGCAAAACAACTCCCCACCAAAGGCAGCTACTAGCTAATATTAATCAACTAAAGTCTGTATATTTTCTCATTAAATCTTAGGTTTCATGTATGCTATCCATGTATTAAGCAGTAGCGTTGATTTTATCCGTGTGCATATATTACAAACCTATGTTCTGTTGATGAACAATTAAATCAACCAATCCAAAGTTAAAACCTTTCCTAGTCATTGGACATGCTCTAACATATACAGGTGTGAAATAGTTATAGGCAGAACTTGTTTGCACATCAAGGCTCCTGACCTTTTAGGGAACATGAAACAAAACTGATACGGGACAGTGGGGATTACTGCTAGACAAAATGAAGCAGCCAAATGTTGAGACTCAACTTAAGGCAGAGAAGGTCAGTGTGGACTGCTTTGGAGGTAGTGGTTTGTGAACTGGGTCTTTCTTGTTGGAAAATATATGGACACGAAATATGGGAGGGCAGGTTGTTCTAAGAGAGGATGTGGTAGGAGAAGGGGCTTGGAAATACTTCTCAGTGCTTTCTGTGGGCAGAGATCAGCCCTAAGTGTAGGGAAATTTTGGAGGGCAGAGTTGGGAATCGGACAATTAGTAGGGAGATTTTAAATTTATGAAAATCAGCATTAAGAAGTGCTTTTGTTTTTTTTAATCACTTTCTAAGATTTATTTTTAATGTGTGTGTGTGTGTGTGTGTGTGTGTGTGTGTTTGTGTGTGTGTAGGTATGTACACATGAATGCAGGGATCCAGAGAGACCAGAAGAGGGCACTAAATTCCCTGGAAATGGAGTTACAGATGGTTGTGAAGTGCAATGCTGGGACTGGACCTGGGTCCCCTGGAACAGCATCCAGTGCACTTAACAGCTAAGCATCTCTCCCGCCCCACAGTGTAACCATAAGCTTTTCTATCCATGCCCCAGTTCCCAAATAATGATTCGGAGGCTTATTCTTTATGAACTTCCTAGGCCTTAAGCTAGGCTTATTCCCGAACTAGCTCATAACTCAATAGTTTGTACTATTCTGTATCTGCCAAATGGCTGGTTACCTCCTCTCCTTAGTTTCACACGTTGAACTTTCTCACAGTGTGGATGGCAAATCTTCCTGTGCTTGACTCTTTCTCAGAGTTCTTCTCTCTCACTGGCCCACCTTCTAATTCTGTCTCAGCTTATTGGCCATCAGATTTTTATTGACAGGTGATGCTTCCACACAGTACCCAAGAGATTATCCCTACACCACAGCATGCACTCTCAATGCTGAGCCATCCCTCTAATCCATTTTGCCATTTTGTTTTGAAATGCTGTTTCATATTTCACTGTCTTCCTTAGGGTTTTAATTGCTGTGATGAAACACCATGACTAAAAGCAACTTAGGAAAGAAAGGGTTTATTTTAGCATATAGTTCCATGGAAGCCAGGGCAGGAACTCAAACAGAGTAGGAACCTGGTGGCAGAGTCTGATGGAGGGGCCATGAAGACTGTGGTTGACTGGTTTGCTCCTCCTGGTTTGCTCGCTCGCTTTCTTTCTTTCTTTCTTTCTTTCTTCCTTCCTTCCTTCCTTCCTTCCTTCCTTCCTTCCTTCCTTCCTTTCTTTCTTTCTTTCTTTCTTTCTTTCTTTCTTTCTTTCTTTCTTTCTTTCTTTTGTTTTATACATGCCAGGACCACCTGCCAAAGTTAGCACCACAAACAATGGGCTCTTTCATCTCATGTCAATTGCTACTTTAGAAAACACACCAGAGGCTTTCCTACAAGCCTATCTGGTAGAGGTGTTTTCTCAACTGAGGTTCTCTCTTCCTAAAGGACTCTAGCTTGTGACAAGTTGACAGAAAACTAGCTAGCACACCTAAAACATCAAAATACCTCAATTTATCATAGATACAGTTTCAGCCAGCCCCTTGGTTTTGGCAAAATTACACTGAGGCATGAAACTGTATGGCAGCAAAAGAACAACAAAATTAGAACTATCAACTAACCGTAACTCTGAGTACCGACAGCATGGATGTGTGGGAGGAAGAGGTCATGGGGACTGTGTGTCTGGCGTGTCTCCCAATTCATAGAAGCCACAGTTCTGCAACCCTTCTTTAATACCAAGTACTGCCATAAGAGGAAGCAATGACTTGTGAATTAGAGACTAGCTGATGGATGAGGAAGGAGGGGCATTCCATGTGAAGGGAGTAGAGCTGCCAAGGGAAAATGGGGCAATCGTAATTAAATCGGAAACACCTGTAGGCAGGGTGATCCGAAGGCTACCCAAGGTAAGACTGAAAAGGTGCATAAGCCATGCTGTAATATTACTCTGGATGCCAATATTTAGCATGGTTATTTCGAACAGGCTCAGCAGAGCACTGGAAGTTCCCCTCCAAAGGAGAGCCGACAAATAAGGATTTTATTTGTTTATACTGTCCGAGATTGTAAACCTTGAGGCAAAAGACGGCTATGGAAAGGTTTTGAATGAAACAAAATCAGATGCAATTTGGGAAGTTGCTCTTAATCCCGAACAGCTGTAGATCTGAAGTAGCTGTCTGTGCCCTAGGCACAACACGGTATAGACCGGTAGACCGGTTATTGTCTACTGAGCCCACTACTTGCAGTGTCTTCTGAAAATGGGAGAGATTTCTCAGAATTGCATTTGCACGAGAATTATGAGGTAGTTTTCTGATTAAATTCCTATAATTAGAGGAATTTAGGAGCTATTAGAAGGCAAAAGTAAAGCAAGACCCATTGCACTCAGAGGGTTAGGGGGTGCCCAGCACCTTCCCAGACATGCGCAACAGCAGCCTTCTGTTCTTGTAAACTCTGGCTTTTCTACTTTAAAACGATCTGGTTGCTGTTTCTCTAATCTTCTAATCCCCACTTGCAGATACTTTTCTTTCTATCTTCTCTTGGTTAGAAGGTTGTGTCATTCTTTCATTCTTCCTGTAATAGTGGTAGCTTTTTGGCTATAGTGTGTATCAAAATAAAACGTGCATGTATCTGACTACCTACCACCTTCAGCAGATCATTTTAGAATTTTTATGTCTATTTATATTTTAATCTCTCCTTATAAAATGCTTTGTTATGAACATATTCCGATACATATATAAATAGTGCAAGAACAATTATATATAACACAAATAAAACAGTGTCCGTGTAAAGAGGTGCATTCAATTACTTTTCTCTCACAAATATTCAGAGTTTTAAAAGCTAGGACAACACCAATAGAAAAATGGCCTTGGGAGGAGGACTACACTCAAGATGGAGAACAGAACAGATGCTGTTAAAGGAGTGGTCCTGCCGAGAATGTATGAGGACCTGCTGTAAGGCAGTGACAGGGGCAGTCCTGGTTTAAACTGTATTTGAGAAGCAAAATAAATAGGTCACAGCACTGATGGACCACCTCAGGAGAGTGAGAAAGAAGGACACATCAAACATGACTCCTTGCAGCTCAGGCTCCACCCACAAAGCAAAGTGACTGGATGCTTCATACCTCTCATTTATACTTAGTACTGGGCAAAAAAAAATTTGTCTACCAAAGCCAGGTGGATTTATCTCAGGAAGGTTGGAGTACAGAATATCAGGAAAACTGTTCCAGTTTTACCTTACAAGAAATTTAAGGGAAACCACGACTGTGGTGGATCCAGGTGACTCTAGGGGCTCCTATATTTGAATGTTTGCTCCCTAGTTGGTGGAACTGTTTGGGAAGGATTAGGAGGTGTGGCTTTGTCAGAGGATGTGCTGAGGCTTTGTTGAGATTTCAAAAAGACTTGGGTCATTCCCAGTTAGCTCCATCTTATCTGTTTCCTGTCTGTGGGTCAGTCAAGATTTAAGCTCTCAGCTACTACTCCAGCACCACACCTGCCTGCCTGCTGCCATGCTCCCCATCACGATAGTCGTGGACTCGCTGAATCTGTAAGCCCCCAATAAACTCTTTCTTCTATAAATTGCCTTGGTAATGGTGCCTTATCACAGCAGTAGAAATTAACCAAGACACCTTCACACTATCGTTCTTCTCTTTCCGTAGGATACAGCCAGCAGCAGAGCCCATTAGTGAGCATGAGGTAGATGAAGGCTGGACCCTGGAATGACGGTGTGTCGGACTGAGGATAACCAGAGCACCATCCCTTCCTCTAGAAGATCTTTTTACTCACGCACCTGATCATATTATAGATCATACAGGTTAACGATCTTTAATATCTTTGATCTTCAAATTGTATAAAGCAAGAACTGGCCTCCATATGATTCATGCTGAGGATTGTAATATTAAGACATTCATTCATTCACTCATTCAATTCATTCATTCTTCTGGTGCTGTGGATTGAACCCGGGGAATTGCACATATCAGGTAAGTGCCCTACAACTGATGTACAGCTAGAGTTTAACCACATTTAAACTTTATGGATATGTCTAAAAATACGTTTTATTTATTTTTAAACCAGGACTCAAGGCCCTTGGACTTCGAATTTCTGAAATCAGTACAACATGCCAAGACTTTCACTACACAGGCCTGTACTAGCAAGCCTCTTCTCATTGCTTCCAGGACACTAAAAAAATCATTTATTAAAATCAGTTTAGAGCACATCTCTTGAAATCATCAGCTGCCTCCTAACAAAATAACCCAAAGGCTGTTTCCTACAGTGAGAAGCTTCATCATTGGCTTTCTGGGGCAGAATTGAATGAATGTGACTTTCACATAAAAAAAAAAATGAGTTTAGATTCCTGGTTCATTACTCAAAGGCCTTGTGACCTCAAGCAATTTATTGTTTTCTAAGTCTCAACTTCCCCCTCTATAACTGCAGATGCTATAACTTGTTCCATGCTGCTTTTTTCAAATATTAAATGAGATATTTATGTAAATGCAACAGATAGTGTGTTTGCAAAATCATTACTTTTGAATTTCCTACTGACTTATAAATAGTCATTATAACACATATGAATAATAGTTTGACCTTTATACAGGCCTAGGAAAATCTCTATAGATAGAAATATTTTGCAGTCGGGTAGGACATTTTTTATAACTGGACCATACAGACAGACGGCTCCTGTCTTTATAACTATTGATACTTTAAAAAGCTTTATTTTTCTCACAGTGCATGTATTCTAAATAGAGGATGGGGGTTTGTTTAGTCTAGGGTTTGTGTGTTGAGCATTGATTTAACTCCCACCTTACCAATAGGAAACTATTTCAAATGTCAATAAAAAATGTTTTGAGAAGCATCTCTGGCATGCAAAGAGTGGTCAAAACTGATGCAAAGATCCCCATAATTTCCTAGTAGCACACTATCTGTGTTTGAACAGCTAATGGGAGTGCACCTTTCCCTTGTTTCCGTGTGATGAACTGTTTGGGTTGGTGGCATACTCCACACACCCCCTTAAAAGCTGTGGTTAGATTAAGAACTAAGATGTTTTGGTGAGTTTAATCTCTTGAAGGTTTTGTATCGTATTCTTAGAGAAATTAATGTATTTTAGTAATTCTTCTCTTTAGAGCACTACATAATTTGTACACTCTCAGTGATTTTTTCCACAAGCATAGCAACCAATAGCATGTGAGTGTCCAGTAAACCTCCCACAAGGTGGGTTATGGGATACAGAAAGATGCTTCCTCAGGATGAGAAAAATTGCAAACCACAAAGCAGAGAGCCAAACCCAGTTTCCTGAAACCAGCCTCTTGACCATGATGCTCTGTAGTTCTACAATTTTCACGTGTCTGAGTATCTGAACTCATCAAGATATTCCATAGTATGCTGCTATGTTGAGAATTTCAGATTCTAAAACAGTTTGAAATAAACATGAAACACTACAAGCCACCTGATTTTCTTGAATTAAACGGAAATCACTACAGTACATGAGGAAATAAATATTTACTACATAGGAAAATGACAGAAAAGCGTAAAGTGAGTGGTTTGGTGATATCTGTCAACATTCTTTCCAATGGGTCTGAAAATCTGGTTTTGGGCATGCCTCCCCAAACACTTCTCTATGGGGAAATGAAAATCCGAAGTGTGGGAACAGGACCGAGGATGAGGGGACGAGAGGCAGTAGAATCACGTGACAAATCCTAGAATCTAACTCTGGAGACTAGCATCAGGGTGTAGATCTGAGTTTATTGTTCAGAACACAATTATATACAGTGTTCAAGTCAATCCCAAGCTCCTAAGTCCCTAGCCAATCATATCTCACCACACTGTCACTGTGCCCCAATGAAAGCCTTGCCTGATGAGGTAACTCAGAAGAAGCAGAGGAGGTAGTGGGGAGGGGGAACATTGACACCTCTTAGTCACCGCCTGGCCTCTGTTCCTTTTGCTGTCTCATCAGTGTTCCTGACACCATCTTTATTTTTTTCTAATTTCTTTTGAAATTCATTTTTAAAAATTGGATAATTTATTTATATTTCAGATGTTGTCCCCTTTCTCCATCTCCCCCTAGAAACTCCCTATCTCATCCAGCCTCCTCCTGCTTCTATGAGTGTGTGCCCCCACCCACCCACCTACTCCCACCTCCCCACCGTCGAATTCCCCCACACTGGGGCATACAGCCTTCATGTGACCAGGGACCTCCTCTCCCACCTGTGCCCGACAAGGTCATCCTCCCTTACATATACAGCTGGAGCGATGGGTTCCTCCCTAAGTGCTCCCAGGCTGGTGGTTTAGACCCTGGGAGCTCTGGTTGGTTGGCATTGTTGCTCTCTCCCCATGGGGCCTCAAACCCCTTCAGCTCCTCAGTCTTCTTAGATCTCATGCCATGTACAGCAGAGCATGACTCTTCAAGGAGTCACAGGAGCCTGTGGTGCCTCAATCTCCATCCCATTCTTTTTTCACAAAGTTGACACCCACATCCCTCACATCAAAGTTTTTAATTTCCAAGCTCACATCAGTAATTTTTTATAATTTCATTTTAAACATGACATCCAACTCTATAGCCTCAGTCCTGTTTTCTAAATTCTAGGTTCCCATCTCTAACTACTGGTTGCATATTCTTAAGTTTTCTACATTAGCGTCAAGAAGAGTCTATGTGTCACATGAACATGTGTTGATAAGACCACCAAAGGAGCCAGCAATCCTGTCATTCATTTACCCTGTGGGACTAGCAATGTTTGTTTTGTAGTATCATGGTGAAGATTAAACAATACTAAACGGGTAGACACAGCCAAGGAAATACTGATGATTGGACTATTAACTATTTTCAGTCCCTTAATTATCCAGGGTGAAAACTGTATTCTCTTGTTTGGGTTGCAAAATACTGATGATTGGACTATTAACTATTTTCAGTCCCTTAATTATCCAGGGTGAAAACTGTATTCTCTTGTTTGGGTTGCAGGAAGTAGCAGGCAGGTATTTGGGATATGGAGGTAAAAGTTTACATGCTTCATATTTTCTCTTAGAATACACAATTTCCTTCTTTACCCCCAACCCAATTTAGTATCCTCGGTGTCCCCCATAACAACAGCAGCCTTCTCGTTTATCTCCACAGTGTAGGTCAGTCTTTTAATTGGAAAACTGTCCAAGGCATTCATTCTTCATGGAACTACAAATCCCTTTAGTCCAGGCTCAGCCTACCTTTCCGCTTCATTCCTCACTTCCTCATCTGTCCACACACCATGCTGAGTAAGCCTGTCTGCTTCCTTCTTTGTGCATAGTCATGAGTCTGTGATGTGCTTTCTCCCTCTTCAAGCCCTACCTGTCCCTTATGGCTAGCTCCAGTTTCCTCTCCTCCCAGAGTCTGCAGGCATGCACAGGTTCTATCCTGGAGCAGAAGTAAAGGACATCAGACAAAACAGCAATTCAGTAATTCAGTGTGGATTAAAGTAAAAAAAGCAGAGGTGTAGAGTTGAGGAAAGATTCTGAACTGTCTTAGACTACTCAGTTCTTTTCAAATTCATGCCTTGACCACACTAGTGCTATGATGCAGTATTTCACACTTGAAATTTATAAATAAGACGTCTGCCCTCTCTGCTTCGTCGTTCTGATGTTTGGGAAGTTCAACATCAAGGTACAACTAGTTCTGTGTCTGGAAAGTTTCTCTGCTTTCAAGCCTGTGGGGAGGAACAAGTGGTCCTCATGTGGCTGAAAAGAACAAAACAGTTGGAGGGGGACACTGCTTGCCGCCTCTTTAAAAGGGTTCAATTTCTCATGAATGCATTCATCAAACCACAGCATACAGTACTAGCAAGCAAGGACTGGAGGAAGTAGGGCAGGATTTGCTGCTGCCAACTTTAATAAGTATTGTGAACAACAGAATATTGGGATGTTTGCTCAAGATAAAATAGCCTTATCACCTAGGTGGTTCTCTCTTAAGAAATCTTGCATGATCCAAAACAAGGAAACAAAACAGAAATTTCAGATTCATAGCACTATTTCTGAACGAATTTTAATAACGAAGTCATTTTCTTTTGGCCATAAATATATAAACATGCAAACATTACTGAGCTCAGCAGTAATTTATCACTGTAAATGTACTGGCCTTCTGTCTGGAGTAGGACTTGAACCACCACTGGATAGAATCTCTAGCCATTTCTGTCATTGTTGGTGTGACACAGAGGCAGAACTGCTCAAGTGAAGCAGGAATGGGTGATCTGCCTTGCAAGGACCCGAGTGTGCTAATTAAGACTGTGTTCCAGACTCATGACTATGCAATGCAAATAGTTGACACTGTAACACCCATGCTAGACTTTGGAAGTCTTTGAGAGTGGGTTGGTATAGGAGCTGTAGTTTTGTAGTGAAATTTTGACCTAGCATATGTAATGGCTTAGAATGGATCTCTAGCACAACAAAAATCTGGGTTAGAGCTGGCAAGAACTGGCTCAGTGGGTGAAAGTGTTTGCTGTGCAAACATAAGGATTTAATTTAAATTCTCCGAACTAAACAGGAGGACATTGTGTGTGTACACGCGCGCGCATGTGCGCGCACACATGCACGTGCATGCACAGATGTGACATCTGAAGCACCAATGCTGTTACCAAGACATGGGAAGTAGAGACAGAAAAATCCCCAGGAGTTGCAGACCAGCTTGTCTGGTTTACATAATGGAAAAACAAGTTAATGTCTCAAGCAAAGAGGAAGGCAAGGACACTCAAGGTTGTCTTTTGACTTCTACATGCATACACACACACACACACACACACACACACACACACACACACACACGGAGGGCAGAGGGAGGGAGGAAGCTGTGAATTGAGTGTAAGTTTTGTTACTTATATTGATCTTAAGTTTAGAAATTGTATATTTTTATGTACCTAATTCTTAAAATCTAAATCTGTCTCAGAAGACTGGATTCAGACATGTCATAACCTGTAGCATTCTCTTCCTTTTGATGCACATTTCTCTAAATTTTATACTTAGGCTTAATGATTCTGTAAAATCATGATATTGACAACACTTCTGAAACCCAATAGTTTTACCCTTAACTCCCTCTTTATATTTCAAAGATAGTTTCTTTTTTAAATGGGGCTGGAAGCAATAAGTAGTTGCTTAACACCTGGGAATTAATTTAGATATGAGAATTTGTCAGATCTCTAGAAAGTAAACACAGTGCTCTCTGCCTGGTGGTTCTGGAATGTCTTGCTGGTGAGGCAAGCCCACATCAGGTCAGACTTTGCCTATCATCTTCCCATTTTTATTAACCAGGAGTTATTTCTTCTGTGATTCAGGACACTAGACTAGACGGTGTTGTGACGGACATTCTTTTCCAGGAACTCACACTACACAGAAGAAACATGATGTGTAAATATTGACCAGTAGGAGTTACTGTGAGAGTGCATTTTCTTCAAGGAACTGCCAGGTCTGTTCACAGGGCGGGTTTCTGTTGAAGATAATACTTCATAACTAAGATAATGGCATATAAAATAGTAGCCAACAACATCAGAGAAAAAAAAACCAAGAAGTCACTAGCTACACAAAGAGTCTGTCTTTCTAAACAAAGTAGTGTAAATCTCAAACGTGTGATTCATAAAGTTGACTACCAGGTACAAAATTAGGAACCTTTATTTTTTGGCCTTCAATACTGTAAGTAGAAACTCAGAATGATTTCTAAGTAATTACATGGTGACACCTACTGGTCAAATATACCAAGTGTCTTGTAAACATCTAAGAGAAGTGTTAAAACAACAAAAACCTTCGCCAACTTCCAGGTCAAGCAGAATTCCTTTTTGATTTGAGATATTTGTATCTATGCATAGATTTTAATGTGACCTACTAAACTAGGCAACACATGGGACTGATTGCTATTTTGCTGTTACTATTAAGGACACTAAGCATTGGCATCAGGCTACTTTTTACCAAGACTTGGAGGGCCATGTTAGGAATGATGAGAGCCACGGCAATTCTGGACTTGTGATAGCTTCCTCTGCTGGCTGGGACAAACCATCAAGTACTTCAAAGACCAAGTTAAAATGATGATAACAAGACAGGCATTTTCCTATCATTTTTGGAATTAACATCAGGTCTTGCAACTCATAGTGTCAGAAGTGTGGCTACCAGCTGAGGCTTGCATAGAACCTTTAATGTGTTAGAACTTGAAATACAGAAAAGGACTGAGAAGTAGGCCAGGATGTCTTATACCCTGAATGTTATTTTGTTTCATCTCTAATTTGCTAGAAGAAACCTGGTATATATTAGTAGTCATATCAAAATTTGTTTTCTAATATGCTAAGAGGACTTTTGCTACTTGGAGATACTGTCTTGAATCAATGTTGAGTTTACGTATCTGCATAAAATTACACCGTGGGTTGGTGTACCCTTGATCCTAAGGACACTATAGTAGAAATCAGTCTAAAAGCCAAGTGGTCATCTGCTTAAGATTAATTGCATCTTTCAGGTCACTAATTTATGTTCCTGTGTCCCAGGAGAGTTAATTTATTTCTCATGAGTTACCACTTGACTCTGAGAGGGCATTTTAACTCACCCAGGCTTAATACAGGACAAATCTTATTACGCCAACTTAGTTATATTGCAATAAACATCGTTTCCCTTCTCTTTCCCGGCTGGTTTACTCAGTGCTGGACCCATGTCTCCTTCTTGTGACCCTACAAGTAATTTAACTCAGTTTGAATTGAATGAACCTTCAATTTTCAATTATGACAGTATGACATTTGAGTTTATAATTTAGAAAAAAAAAGAATTTAAATAAGAGTAAGTAAAAGCATATCTCTGTGACAAATGGATCTTCTGCCCTTTGCAGTCAAATAGGAATATAGAAAACAATACTCTTCTAAAAATACTGCTGATTTTAATTTTGAGGCATCTCACAGGAGAGATGCTAGCAATCAATGGACAGGAACAAAGAACACCCAAGGGCAAAATCCTGAGCCAAACTCATGCAGAGCCAGGGAGGTGATCTTTATGCTCAAAGTACCTGTTTTTCATGTTACTCAACCCTATGATGCATCTTTCAGTTTCGCTATGTATTACTATTTAAAAACAATGTTCAATATCTCTAAGTTCTTCATGATCTTACTATCGAATATAACTACTGTTTGAATAGTGACTGTTGACAGAGTTAGCAAGATAGAGGATAGTAGAATAATTCTACATTTCAGAACAAAAAGAATTTTCTAATATAAGTAGGTACCATATTTAGGAGCCAGGCAGCATATTTCATGAGATACCATATTTTAACTGTCTTGAAAAAAAAAAAAACAGACAGAACAACAACAACAACAACAACAACAACAACAAAAACCCAATGCAACAATTATAACTTATTGACTGAGCTGGCCTGAGGCTAAAGGGAGATCTCCCTACACCTAGCTATTAGATTACTATGGTTCAGGGCAAAGTCCAGTTTGACACCACTTAATCTCACATTATGATTCTGAACCATCCTTAAGTTTACTAAACATCTATGTGGCATGAATTTTGTCAAGCATTCTTCCAGTGACAAAACTGGCTTTAAAGGTACTTTCTCAAGATGTCTGTAACAATGATGGCTTTTTGTCACTCAAGACCACTAAAGCTACAATTGTAACAAAATGGCCTACACAGTTACACAATTGGGCAGAGATTTAAACCAGAGTCTAAGAAGCTTAATGACTATTTCTGTATTGATAAAGGATCACAAAAATCTTTCTACACAATGTAAGCAGTAACTTAAATGTATGTAACTGTATAATAACAAACTAAAGTGGTTAGAACATTTTGTACTGAACACAGAGATCAAAGCAGATCCAAGCACCACAATCTTACGCTCTATCACGTTACTTAACATTTCTACAGTAAAATCCATACTGTAAAATGGACTTTACTGTACAGGATAGCAAACAGATTTTATTATTATTACTTTATATAAATGCACTAAAAGAAAGACTGTGAACATGTCCAGCGTTCACAGAGTTAACAGAATAGAAGGGACTGCCAGGTCTGTTCCCAGGAGAATCCACAAGGGTGACAGCATTGGGAATCCTGGCAGAGAATAATTTAACTATCTAAGGGCTAAGAGGATCTTGGGAATCTTGTAAAATATTTACAAGCATTAGTCATGTTTTAGACAAAAATTAAAGCATGTATAATACAAATTGCAAGTAACATTTAAATGCTTTACAAATTTGATATTTTAGTATCAGCATCAATGCATAAACGAAACTCCTAATTTGATTTCAAACTTCTATGAGTTAATTGCAAATCTTAGAGTCTTTTGAAGTAGATCAGTTTTAAGTTCCTTTGCTGGAATTAGAATTTTTAAAAAGTTTCTATTAGTGTTTAAAGAACAGATTTGGTTGCACTTTAAACCCCTTTTAATTACACCATACATACCAAAAAGTGCATGTAAGTTTGCACTATTAAATCAGTTAAGCAGACACCCAAATTCAGAAAAAAGAACATTACCAACATTCCAGAATCCTTTTTGTCTTTTGTGCTAGTTAGTTTTGCTTATGGAAAATAACATCAACATGCTGGTCAATGTAAAGAAGGAAAGGTTCACTTGGGCAGTGTCAGCCATCTTAGTTAGTCCATACATCCTTTAGTAGTACTGTCTATCATGGGATCAAGTGACAGAGGGAGTTTTTTCATGTGGCCAGAGCCAAAGAGATGAAGGGGTCTTGCCCCTAGTGACTTAACTCCTTTCCACTTGGACTTGTCTCTGAAAGGTTCTACCACCTGCAGTGAGCCTTTAAATTGAACATGAGCCTTTGCTGCTTATTCCAGATCCAAAAGCACTGCCTCCCCTTCCTGGGTAATCGCTGACCCGACACCAGCAGCTGCTTTGTTTTGCTGCTTTGGAATTCTTTCCTGCCTTTTCTTCCCTTTTGTTTCAAGTAATCATAAACATTTCTGCATTGTTTTATCATGGCATTTATGTGAGTTGGCCATTGTCCAGTGTTGATGGGCATTCGGCTGTTTCTTACTTCAGCAGCTATATGACTCCTGTAGACTTCATAATCAAAGCCCTGACACAGCTGTCAGAGGACATGCAGTTAGTTCTGCTGAGGGCATGCCTCACCCCACTGTGTAACTCTGTCAGTATTTGGTGTAATTTTTCATTTTAGCCAGTGTGGAGAGCATGTAATACAGTACTGTGGATTTAATTGTATTTCTGATGATTTATGGAACAGACCACATATTTATTGGCCATTTGGTTACTTTCCTTTGTAAAAATTTTTTAGTTTTTTTTTGCTTACCAATTTTAGGGCTTCTTTATTATGAACATGAGTCTTGCTATGCACATTATTCAATTTCTGTGCGCATGTGTGTGTGTAATCCAACTCTTAGCTGTGTTCTTCATGGTTTTTGATCAAAGCCTAATTTTAATACAATCAGATCTATCAAATTTCCCTTGCGCTATTATACTGTTTCATAGTATAATTATACTATATTATACTGTTTCTTTTTTTTTTTTTTTTGCCTATTTTTAAGTTCACAAAAGTGATTTTCTTGCTAAAAGCCTTAATCGTTCACATGAAGACCTACAATCCATTTGGAAGTAATCTGTGTGCATGGTAGAAGGTACATGTCGTGTGACAACCCTTTCCTTTCCTCTATCTGCTAGCCCACAGCACACTCTGAAAAGTCCCTTCCATCTCACCATTTTACTCCCTTAGCCATGAACGAACCAAGCACTTCATGTGCTCTCTGAAGGAGTGGTCATATGGTATGAGATGGTTCTAACCTCCGGGAATAATTTGGAGCAAAATGCTTGAAGCCTTATTTTAAGTCCTTATAACCTGTATAACTTACAGGTAGGTATACTACTGACATAAAGAAGGGAGACAGATAACTTACTAAAGTTTAAAATATCCAACCACAAGGAAAGGGAGTTTAGCGCTGTTTTAGTACAAAATTGAGTTTTATTTCCCAGATAGGAGAAGTAAAATTTAAGACCAACCAAAACCAAACCTCAAAAAATTGTTTTTTATATAGAGCAAAATTATATGGTGTTAATCAAGGACTATGTTTTATAGGAGAAAGAAAAGATAAAGTTCAAAATAGTATGTAATTAACCAATTACTATCCAACTTCCAGAAGAAAAGATCAGCAAGGGGTACAGTAGTCAGGAAGGCTAACTATGATAAAAGTCCTTGAACAAAACAAAACAAAACACTGATGCACAAACCCCTTGGGCTAATGAGATTAATCTCTGAATGTAGAGGCAAATTATGAAATACTATCTTAGAGTAACCCAACTACACAGTATACTTTTAATACTGCCATGTTTCGAAACATTTTGCTCCTGTCAGGGGTTTGCAACTCTAAGAAATCAGAGGCTAAGGTGATGCTAAACAAACCATACACTGTACTGAATAGGTCCCCAAATAAAGAGGTCCCCTCAAAGTGTAAGCAGTGCAGTGGTGGGACATTCTACTTCAAGCAATAATAGAATCAGCCCTGAAAGAAAAGCACTTCTGTTCAAGTGTGAGAATTCAGTTGGTGTTCAAAGTGATGCAAGGCTAAGAAAGACAAACATGCTTCAAACTTGAAGCGAGAGAACTTCTGTTTGAAGTGTAGCATTTTTAGTTATGTATTAATTAAAATTTTAAAGATACGTATTTCAGTAAACTTTAAAAGGAATTTCAAGCATGCAGAGTACAAGTCCTGTTTCGTTACTAAATATAGTACTAGCACTAGTTCACCCTAAAGTTCTTTCAGCTTAAATTCTGCAACCCTTCAGATGCTTAGATCTTGTTTGCCATTAAGAGTAAACAGACACCTACAAGTAAAAGAATGACAGCTATGTTCCTGTGCTGTGTCTTACATTAGCTGTGTTACATTTAGTCAGATAGTATCAATCATTTCATGTTTGTGTGCTCTTGTGTAAGATGAAATGGATACCTGAAGCTTTTTCCTGTACTATGGTACCTAATCACAAACTGCTTGCTACTGTTATTACCAACAACTCATTTATTGCCAGGAGCCTCAGAGACAAAAGATGATTCATTCAAACTTTATAACAGTGTAATAAGCTCTGTAGAGCAATAGAGAATGAGACACTTCTGGAATGATGGAGGTAGGAATTTGACTGGAGCTGAGGCATCAACTCATCTGAAAATAAATTATACTTAACTGTCTCAACTACAGGGTAAAGAATTGTTTTTAGTCTAAGAATGAAATAGATACACTTTATACATAAAAGATGTACTACTTTTACTATTATTAGTTCCTGTCTTAGTCAGGGTTTCTATTCCTGCACAAACATCATTACCAAGAGCAAGCTGGGGAAGAAAGGGTTTATTCAGCTTTCCACATTGCTGTTCATCACCAAAGGAAGTCAGGACTGGAACTCAAGTAGATCAGGAAGCAGGAGCTGATGCAGAGGCCATGGAGGGATGTTACTTACTGGCTTGCTTTCTGTGCCTTGCTCAGCTTGCTTTCTTATGGAACCCAAGTCTACCAGCCCAGGGATGGCACCACCTACAATGGGCCTTCCTACCCTTGATCAGTAATTGAGAAAATGCCTTACAGCTAGATCTTGTGAAGACATTTCCTCAAGGGAGGCGCCTTTCTCTGTGATAACTCCAGCTTGTGTTAAGTTGACACACAAAACCAGCCAGTACACTTCATGATAACACTGTTCCAAAATAATAAAGTAGGGCCAGTTTGATTAGCAGTTAAAACATATCAGAAGAGTAAAGTCTTCAGTGAATCTAGAATTATCAATGGTACTAAAAAACAACTTAAAATTTAATGCTGAAGTTTAACATGCTGAACAACTGTAGTATTTAAGCTATTTTAGTGAAAAGACACAAGCCATCATAGACAAATGTATGATTTATTTTTGGAAAAAAAAATTAAGGTTTTCCCAATAAAGGGGAGAATTAATATTAAGAGACCATACATACCTTGGTTACAAGTTGATGATCTCATTTTCCAGAATATGCATGTGTTCAACATATATTCCAGAATATGAACTAGCATTTGCAATTTTGAAACCCCAAGTCATCTGTCGATGTAAACCCATACATGAAATAAATACCTAAAAACAAGAATCCTCTAGAAGCTTCGGTCCATGACAGTGTTTATATAGAGCAATCCGTTACAGACAAACAGCACTGCAATTACCACAGTGGCACTTGCTAGTTTCCACTGAGCTTCCTCATGATATGGCTGTCTGCTGTTGCATTAGTAAAGATACTTCCTACAACCACATGAGTACCCCAGAGACTATGACGGATCACTTTACAGCAGCCAAGGTCATCAACGGAGAATCCTAAATGCCGGTACCGTTCATCTGTTTCAAAAAGTGTGTTGTTTGTATATGGTCCAAAAAACTGGAGGAAAGAAGAAATGAAGTAATTTTTTCATTAGAAAGATACTGTAAGAAAATTCAAGTAAATGCAAATGTTTATCTGTTTCATTGTATTTTTTAGCCAATAAAAAGTGACATGCAAACCCTAAACTACTCTAATACACCCTTCCCAGTTCCTATGCATGCTGGGAATGGAAAATGAATCATTTAGCGAAATTCAAGCTACCTAAAATTAAATGTATAGGATTACACAAACTTTAAAGATTAATGAAACCTAAGAGAATTATGTATGATTCATCTCCATCTCTTCTATGAAAGGGGATTTCTAGTCTATATGACACTGTACTTGACTGAGAAGTGGAAAGTATATATTTCTATCTTAAAATTAAAAAATGAATTTATTACTTCTTATAATTGATGGATAGGACCAGGACTATATAAAAACTTCCAAAAAGTTACTTTCCTAACTTTTTGGACTTTATATTTTCTTAACTTCAAACACTTTGGTCCTTTAAGAAACTAGACTAGACCACAGTACTTTCTAAACTAGCTTACAAAGAGTAAATAAATTATATATCTATCTATATCTTTATCTATCTATCTATCTATCTATCTATCTATCTATCTATCTATCTATCAATCAATCATTAACAAAAACAGTGCTGTATGTGTCTCCTAGAATAGTATAACCAATGAACTTATAGTAGTCCTATTTCTTTGGATAATATTTTGAGTTGTAAAAAGTCTAAACATATGTGGTTTTTTTTTTTGGCCAATAGAACAATAATAATTTTATAATAAGAACTGTATCTATGCCATATAATATCGCTTTCAAAATATATTTACTTACTGCCAAACCAGATGATGGGTCAATGAAGTCAGCCCAGTATCCTTCAGCCCGAAGAGCATAGCAAATTTCTTTAGCACCATTAATGAACTACAGAGGAAAGAGGTGAAGTCAGTGTTCAACCCAACTGTACTTAGATTGGTTTATATTTCTTAAAATAAAATGTTAAATGAGTATCTTTTGTTTCAAAGAAAACTACTGGATTAATAAAAAAGACAAATTAAGACTGTAAAGTCAGATTTTTACCACTTCAAAAAAGTTTAACCTATGTAATAAAACCTAAATGTTATACTTTTCTTCAAATCTTTTATTTATTTCTTTACAAAGCATATGTAAATCACTTCTGTACTATTAACTCATATGCCCTAAATTTGAAACTATAGCTTATTTTTTGTATAATGAAGATCACAAATAGGTAAGCAAAAAGTGGAAAAAAAAAAAAAAAGAGCTAACCTATCTACTGGTTAATAGAGGTTGTGAAAAAGGGCTAGAGGACAGTCCTGTGGTTAAAGGCTGCTCTTCCAAAAGACCTGGATTTGATTCTTAGCTCCCGCATGTCAGTTTACAACTGTCTAACAGTTCTAACGAATCTGACTTCCTCTTCTGGCCTCTCTGGGCACCAGGCACAGACATAAATGTAGACAAAACACCTATAAATAAATGAAGTTGTGAAAGATTCAATTATTGTGTGTCTTTTAAATGTATCTTTCCACCTATATAACCACAAAATATTCCTGAAAAGGCAATTAAAAATCAATTAAAATGGGACTGTGACATAGTACTATCATGAAGTTTGCCCAAGGCCCTAGGATAGATAAATCACTAGCATATTAGATAAAACAAAACAAAACAACAAAATCTGAATACATAGGCAGGTGGAGCAGAGGAATAAACTTTATAGATGTTGTGTATACACGTGACTATCTCATGTACAGATCAGGACTTTGGTCTTAATATCTTCATTTCTATGGTGTACTTGCCAACCAGAACTGTAAGTAGTGAAAGCTGAAGTCTAGACTATCCTGCTGACAAAAGGCACACAGATGTCTAAATCCCAAGGGCATGCCTTTAACTCTAGTCGCAACAGAGACCAAAACTCTGTATCCTGTTGAAAGCTATACACTGATCAAAATATGCAAGGCAACTATTCTTATGCTTCAAAAGTCCTAGTATTTGAGAAAATGGGAGAAATGCCAACCTTCATCTCTAGAAACATATTTAAAAGCATGAGTACATGCCAATTTTTGTCAACCTGACACAGCTAGGGTTTTTTGGGAGGAGGATGAGAAAATGTCTCTATCAGATTAATCCATAGGCAAGTTTGTGGGGCATGTTCTTGATTAATGATACACATGGGAGCCTATTATGGATGGTGCCACCCCTATACTAGTGGTCTTGAGTTATATAAGCAGGCTGTACAAGACGTGGAAAGCAAGCCAGTAAACGGTATTTCTCCATGGTGTCTACTTCAGTTCCTGCCTCCAGGTTCCTGCTTTAAATCCCTGCTCTGACTTTTCCTTCAGTAATCATCACCTGTGATCAGTACATGTAAGCCAAATAAACTCTTCTCCCCAAGCTAGGGTTGGTGTTAATTACAGCAACAGAAAGTAAACTAGGACAAAGTGGAATCCATGCAAAGTGGTGATGTCACTGAGTTAAGGAGGCAAAAATATAAGAATTCTGGGCCGCTGAAACACCTAAAATTTGTCTGGCAACTAGTGCAGAAATAGACACACATCAGGCTCCTGAGTAGTACCCTGGCTACTTAGAAAAAAGCTGAGCTGAGTAAGCAAGAGGCAAGATTATTCTAGCAGGCCTAGCAAATACGCATTTGAAACTTGAGAACTGAAAGGTAATTTGCAGGGATCGTACAGGCTGGGGAACATGGATTTCTGGTCCATCAAGAGTGAAGAGACACAGCACTTCTGACATTTAGTTGACACTGACTCTAACGGCCAAGATTCAGGAATTCAGAAAATATTCTACACCAAACACTAGCAAATTATAGTCCCAGAGCAAGTCAAACTCACTGCCTGTTTAGATAAGTCATTTTACTGACATTGCCACATCTGTTCATTTACTTAATGTCTATGGTTGTTTTAACAGTGCAAGGCAGAGCTTAGAGCTAAGATGGATTGTCCAAGACGCCTGTAACACACAAGTCTCCCATCTAAGGATTCATTTTCTATGGCTTTTGTTATCTGTGGTCAACTGCCCTCAAAACACAATAATCTAGAAGTTTTAGAAATGATTAAATAATTTGTAGGTTTTTATTGTCAAGCCATTCTGAGTAGTGTGATAAAATCTCACAGCACCTGGCCAACCTGCCTGGGATATGAACCATCTCCTGGTCCACTGCTTCCATATGGATGCTATTTACCTGTTAAGACATTTAGTAACTGTCTTGATCATCAACTTGACCATGGAGGTAGCCCAGTAACTGTGCAGAATAACCATTATTTTCCATAATAAAGACCCCACTGTGCAACAATGGGAGTTTTAAAAAAACTTCCTTTAAGCAAAAGGCAAAAGTATAAAAAAATATTTTGAAAGAGACCATACTCACATAACTTTGTTTATAACAATTGTTAATCTGAAGTATTAGTGATAAGTGTTAATCATTAAATGTACTGCTGAAATAAACTCAGCTCTATCATAGGCTTATAAATATACTTTAATCAAAGCTATTGTCTTGCTCCTATTGGAACTTGTTAAAGTTTATAGGAGGCTACCATGTTGGCACTAATGAGGCAGACCAGATCATGCTGGAATGGAATTATTCACACTACTGTCATATAATTAGTAATCAAACTGAATCTAAAATAGTACAGTTTTCAACAACAGCTAGATGACTGACAGCAACCAATAAGAAGGGGCCTTGTATAACTGAGCCAGCACGGTAACAAAGTCCTCTCTATTCTGACCCTGTAAGAAGTAACTGACAGAGTCAATCTGCTCCTTGCTCTGCTCCCACCTTCTTCCGCCCCTCTCTCTACATTGCCAAAGTCTTCTGTCCAGCTTTCAAAAAGTGATCTGCATTCAAGACCAAGAAAGGCAGCTACATAAGGAAATTGGAATTTGGCCTGCTATCCTATTTTGACTCTCAATTTAACATACTACAAACTTAAGTGCGTAAGTCCAGCCTCACACAGGAGTAAGTTTTATAACACAAAGCTAAGAATCGTTCACTCACAGGCTGCCAACTTGTCACTCCATGCTCAGTAAGGGAACTCAGAGCTACCATCATAGTGTTGTCTGCTTTCTGTCTATAAACGCTGCCTGTGAGGAAGATGGCTGGGTGAGGTCTCTAACTCTTCTGAGGGCTGTGCCACTGGTAAGTCACTTTACTCAAATAAACTCTAAGTTTACTTGCCACAAGTTTTCCTTTTTTCAGAACTACATTTATTATTATTTATTTTTTACATGTTTTACATAAAATCGAGTGACTCCTACAGAGGCACAGCACCTAATTTTTCTCTCCACATTTACTTATAAACTGGTGATATATATTAAATAACGCTGTATTATCAGCTACATTCAACATTAAGAGCTGTTGCTGTATTTCTTAATCTTTGTAAGTCTTACTTACTTTTGTAAGTCATTATACCACATTCCAACTTAGTGAAAAAAGTCATTCCTAAAAACTAAAAAGAACGAAACAAAACAATACAATCAAGCATGTATAAAAGTTAACTAAAAGAATCTTATTACAAGCACCAGCAAATGTCTTATGATTTCTAGTCATCAAAGGCAAACAGTGACATCTGCTGGAAAAAATCAGAATTGGACATGTAGAATATGTTACAAGTGGTTCCAATAAATTCACTAGCATACTTCAATTAAAATATTTTTTCACAAAAATTTAGCTTGTACAACTCAAACTCCACACTTGCTACAGGAATCTGAAAGAACTATATTAGAGTCAATACCAAATTAGGTCAGAAGAATGACCTCTGTGACAGGTCACTATGTGCCAAGAACTATACATTTATTAATCTTTTAATATGCAAATAAGATGTCTGTTAATATTGTCTGCTTTAATTCTCTTAAATCTGAAAGTATGTTTTTAGATAAGGTCTCTCTCACTATGTTTTCCTGGCTATCCTAGAGCTCATTATATAGACCAGGTAGGTCCCAAACTCCCACAGATCCACCTGCCTCTGCCTCCTGAGTGCTGGGATCAAAGGTGCAGGCTATCACACAAGCCTGAATGTTGTATGCTTCTATATAATTCCCATTTACTTAGGATATAGCAAATAGGCTCACATCTATTGAAGTGCTACGACATGTATTAGTCAACTCTATGTGGTACATCTGAGTAACACGCTATGACCATACTGCTGAATATGTAAACTTTAATATATTACCGTGAATGACGAGAACCATCTAGTTAACCCTAACAAGTAATACAACGCCTGACACTATCTTGCATGAAAACCGGTAAGGCACTCAAATGAGTCATCCTTAGTCTATCACACAGAGGAATACTCTCTTGTCCTACAGAAAGATTCATATTACCCATCACCAATTTTAAGGTAATTACTATATAGTTTTAAATTAATAAATACATACGTATATAAGTAACTGAACATTTTATCTGTTCAGATAGTTGTTTATAAGTAACTATCTTAACATTTAAGCTAGGGTCATAGCATATATATTAAGTTAATTTCTGGGGTAGGCATATCATAAGCATCTATCAGAATTTAAAATGACAGCAATTCAGCCATCTTTCTATCAGAATTTAAAATGACAGCAATTCAGCCATCTTCTATCTAGGAGACTAGTACGGAGACTAGTGGTCATAAAAGTGGATGTAACAATGACTTTCACAGTTGTGTCAGTAACAACAAAGATGAATTTTCAATTTAAAAATTACAAAAGAAATCTTAAATAATTTCAAAATTTTAGTTTACTCATAATACAATGACTATTTTATGAAAGAAATAAAATATATCTACATATACTAGTATAGAAAGGTATCAAAACATATCTTTAGGTTAAAAGCAAAGGGCAGGAAAAAAGATGCGTACATTATGGTATCCTCTCACACTGTTCAGTGTTATTATTTATTCCTTAGAGGTAACTGGGTTGCTTCTCAGTATTTACTTGATAGGTTACAGAAGGTATAGGAGAAATGCAGGAGAAGGACGGTGTTGGAGTAATATATTTTAGAAAAATTCAGAAAAGGTATAAATGGAACTAAATGTTTCAAGAATATTAAGAATGAAGGCATTGAAAAACATTATTTACTTAAGTCATGTGTATGGCTATTTTGCCTGCATGTATGTCTGTGGACAATATGCATGTATGGTGCTTATGAAAGCAATAGAGGCCAATGGATCCCCTGGAACTATAGTTACAAGTCACCATGTGGATACTGGGTATCAAATCCATGTCTTCTGGAAGAGCAGCAAGTGCTCTTGACTGCTAAGCCATCTCTGCAGCCCCTGAAAGTAGCATTTTTTTTTCTTGAAAAAAGTGGTGCTATTTCTTCAGTGTTTGAAATAATTCACAGAACAAATAGGAACCAGAAAAGACAGTTTCTCTCACGCAAAAGAGAGTAGTTTCATTGGCTAAATGCATTAGTGGTAACTCAAGAATTACCAGGATGTATTGGTGTTGGGTTAAGGAAAGGAAATCAAGACTTCCTCTGTGGGTAGTTTAACAGGGAGCCTTGATTTGAATTCTTGTCTCCCTGTAGCTTATTGTTTCTGGCTTATCTATAAATCTGTCAGCTCCATGAGACTGAATCTGTTCCTGCCTGAATGTTGTTGTATCTTATTTGTCCCTATGTCCGTGTCCCCCACAAAAGGCTTTTGCTCTGTATTTACTTTTTGGCAAAGAAAAGCATCACATGGGGAAGGAATGAAGGATACTTTACAGAAATTTTTAACAGAGTATTACAAGGGATTATGTCAGAAACAATCAGGAAGGCCAACATTCACTTATCAAATAATATTCGCGTGCTGTTTCCAGCATTTATGGTAGTTATTTATTGTGTAAGCTTTCTTCCAAACTGTTGGCTCCTTTCAGCAAATAATTATCATAACACAAACATACACATTTATTATTCTGGTCAGAGCACAAAAAAGAGTACATAAGATTACAGGTATACAGTAGTTTTGGTTATAAAAGCTCCATGAGACTGAATCTGTTCCTGTTTGAATGTTGTCGTGTCTTATCTGTCCCTATGTCCCTGTACCCCACAAAAGGCCTTTGCTCTGTATTTACATGCTGTGTGTTTACATGGAAAATCTAAGTCAAGTAAGGTTGCTGCTATATTGTTTTCTTAAAGGCAGGTTAAACACACACGCACACGCACACACACAGAGGTTGAAGGGCTGAAGGGGCTGGAGAGATCTCAACAGTTAAGAGCACTGACTGCTCTTCCAGAGGTCCTGAGTTCAATTCCCAGCAACCACATGGTGGCTCACAGCCATCTGTAATGGGATCAGATGCCCTCTTCTGGTGTGTCTGAAGACAGCAACATATACACGAGTATGACAACATTACATTACAAGGACACTGGAGAGTTACCTTCTCCAAGAGCACCTCTCTTTCAACCTCTACCTCTTCACTCCAGACAGTCATGTCATTTTCAGTTTTCTGAGTTACAGTCAGGATCATCAGTTTGCTATTAGCCACTTCTGGAAAAAGTGACTCAAAATCTAATATAAATAAAAATAAAAAGTGACTCAAAACCAGTAATATAAATCCCAAGAAGAAAACAAACAATTAGCTTTACATGAAGAGCTCTAGTCCCTAGAAATAACTTCCTAAGATGACACTGTTCTATTCTGTCAGGGCACATTTACAAGCCTACACACATGCTGCTTTTGAAGAGTGAAATGAATGCAGCTTTACAAGGTGAGCTGAGATAGTGATACGAACAACCCTGAGGGTTAAGCTACATCATACTGCTTTGCTTTTAACATTATTTTCAGATAAATTTATTTATCTGAAAATCTTAAGTTTTCTGACCACTGCCAACGTGCAGAGAATAAGTGACTGAATATGCAGCCACCAATGGCATATCTATACCACACCAGCTCCCAGAATTCAGGAAGGATGGCACATGGTAGGACCTATACCTATGAATTCAGAGAAGCTATGCAAAAGACTTGCACAAAATGAAAACTACTAACATTCCAGCGAGAAGCAAACAGAGGGTCACTAGTCCTCACCCCTAACTGAGGCGCTATGGACAGCTGACGGCATCTAGGGGTAGATTACTCAGTTTTCTTTAACGATGTGGCTTCTGGTAGGTTGGCCATTCTCTTCCAGCACCAAATAGACTTCATAGTTTATTTTTTTAAAAAGAGAAAGATACTGAGCACAGTGGGCTGGGAATAGTTCAGGTAGGTGGTTGGATCCTCAACAACAGAGAGGAATCGAGATGAATATAATCAAAATTAATTGTATGAAATTTTCAAAGAATTTTCTTTGCATATTATACATAAACTTATAAAAATCATAGTTACAAGAGTAGAAACAAAGTTTAAGGGAAAAGTTACTATAAATCCTATTATTCCTGTATTACTGAACATGAATTCAGATGTCAGAGATCTACAATCCTTGCTACCCAGACACTAAATATCAATACATGACCTTACAAGTACTCTGAGTCCCTCATTAAGCAAATGAAGACATTACCACCATTATCTAAAACACAATTTGTGTTTCAATACAGAAGATACAATACCTCTCCGTAGCAGTTCTGGACATGTCTGGATTGCACACTCAACTCTGGCACTTTCAAAGTAAGTTTCTGCACTGTTAACTTCTTGCTCAACAGGTGTATCACTATCCTGTGGGGACAAGGACAAGGATTAAAAGAAAAATTTGAGTTTGAATACCATACCATATTTCTTAAGAATTTAACTTTATTTAAATATCAATATTTCTCTGATATTCTGGCATTTGACAGGAACAGAATTTGGATAAGAAATAGGCTGAAATGCTGTAACAAAAACGTTACAATGTTACCTTTTGTGATATTTAGGTGGCATTGAATTATTGTAAAATTGGGATGATGCTAATTTATAAAATAATGTAAGTTGAATCATATAGCTTTGGCATAGAAAGCGTTAAGGTAGCTACCCAGTTGAAATTTAGCCATATCTTATAATATTTTAGGCACTTTGAGAGAAGTAGACAGTACTTAAAAAAATATTTTAAAGTTCAGCTTTTACTCTCAAATATAATAGATGTAGCAGAAGAAAAGCAGCATTTATAAAAAACTGCAGTTCAACATGAAGTTGCTACAGTATTAAAGCTTCTAGGGATGGAGTATGGGAGGAAACTGCTTTGCTAGCAGGATTCGGGAAAAGCTGAAACAGCAGAACTGAAAATGCCAATGAACTAGTGACTAAAGAATAACTTAAATGAGAAAATTAAGAATAGAATTTGTGGGTAAGATCAAGTATTTGGTACAAAGAGGAAGAACAAAATGAGAAGACTGAACAAGAATCTGATACAAAAAGATCCAGGAAGTCAACGACATCCCAATGTCCTGGCATCCAACACAACACACAGTTTGAGAGACTAGGGTACCAAATAATATAGCTGTATTTAAAAATTTGTACCAGCAGGGGCTGCCAAGCTGGTTCAGTAGCTAAGAACATGATTGATTGCGCATACATCTGTGTCTGATGCTGGGGGCCTTGCTGGCCAGCCTTGCCAAAACAGAAAGCTCTGACATAGTGACAGACCCTACCTCAAAGAGTAAGGTGGAGAAGCAACTAAAGAAGATACTCCTGTACCAACTTTGGACTCCATTCATGCTGGCTTGAGCAAGTATACCTGCACAAACATTTGGACATGTGCATGTACACAAACATACACACACACAGAGACACACACACACACATACACACACACACTCCAAAAGCAAAAAGCCAAAAACCCTCTCCTTATCCTTTAGAATTTTTTTTCTTTTCCTCCCCACTAAAGTCAAACATTTATACTGCTTTCTTTTTAGTTGACAAAATATAATTGCCCCAGGTGGCCTGAACGCACAATGTAGGTCAGGCTAGTTCTGAACCTACAGAGATCTTCCTCCTACTGGTCAAGTAATGGAATTACAGGCATGTGCCATCATACTAGAATTTTAGAAAGACAAGAAACCTTAGTTTTTAGCAATACAGAAACAACTCAGCAGTCACATTTGGAATAAGTAGTTATCAGAAATGTATTCTGGAGGAACTATTTAACAGAGATAAAGCTGGTAATGCTGCTTTTTTATATACTGTCTTTTTTTCACCTCAGTAAAACGTATGCAGTAATAAAAAAGTAGTGCAGGAGTATTAGCAACCAACCTGAAACTCATTCACATACTGTGCCATCACAAACTCGTGTCTTTCAGTTGAAAGAGGCTCTGCTAGAACATCAGGCAAAGTTTTATGGGCCTGGCCTTTCTTCTGTGAGGCAGTCCCATTGAGGTGACAATCGAAGCCTATATTCCCAGGAAGCTGGAATCTCTGGTCCTGAGGTCCAAAGGGTCCCATAGCTTCATCAGGCCACACTGTTCGAGAGCCTGAAGGAAACATGGGTCATACACAGGTTAGTCTTCAGGTAATATAAACTGCGGAGTTGTAAAAACAACAAAAATCAAAACCAGGGAAACTGTAGGGCTTTAAATGACTGGTCATCTTAAATCACAGTAAAGGTTTGGAAGGAACACGAATTCCATGTTTAATACTTTTGGGACACATTAAGTTAAGCTTCTAAAAGCCTTTGGGTTTTTTTGTTTTGTTTTTTTAGCAAGAATTATAAATTTTGAAGTATGAAATGTATAATTTTTAACAACTTTCTAATCACTACCTATCCTCCTTAAACAGCCTTGGACAAAGACTCATAATTTAGAAACCGCTGCTGAGAGAAAGAATAAAGAATATTTATCAAGAAAGTACCATAATTTGCCAGGCAGTGGTAGCACACATCTTTAATCCCAGCACTCGGGAGGCAGAGGCAGGCGGATTTCTGAGTTCCAGGCCAGCCTGGTCTACAGAGTGAGTTCTAGGACAGCCAGGGCTACACAGAGAAACCCTGTCTCGAAAAACCAAAAAAAAAAAAAAAAAAAAAGAAAGTACCATAATTAAAATCTTAGTATGATAGTGATGCAAATAACAGATTAAAAGAGGCACTGAGGATGCCAGGTAAATTATTCAACAAATACATAATATACATATAAAATGCCTGCTTCACTGACAGGCTTTAGCAAAGAACTGTAATTAGCAACATAGCTTACAGAATCAAGAGACCTGGTTCAGGAAGACTGTGTATGTCAGGTGACAGAAACTAAGTTCCTGAAACTGGTTTTAGGACTGGTAAGATGACTCAGCGATTAAGAGTGCATACTGAGCTTAAGAAGTGCTAAATTCAGTTACTGCACCCAAGTGAGGCCACCCACAACTGCCCGTAACTCCAGTTCCAGGGGGCTGAACACTGTTGTGGCCTCTGCTAGTACCTGCCCTCACATGCACACATCCACACACAGAGCCACTCCCAAACATATAATTAAAAATAACATCTTGAAAAAACAACAACAACAACAACAACAAAAAAAAAACGCCTTTGGGCTGGGGCAGACACAGAGTTGGTCTGCTCCTGTGGAAATACTGAATCCTGAGCCATCCTAGAGGAGCCACTGCACTCAGAGCAGCAGACACCGAGCTGGTTTGCACTTGGGAGACATCGGATCCTGAGCCATCCTAGAGGAACCACTGCACCCAGAGCAGAAGGATTTCCAGATCCTAGAGGTGGCCTGAGTCCCAGGAGTTCTTCTACCCAGGAGATTAGGATCATAAGACCACAGAGACATCTGGACTCTTAGGAGCTCTGCCACAAGCAAGATAACCGGAAATATACAGACTCCAGTCTTTCACAGTGAGGGCAGGTAACACTAGAGTTAACCAGATGGTGAAAGGCAAGCACAAGAACATAAGCAACAGAAACCAAAGTTTCTTGGCATCATCAGTACCCAGTTCTCCCAATATAGCAAGCCCTGAACACCCCATCACACCGGAAAAGCAGGATCCAGAATTAAAATCACTTCTCATGATGATGATAGAGGATTTTAAGAAGGACATAAGTAACTCCCTTAGAGAAATACAGGAGAGTACAAGTAAACAGGTAGAAGCCCTTAAAGAGGAATCACAGAAATCCCTTAAAGAAATGGAAGAAAACACAAAGAAGGAATTAAACAAAAACATTCAGAATCTGAAAATGTAAATAGAAACAATAAAGAAAGCTCAAAGGGAGACAACAATGGAGACAGAAAACCTAAGAAAGAGATCAGGAGTCATAGACGCAAGCATCACCAACCGAATATAAGAGATAGAAGAGAGAATCTCAAATGCAGAAGATACCATGGAAAACATTGACACAGTTGTCAAAGAAAATGCACTCACTATAGATGGTGAAACCAAGATACTCCATGATAAAACCAAATTTGCACAATATCTTCCCACAAAGCAAGCACTTCAAAGGATAACTGATGGAAAACGCCAACACAAGGAGGTAAACTACAACCTAGAAAAAGCAAGGAAGTAATCTTCCAACAACCCCAAAAGACGATAGCTACACATAATTCTACCTCTAATAACAAAAATAACAGGAAGCCACAATCATTTTTCCTTAATATCTCTTAACATCACTGGACTCAATTCCCCAATAAAACGACACAGACTATCAGACTGGATACACAAACAGGACCCAGAATTTTGCTGCATACAAGAAACACTCCTCAGTGACAAAGACAGACACTACCTCAGAATAAAAGGGTGGAAAACAATTTTTCAAGCCAATGGTCCCAAGAAACAAGCTGGAGTAGCCATTCTAATATCAAATAAAATCGACTTCCATCCAAAATTAATCAAAAAAGATAAGGAAGGACACTTCATACTCATCAAAGGAAAAATCTACCAAGGTGAACTCTCAATTCTGAACATCTATGCTCCAAATGCAAGGGCACCTACATACATAAAAGAAACTTTACTAAAGCTCAAAACACACATTACACCTCACACAATAATAGTGGGGGATTTCAACACCCACTCTCAGCAATGGACAGATCATGGAAACAGAAACTAAACCGAGACACTTTGACATTAACAGAAGTTATGAACCAAATGGACTTAACAGACATCTATAGAACATTTCATCCTAAAACAAAAGAATATACCTTTTTCTCAGCACCTCATGGTACCTTCTCCAAAATAGACCATATAATTGGTCACAAAACAGGCCTCTACAGATACAAAAAGACTGAAATAATCCCTTGCATCTTATCAGATCACCACGGACTAAGACTGGTCTTTAATAATGACAAAACCAATGGAAAACCCACATGCACATGGAAACTGAACAACTCTCTACTCAATGATGACTTGGTCAAGGAAGAAATAAAGAAATTAAAGACTTTTTAGAATTCAAAGAAAATGAGGACACATTATACCAAAACTTGTGGGACTCCATGAAGGCAGTGCTAAGAGGAAAACTCATAGCTCTAAGTGCCTACAAAAAGAAACTGGAGAGAGCACACACTAACAACTTGACTGCACAACTAAAAGCTCTAGAACAAAAAGAAGCAAATACACCCAAGAAGAGTAGAAGGCAGGAAATAATCAAACTCAGAGCTGAAATCAACCAAATAGAAACAGAAAGAACTATACAAAATATCAACTAAACCAGGAGCTGGTTCTTTGAGAAAATCAACAAGATAGATAAACCGTTAGCCAGATTAACCAGAGGGCACAGAGACAGTATCCAAATTAATAAAGTCAGAACTTAAAAGGGAGACATAACAACACAAACTGAAGAAATTCAAAAAATCATCAGATCCTACTACAAAGGCCTATACTCAACAAAACTGGAAAACCTGAATGAAATGGACAACTTCCTAGACAGATACCAGATACCAAAGTTAAATCAGGAGCAGATAAACCATCTAAACAGTCCCATAACCCCTAAGGAAATAGCAGCAGTCATTAAAAGTCTCCCCACCAAAAAAAGCCCAGGACCAGATGGTTTTAGTGCAGAATTCTATCAGACCTTCAAAGAAGACCTAATACCAATTCTCTTCAAACTATTCCACAAAATAGAAACAGAAGAAACACTACCCAATTCTTTCTATGAAGCTACAATTACACTCATACCCAAACCTCGCAAAGACCCAACAAAGAAAGAGAACTTAAGACCAATCTCCCTTATGAACATCGATGCAAAAATACTCAATAAAATTCTAGCAAACCGAATCCAAGAACACATCAAAACAATCATCCATCATGATCAAGTAGGCTTTATCCCAGGAATGCAAGGATGGTTCCATATTTGGAAATCCATCACTGTAATCCACTATATAAACAAACTCAAAGAAAAAAACCACATGATCATCTCACTAGATGCTGAGAAAGCATTTGACAAAATTCAACATCCTTTCATGATAAAAGTCTTGGAAAGATCAAGAATACAAGGCCCCTACCTAAACAGAGTAAAAGCAACTTACAGCAAACCAGTAGCCAACATCAAACTAAATGGAGAGAAACTTGAAGCAATCCCACTAAGATCAGGGACTAGACAAGGCTGCCCACTCTCTCTCTACCTATTCAATATAGTACTGGAAGTCCTAGCCAGAGCAATTAGGCAACAAAAAGAAGTCAAAGGGATACAAATAGGAAAGGAAGAAGTGAAAATATCACTATTTGCAGATGATATGATAGTATACTTAAGTGACCCCAAAACTTCCACCAGAGAACTCCTAAACCTGATAAACAACTTCAGCAAAGTGGCTGGTTATAAAATCAACTCAAACAAATCAGTAGCCTTCCTCTACATGAAAGATAAACACACTGAAAAAGAAATTAGGGAAATGACACCCTTCACAATAGTCGAAAATAATATAAAATACCTTGGTGTGAATCTAACCAAGCAAGTGAAAGACCTGTATGACAAGAACTTCAAGTCCCTGAAGAAAGAAATCGAAGAAGATCTCAGAAGATGGAAAGATCTCCCATGCTCATGGATTGGCAGGATTAATATAATAAAAATGGCCATCTTGCCAAAAGCAATCTACAGATTCAATGCAATTCCCATTAAAATCCCAACTCAATTCTTCACAGAGTTAGAAAAGGAAATCCTCAAATTCATATGGAATAACAAAAAACCCAGGATAGGAAAACTATTCTCCACAATAAAAGAACTTCTGGAGGAATCACCATCCCTGACCTCAAGCTGTACTACAGAGCAATAGTGATAAAAACTACATGGTTATTGGTACAGAGACAGGCAGGAATATCAATGGAATAGAATTGAAGATCCACAAATGAACCCACACACCTATGGTCACTTGATCTTTGACAAAAGAGCTAAAACTGTCCAGTGGAAAAAGGACAGCATTTTCAACAAATGGTGCTGGTTCAACTGGAGGACAACATGTAGAAGAATGAAAATCGATGAAGTCTTATGTCCTTGTACAAAGCTCAAGTCTAAGTGGATAAAGGACCTCCACATAAAACCAGATACACTGAAACTAATAGAAGAGAAGGTGGGGAAGACCCTCGAATAGTTGGGCACAGGGGGAAAGTTCCTGAACAGAACACTAATGGCATATGCTCTAAGACCAAGAATTGACAAATGGGACTTCATAAAATTGCAAAGTTTCTGTAAGGCAAAGGACACTGTCAATAGGACAAAATGGCAACCAATAGATTGGGAAAAGATCTTTACCAATCCCACATCCAATAGAGGGCTAGTATCCAATATATACAAAGAACTCAAGAAATTAGACTCCAAACAACCAAATAACCCTATTAAAAATGAGGTATAGAGCTTAACAAAGAATTTTCAATGGAGGAAACTCGAATGGCTGAGAAGCACCTAAAGAAATGTTCAGTATCCTTTGTCGTCAGGGAAATGCAAATCAAAACAACCCTGAGATTCCATCTCACACCAGTCAAAGTGGCTAAGATCAAAAACTCAGGTGATAATAGATGCTGGCGAGGGTGTGGAGAAAGAGGAACACTCCTCCATTGTTAGTGGGACTGCAAGATGGTGCAACCACTTAGGAAATCAGTCTGTGGGTTCCTCAGAAAATTGGACATGGCATTACCTGAGGATCCAGCTATACCACTCCTAGGCATATACCCAGAATATGCTCTAACATATAACAAGGACATATGCTCAACTATGTTCATAGCAGCCTTATTTATAATAGCCAGGAGCTGGAAAGAACCCAGATGTCCTTCAACTGAGGAATGGATTCAAAAAATGTGGTATATTTACACAATGGAGTATTACTCAGCTATTAAAAACAGTGAATTCTAGAGTTTCCTAGGTAAATGGATAGAACTAGAAATTATCATCC
Organism: Grammomys surdaster; assembly: GCF_004785775.1. Classification (NCBI taxonomy): domain Eukaryota; kingdom Metazoa; phylum Chordata; class Mammalia; order Rodentia; family Muridae; genus Grammomys; species Grammomys surdaster. Next base: position 15,782,098 of record NW_021604636.1, on the reverse strand, counting down.
TGAGTGAGTTAAGCCAATCACAAAAGAACACACATGGTATTCACTCACTGATTATTGGATATTAGCCCAGAATCTTGAAATGCCCAAGATTCAACTCACAGGCCACATGAAACTCATGAAGAAAGCCTGGTCTACAGAGTGAGTTCCAGGACAGCCAGGGCTACACAGAGAAACCCTGTCTCGAAAAACCAAACCAAAAAAAAAGAGAAAAAAAAGAGTCTGACATTCAGAGGCAGATGCTCACAACTAGCCATTGAACTGATCATGGGGTTCCCAATGGAGGAGTTAGAGTGAAGACCATTGGAGCTGAAAAAGTTTGTGGCCCCTGAGGAGAGCAACAATACCAACCAACCACAGCTCCCAGGGTCTAAACCACCAGCCTGGGAGCACTTAGGGAGGGATCCATGGCTTCAGCTGTATACGTAAGAGCGGAAGGCCCTGCTTGGGCATAGGTGGAAGAAGAGATCCTTGACCTCATGAAGGCTGGACGCCCCAGGGGGTGGGAATTTGAGGGTGGGGAGGTGGGAGTGGGGGGGTAGGTAGGGGTTATATCCGCAGAGAAGAAGGAGGAGGGGTGAGGGGATAAGGGGTTCCTGGGTGGGTGGGGGATGGGGTAAGGGGACAATATATGAAATGTAAATAAAACATCCAAAAAAAAAAAAAAAAAAAACTAGAAGTTTTGGACCCAAGTGTAGATAGTACTGGACTTCCAATGGCTCAATTTAGTACTTTTTTTTTTAGCTTTTGACAGTATGAATACAATATGCACTTAACATTGAATTTTGACAATTTTCTTCAGGTAGCAACAGACTATACAATGATCTCTCTCCTGTTGTTAGTGAGCTGTAGTTCTTAGTCATGTAATACATATAGGAAATACACATTACACTGTGTACCAGACTATGATATTTTGGAGATGAAGTATATCAAATAGACTTTTAACTTATAATATTTCAGTTATATGTTTACTGGCATATAATCCTATAAGGAACATTGTTTTAATATATTTTTTGTAATATTTTATCTTTCTGATATATCTAGACAGAACTTTATTTTCAATAGAACAAAAGTTTAAAAGAAATATAAAATTCCAAGAAAAACTATTAGAGAAAGCACAACATAAAGTTTTGAAACAAGCATGCATATATATATATATATACACATATATATATACACACACACACATATATATATGTATGCGATAATCTTTCACTTACATATATCTGGAGGTGCATTGGCCACATGAGACTCATCAGAACCTGAAGATCCTGCAGTTGAAAAGGCTCTTGGATTGATAACTCTTTTCACTAAAGAACAAAATCCTGGGAGATAGGAAACCAGTCTGGCTCTGTTACAGAGCACCTAATAATAAAAATAAGAAATTGACATTTTTTGGCTATAAATAATAAATTCTGACAGACCCTCACATTGTTTTATCTTTGTATGTGTGTGCAGGCATGTGTATGATGACTGCACAGGTGAGTGCTTGGAGGCTAGAGAACAGCAGGAGTCCTGTTCTATTGCTCTCTCCCTTACTGTTGACGAGACACTATTGGTAGTCATCAAGTCCCAGTGACCTTCCTGTCATCTCCCCGAGTGCTGGTGTCACAAGCATGTACAGCTATACCTGGACTTTTACATGGGTGCAAAGTCAAATTTAGGTTCTCATGTTTATGCAGTCAGTTAATTCATCCCACTGTGTTATATCTTTTAAAAACAACAGTTACTATGTTACTACCTCTGTGGACTACCTACTTATTATGTGATGAATAATATGTACACTTAAAATTAAAACCAAACACTACTGATAGTTGTCAGAACCAAAAGGGGCCATCTATGCCAAACCTCATCAAGGAAGCCATGCTGAGATGTAGGGAGGTCTCTGAGGATATTAAATGAACTCTCACACAGACTACCCAAACCATAACCTTGCACAAAGGCCACTGTAGTTTTGCTTCTTGATTACCTTTGCTTCTGCAAACACTTTTATGGGGATGCCTAGCCAATAACTTTCTGTTCAACTTTGGACTGATGCTACCTGGTGTTGGGCCACAGGGCAAAAAAATAATCCAACAAATTATGCAACCTTCTGTATTTTAAATTAAAATCCCTTGACCCTTGGCTTTCCCAGGGTTGCTTATGGTGCCACTTGGCTTGCCATAGTTCCTGTAATCAATCTCCTACTCCCAGATAAACTCTTTCCTTCACATTCACCTTAGGTCACAACACAAATATTAGAGCAAACATTATTTTGGGATAAAAGTGTGGTTTTTTTTTCCAATAAGGTCACAAAGTGAATCTATAAACACTACTTTATTTAATAAATATTAAAATATAGAACAACTAGTAAGATCCTTAAACCAGAGAGTTTAGAGTTTATCCTTGGACCTAAATGTTTCCTTTACAATCCTTTCTTGCTGCTGCCTGTGTTAATCAACCCCCAGGCTATTATTTCCTCTTAGTCTAGTGGCAGTGATCGCTTTCCTTAAGTTTGGCATATCTTTGTACTATATTTTCTGATCTTACATTTATTCCCCTGACTGAGTTAAATCATTGAATATGTAAATATGAAAGCATGGACAGATTCTAGCAGAATACTTAGGTTAGAATATTTAATGTAGAAGTTGTCAGATGATTTCCCAATCCAGCTGGTGGGAACTAATGTTTCACCATAACACAGATACAGTCATTCACTTACGTACTGCTGACTGCTCTTACACCATAACATCAGCATTAGCCTATTTGCTTAGCTTATTTGCCAGCTGACCATTTACATTAAAAAATACTGACAGCTCCTGGCCTGGACTATCAGGAGTGAGTTACCATACAGTTATGAACGTCCATGTTTCAGAGCTTAGACACACTGAAATATGTCTTTCACATGAGAGAAGGGGGTCTGCAGTTACAGCCATTTGTGGATTTGTGACGCCATCTGAGCACACTAACTCAGAGGCAGTTATCTTCTGACTTTACATGAAAGCAGACCTGTGCCTTCAACAAGAATCATGTAATTTGGGAAACTGTATTAAGAGTTTTTGAGTTTCAGGAAAAAGGGGCTAAAGTTTGAAATAGGTGTATCAGAAGAGTGGCAAGTTCAGTCTGTCTAGATGCTAAATATGGGCATTTATTTTTAGAGACTCAGGATGTTAAATAAACTGTTAAAGATATATATATATATTATATATATATATATATATATATATATATATATATATATATAATATATATATATCACTACTAATATCTGCCCAGAATTTATAACACATATAAGACAACACAAAACCCTTATGTTTAACATCTAAATGGTAACATTTAAATTTAGTATAAACATCATTCTAACAAAGAACTGCTGTATTTTGATAAATTCATCCTACTGTATTCATTTAAAACAAAGTACAAATATCAGCATTCTATTCTATTTCACCTAACCTTCCTCCTTTTAGAGTATTATTATCATAGGACTCTTCGTATCACGCCCCTTCAGGGCATGTTGATGACACTTCACCTTAACACTCACCTCATGCTGGTGGTCTCCTCTTAGGCCTTGTCTTACACTTGGCAGCAGGAACACCACCTCAACTAATTGTTGCCATATTAATTTTTCTACCACAGCTGTCATTAAGTTACAACTTTAATGAAGTTAAATTACTGAGTACAGCATTTAAGATTCCTGAATATTTCTTTATATCCCAGTTCAACTTCACCTCCTATATTACGTCCCTTGCACAAATCATATTCAGGTGGACAGAAATGACACCCTAATATTTAAACAACTCAGGGGGAAAAAGTGGGGTTTTGTTTTTGTATATAACTCCTGATCGTCTAATTTAAACCTTTGATGATCTAATTTCCACTCATCTCTCAAAACCCAAGGTAAACATTTTTCCCCTTAGGTGAGCTCAAACTCTGATTGTCTCTTCCTCATGGATCTCTCACTATTGCTTCTTCAAGCTTTCAAAGAACTATTATGTGCTGCTTAAAGTGTTTGTCTGAAAGTATGGCTGTGTACCACATGTGTACCTGGGGTTTGATGTAGCCCAGAAGTGGGCACTGGTCCTCCAGAAATGGAGTTACAGAAGGCTGTGACCAGTCCTGTAGTTGTTAGGAATCGAGCTTGGATCCTTGGCAACAGCAGCCTGTGCTTCTAAGAGCTTAACACTCTTTCCTGCCCCTATCATGTGTTATTCCTAATACAAGTCTTCATATTTCTGACCTCCTTTACCTATGAACTATCTAAGGTAGGCTGTGTATAGTATCTGGGCACTTACAGTCAAGTGTAGGAGTGTGAATAAGAACTTTTGCGGTGCTTTTGTAGAAATTGTAAACTCACTATACTAGTTAACTTCAAAACTTCAGCTTAACCGAAGCATTTTTCTTTTGTAACTGGCTTAAAACATTTTAAATATTTACTATAGTCATTTTTAGAATTGTTGAAAGGACGCTTGCATTGAATTGGATTATATGCATATAAAATATGAAAATATTAAATTGGAGAAACAAACACACCGGAATTTAATAGAACGTGCTAAACTTACCTCAAAGCATACAAATCTAATTTCACACCCTCTGCTCCCCGACACTACTGATACATTAAGGCGACCATTATGCCAACGTCATCACAAACTCGTCCCTCCATTTCCTAACAAGTTTATTCTAAGAGTGACTTACATGGGCCATTTCTAGTGAAGAAGGCGGACGCAAATTCTTCCCCCTCTGCAAAGTATTCCTGGGAGAGAGCAAAAACAAAACAGGCTAGTGGCAGACCAAGCTGTAGCGACAGAGGCTCGGGCCAGGCAGGATCAGCGTGTCCCTCCCCAAAGCCCGGCTTCGGGCCCGGCGTCCCCGGGAACCCGTGGGAACACTCGGGCGCCGGCACTCGGGCCGGGCCGAACCCAGCAGGTCTGCGCTCCGAGCGCAGGCTCGGGCGGAGCTGAGTGGGGAGAGAGAGGAAGAACCCAGGGCAGAGGCGGGTCGACGGGGGCAATACCGACAGCAGGGGCACGGTCACCCGTGAATGTGCAGAAGAGACCGCGGGTGGGAACCATCCGTACCAGTCACCGCGCGGACTCCCCGCCTAGGCCCTCACCCTGTCCACTGTCAAAATGGCGGCTACCGCGGTTCAGGCAGCGGCGCTGTTGACGTCCAGGCCTGAGTAGTTGCCTCCGAACGCATCGATGCTGTCGGTCGATCTTAGAGTAGAGGATGATCTTGGGTTCCGGAAGGTGAGCTAGTCTTTCATTGGGTACACTGGTGAAATCAAGGCGGGGCGGGACCAAGTTGGGGCTATTTACAGGGTTCAGTACTAGTCTTTGCTGAGTCTTTGCTTCATTGACTCTTTGGTACTGTTGGCAGATTTTTGTTGCTGTTGTTGTTTTTAAATTTTAAAAATTATTTTTTGTATGCATGTATATATATGCAGAAGAAAGTGTTGGTTCTGCTGGAACTGGAGTTACGGATAGTTGTGAGGTGCCATGTGGGCGCTGGGAGTTGAAGTTGGATCCTCAGAGCCTGTGTTCTTAACTGCTAAGCCGACTCTCCAACTCTCTTCGACAGACTCTCTATCCTCCTCTAAGACTTTCCTACAGCTTTCAGAAGATTCTGTCTTCTGTTGTTTGCATGACAACTGTTTGTCAAGAACTATTGTTTGTGAGGACAGGTTTTTTTTTGACTCAGTTCTGCGACAGCATCAGAATCTTAATAGGTTTGGTAAACATGCATACATTACATACTGTATCAATAATAGCATATAGCTTATCTAATGTATTTATGAAAGAACCTCATAGTTAATTCTGAAGTTTCTTTGATTTTGATAACTGTATTAATGACTTTTCTGTTGTGGTGATTAAACACATTTGGCCTTACCATTCTAAGACTCCAAAATTGGGGGATGGGAGTGACTAGCAACAAATAGTAAATGTAGAGGCTGAAGCAGAAGCTGAGGGTTCTTGAACCATAGAAGCAAGCAAAGAGCACACTGGGGATGGTGAGTGGCTTTTAAAATTCCAAGGCACCTCCCCCGCCCCAGTAATATACTTCCTCTAGCAATGCCATACCTTCTAAACCAATCCCCCTGCCCCCCCGCAAAAAGCGATATCAGCTTGCAACCAAGTGTTCCAAAACCTGAGTCTATCGAGGCCACCAATACAGTAACCTTAAAAGTTTGAGAAAGTATTCTTCAGACATTTTACTGAATTGGAACTTGCTGTTTTTCTCATGTATTGACTGAAGTAAGAGTGTTTGGGCTTAATGATATAAAATGAACGTGTTACTCAATCACATCAAGGGTCCTTACTGTCAATATGATTTATCACCAATTATCAGCTTGGTGAGGTAAAGCCCTGCTTCTCCACTGTGAAGTTCGAGGAGGAAGTAAGGCCCAACTTGTAGGTGTGGGTAGTCATTCTCCTGTTTGAGCTCAGAGTGCCTTCATAAATCAGCTGGAGGTCTTGTGGAAACATTGTCTGCTTCCATTTGTCTATGCATTCAGTTATGTATGTTAATGTAGATTCATATTCATTCAAAATTCTTTTTAATTTTGTTTTTCATATTGATCTGGTTTTGATTTATTTTAGTTGGCATCTATGCTTTTTGACATAACCCAGTAAGTTTTTGTTTGTTTGTTTGGTTTTGGTACTCATCAATATTTTTGTTTGCCCTTCATTATTACTTGAGATTGTTTTAAAATTTCTGTCATTTAGATACTCCAGAATCATCTTATATTCCTGTCTATCCTAGTCCTAGTATCAACCACATTCCTAAGGAGACACAGTTATCTTCTTTAACCAGTGTGAGAGACTTCAGGGCAGAGGGCAAAGGTGGGGAGAGAGAAATGGGAGAAGATGGCAGAGAAAGAGGAGAGAGAGAGGAGAGAAGTGGAGGCCGGCCATGACCACGTAGAGAGATGGGGTAGTGAAGGAAAGAGAGGCTAGGGGACAGAGAGAAGCTAGAGGCAAGAGAGCAAGAGAGCAAGAGAGAGAGGAGGAGGCAAGCAGCCTCTTTTATAGTGGGCAGGCCTACCTGGCTGTTGCTAGGTAACTGTGGGGAGCAGCATACCTGGGTGTTGCCAGATAACAGTGGAGGTGGAGTTTAGACAGAATACTAACAAAAATAACTTTTGCTTTATCTATTAGACCCCTTCATCATCCTTGGTTGTTAATACCCATCATCTCTTTGCCCATTGTATGTTTTTGACTTTTTTAATTAATACTTTTGTTCTTTTACATTTCAAATGATATCCCTGTTCCTGGTTACCTCTCCACAACTCCCCCATCCCTTCTCCCCTCTGCCCTTTGCCTCTATTAGGGTGCTCCTCCATCCACACTGACTCCTGCCTCACCACTCTAGCGTATGCCACATATGTTAAAATTATTTTCAGTCAGCATCCATATTTTTATGTGCCTTGGATAGCTCATTCCTGTCCTTTTTGTACAGTGTCTGAATAGGAACAGCATCACAATGTATGAGGGCTTGACTATGCTTTTTTGTCTTTCCTGTATTAAAGAATCTTTGAGGGTTTTCATCCAATTTTTGATGCCCATGAATAAAGCTTTTTAAAAGACTTGTGTGCAGATTTTTCCATAGACACAATTTTAAATCAGTTGGTTAGGGTTGAAATTTCTCAGAAGTAAGTTTAGAGTACATTTGAAATTTGTTGTTAGGTAGATTGAGCCTTTTTTCAGGCAATCATATTCTAATTTATTTAATAACTCGTCATAGGTGTTGACAACATAGATCTTTCAATCATGTCTAGTTACTATGATAAATAATGTTCCAATAAATAAGTGTTGACCAGGCCAGCTCAGTCAGTCAACAGGTTCTCCAGTTCAGGAGCGAGGATTAAAAAGAAAAAAGACGATTAGACAACATTGTAGCACGACCCCAGCCAGTTCTGAGGTTGAAGGCTGAGGTGGGTTTATTTTTTCCCAATTTACTTTTAATTACATGGACGTATTTAAGTCAGTTCTGGTTGAGGAACTAGCAATACAATAGCTGCAAATAGTGAAGGGACAAACAAGGAAATAAACAAAGTCTTGTGATCACTCCCTTGTTGACTGTTTCACGGTCCCTTGATCACTGTTTCTAAGGGCTCATCAGGATGACAAAAATATCTGAACCTACTTCCCTGTCCTAGCCCACAGTCATATTCATGCCTGAGGCCTACTTCTTTGTCCTAGCCTAAGACTTAGATTCCCGACTAAAATTACTTCTCTGTTTTAGCCTAAAATTAGATTCCTGCCTGAACTTACTTCCCTTTCATGGCCCAATGTCAGATTCCTGCCTAAAGCTGCCCCAAAAGCTCCCCACAAAGTGTGACAAACTTCTAATATCTGGCACCCTTGCAGCCAACCAGAAAACTGAATATTCAATCCAAGGAAAACCAGAATATGTTAGCTAAAGTTTTTCAGGGAAGGGGAGTCTATGAACTTCCTAAGGAACAGCATCTGGTGTGTTGAAAAACTTCACCGTATAAGGACATTTTTCCCTCCACCACTTCCCTGGGTTTCCTGTCTACTTTTATAGTAAGATAAGCTGGTCAATTCTAGGGTGGAAAGCAACATTTCCTTTTCTTTTTTTTTTTTTTAAGTTGAATTTTATTTTTTCTGTATTCATTTTACATTCCATTCACTGTCCCCATCCTGTTCACCCCTCTCACAATCCTTCATCCTCCTCTTCTCCTCTGATCGGGTGGATGCCCTCCTGGGCATCCTCCTGCCCTGGCAATTTTTTTTTATATCAAATTGTCTTTATTATTGTTGCTTTTTTCCTTTCTCTTTTTATTTTTTCTCCATTTCCTTTCTCTTCCCCTTCATCTCCCCTTTTTGTCTTCCTCTTGTCCTCCCTCCCTCCCTCCCTCCCTCCCTCCCTCCCTCCCTCCCTCCCTTCCTTCCTCTGTCTTTCTTGTCTCACTGTGTTGCTCAGGCTGGTTTTGAACTGAAGATTCCTCAGCCTCAGCCTCCTAATACTGATATACTGCTTTGGAGCAGGACAGAAAGGCAGGGAAAGTATGGACATGTGAGAAGAAAGGGATCCTTGCCTTCTGGAGTTTGATGGAAACATTTTGCCAGCTGAAAAGCAAGAATTTCACCACTGTTTACAGCATTTCCTATAAAGGTTATCAACATACAGAAAAATATTACTTCTACATATATGCATTTAGTTTAAAAATCATGACCCAAGCTTAAGGCCTGAATGTATTTGACTCTTCATAAGGCCTCGTTCCTTTCTATGTTTTTTTTTTAAGGGGGAGGGGTCTGAAACAGGACTATTATCTTTGCAGTCAGATGTCCTCTTTTCCTGCATCTGTGTGATCTCAATTAGTCTTCAACAACCTTCTAAATCACTGAAGGTCATATGACGCCTATAAAGACAGTGAAGTGTGATTCATCTTTGAGAAGCTCACATGCCTGCTCTGGCTGTGTCTTTCTTTCTGATTCTCTCCCTTTTTTGTTTGTTTGTTTGGTTTGTTTTGTTTTCGAGACAATGTTTCTCTGTGTAGCCCTGGCTGTCCAGGAACTCACTCTGTAGACCAGGCTGGCCTCAAACTCAGAAATCCACCTACCTCTGCCTCCCAAGTGCTGGGCTTAAAGGCGTGTACCACCACTGCCAGGCTGCCTCCCTTTTTTTTAATCTTCATGTTCCAAGTCTATATTAATATGTTTTTATACCTCCTCAACTCTGTGTCATACTGGCTAGCCTTGAAATTCTACTCTGAATGAAAACCACAAATCCTGATTTGGCTTAAGTCAAGGTCCTTCAAGAATTAGCAGGACTCCTCAGATCACTGAGGAGCATACAGTGGAGCCGTGCCTTTTGCATGGGTTCTGTATACCACTGACAGTATAAGCCTATGTTTCTGAGATTAGCTGTTTTTTTTAATACTGAGCATTTATGACTCTATCAATTACAACAGTCTTCAGGCTTAAGCTGAGACTTGCAGTTAGAGAACTGCTTTCTCAGAGAAAGAAAGAATCAAGGAAGAGGTGGGGATTATCTTTTTCTGTTTGGACCTGTATGCAGTGTCCAGCACTTAGGACTAACGGAAGCCTGTCCACAGTTGGTTTCTGACTGGTTAGTAAAGTTAACAGCAGCCAATGTCTGGGCAGGGAGACAGAGGGGGACTTTGAAGATTCCTGAGAATGGACTAAGGAAGCAGGAAGAGGGATTCCACCATGAGGTGGACATAGGAGACAGACCATGTGGGAAAAGGTGCAGGAGGGAGAGTTTGCTGACAGGTAGGTACAGCCTACATGTAGGTAATCGGCCACAGGCAGGCTGCCCATCAAGGTCTAGGGCAGGAAAGATAAAATATAGATTTTAGTCAGTAATAACTCAAGACTGGAGTTAGGAAGAGACCCAACCATTGTGCTGCTTAGGTTTATTCACACTAACTCAAGAGGCAGGCATTCCTGCCCTGGCCACATACTCCAAAACTTAGTAAATTTTGTATTATTTTGTAAACTTTGTAAGGCTCACAAATGGTCAGGCCCCAATCTAAGGAGCCCTAATGGCCAGGTCTCATCCTTAAACTTCCCTAACAGCCCTAGAAGTTTCTATCAGCCATCTGGTAAGGGCTGTATAGGCAGTTCCCAGCCCCAAGGTGGGAGAATGGCCTACAAGAAAAAAATTCCCTCCAATCCCAGACCCTCCTGGGAACCCCCGTCCCGGCCAAGCACCTAAGAAACCCTATATGCACCCTGTGTTCTGCCCATTACTCTGCTGTTTCTCTCCCAAGCAGCAGTATTCTCCCTTCTGGATTTTTCCCTCCCAATAAACCTCTTGTAAGGTTTTTGTACAGTGTGATTTTGTTGTATTCCTTGGCTCCTGACTGCCAAGATATGGTTGCCATCTGAGCTGTAATGCTTACACTTACCCTGTCTGCCTTGTTATATAAAAGAATTTCTCACTGATGATTGTAAGCTTTTTTTCCTAACATAACCATATATTAGAAGTTTTTGCTGTAATAGGAAATCACAGACAGGAGAAAAGGGGCAGTGACCAACACCACAGCAGGAGGCTGGCTGTCATGTCACAGTGGAGGTGGACCTTAATCTGTGCATTGAAAGACGGGTAAGTGTTTGTTTAAATACCAAGAAGAGATATACAGAGTAGACCTTATTATACACAATAGAAGTACCATGTTAGAATCCCAAACACTATGGGCAGTTTGAGAGATATACAACCACATAGAAACTTCAAAGGCATAGCCCTAATAGACCTTCAGTGCAATACTAAGGTAGACACAGTGCTGGAAGCAAAGAGACACAAGTGAGCAGACTTATGGGGAATCATAACCTTACCAGATTTGTATCTTAGAAAAATCCTCTGGCTTCAATAGAGAAAATATTCTAAGTTTTTGGCTTAAGATACTTTAGGGAATGTAGTTGCTTTTATTGATACTGAGAATCAGCTACATTAATACTTGTGGAATATCTTATCTGTAGCACATTCTTGGTGTTTGCCCAGCACTTCTTTAAAAATTCCTGATAACCATGCATGGAATGATGATATTGTTATTCACATACTATTATGTGGAGAAATTAAAACACAAAAAGGTTTAAGTTTATTACTGAGGTATCCATGCTAGATATAAATCTAGGTCTGTTTGGCTAAAAGATAGGATGCTGCCTCTCAGTAGAATGGATTTAGAGGGATGACAATGAGCTGATATGGGTTACAAGAAGCCACGTGTAATTGTCCAGCTAGTTGTTTGAAAGCAGGCTTATAAGAACCATGGATTATGTGGATGATGAAGATTTGAAGGTCACTGAGACACATGTAATTGTGAAGCTGTACTGCCCCCTTAATCTGGTGAAAAATGAGAGGCTTTGGAAATAGAAACAAGAACTATGAAACTTCTGAAATTCATGTATGGATTTTTGTATAATTTTAAGGACATCTATTTTTCCCTCTAAAGAGAAAACTCATATTTCTTCAGACTATTCAAAGAGTCCATACTTACAAAAATACTGTAGACTACTGGCAATGATAAATGTAAATGGAAAGGGGGCAAAAGTTAGGACTCTAGGCAGAATAAATCAAGAAAAAATAGCAACAGAGACTACCTAGAAGGAGACAGACAGACAGACACATGCACACACACACACACACACACACACACATGGGGAGGGGGGAAGATAACCATATAGTATGTGGAACACAGACAGGCATTTAATTGCAGAACAAGAGTCTGTTTTAGGGGCTGGAGAGATGGCTCAGAGGTTAGGAACACTTGCTGCTCTTACTTTGTTTCCCAGTGTCTACAAAGCATCTTACAGCTGTCTGTAAACTCCAGTGCCAGGAGAATTCATGGATCCGGGTGAACTCCAGGATTACTAGGCATGCACATGGTATACTTACATATGTGTATATAAACACTGATACCCATGAAATAAAAACAAGTAAGTCTGTAAAAGTTCTTATTTGAGCACTAGGACAGAGGGGTGACCTTGCTAATGGACTTCTAGTGAGTAGTGGGGGATGAAGTTTTAGTTACTGTGCTATTCAAAGGAAAAAGCATACCCCTCTCCCCAAAGACAGAAATGTTTGTGTTTCTTCATTGCTTCCTGGACTTGACTAGAGTCCTGCCACAGGTGGTCAATAGATACGTACTGAAAGCTGAACAGATGAAGCCATGATGGCAGCTATCATTAATCACAGCTGTTTTCTTATCTTCTGTTTCTGGATATCACAGTCACCCTGCTTCTACCATCCCAATGCCTCCACTAAGTAGGTGGGGATTTCTACTTTTCACAAAGAAATTAAGTGAGTCCCAGATACAAAGTGAACTGCCAGATGCCACAGAGCTAAGTGCATTGAGGAATTTGAGATTTGAACTTGGGTTTGTGTGGTTTCAAAATTTCCATTCTGTTTATGCCAACAAAACCGAGGAGAGGATAAGACAGGACAGACAGGAGGGGAGGTGAACGGCTCTCTCAAGTGTTATTCCAGTTTGTTCTGGCTCATCCGTGGTAAGGGTGAATCTTACCATGGAGCTCTAAAGGTTGATCAAAGTCCCAGATGATGAGATTATTCAGACACGAATATGCAATCCGTGAAGTTTTCCTTTTCATTTCCCCTCACAGCTGTTTGTCAGTGTCTTCTGATCAACATGTGGGCTCCTTTTCTTCTAGAGAATACCAATTCTCAGTAAGGAAGGATGCACACTTAAGCAAACTAAGGCATCACTGAGTGCTGGACCATTAATTACATTGTGAAGACAGTAATTTTAACAAACCAGAAAGACAAAAGACAGAATTTATGCTCAACTAAACAACTCTAAAACATAATAGAAACTCAGAGAAAACATTCTGTGTTATTTTAATGAAAGGTTTTATTGAACTTTTACTTGACTCCAATAAAGCAAGGATGATAATAGAACTTTAAATGAAACATCTAACATGATTTGTTAATTTGTCCCAATCACAGAACTCAGATATTGGAAATACATCTTTCATGTTACCTGCTCAGAAGCTTCAGTAGCTCTTTACTTGAATGCATTGAGACAGCACGCACCTTAGCTTCTTTTAGAAAACCCACAGTTGACTTGGAAGAAAGCACCTTGTAATTTCTAGTGTGTTTTTACTAGATGGCATGAATGTCATAAACAAATCACAGTAGTTGTTATATTGTTGGTACACACTGAAGAGAAGCCTATGAGTTAATGTCTATTTGTTTTTAGTTTCTGACTTACAAATCTAAAACTAGGCTTTAATTGTTATATTAGATTGTCCCATTAACTGTTACATCTCTGCTTATAATGGCTAATATTATCAACCTGCCAGGATATAGAGTCGTCTAGGAGATGGCCTCTGTCTTCATTTATCTAGAGGTAATATCCATTCTGCTAGTTACTGTGCTCATCGCTGTGGCAAAGCACCTGACAAAAGCAACTTAAAAGAGAGAAGAGTTTCCATCCAGCAAAACAAGGAAGTCATGGACAGAATAGGAATCCATAAGCAGTGTAGAAGTTTAGTAGGATTAAGCTCTTCCATGAGTCTTCATTGACATCAGAAGTGTGGACCAAAGGTGCAATATGCACTGTGAACACCAGCTGTCACTACAAAACAGTTTAAAAAGCCACCCTGAATGGTTACTAGGGAGGAGAAGTGTTATTAAGAACATTTTCTGGATGTGAAGTTTAAAGGTCTAGGACAACAGAAATTCCATTTTAAACAAATTTGTGTGATTCTGAGCTTTTGTTAAAGATCTTTCTGAGATGTAAATGGGCTGCAAAGATTATTGGCGGAGATGTGTTGGTTAAACAAGAAAAAGTACTTGGGAAATAAAACAAACACTTTCATTTTAAAACTCAAACTGGATACTATAGTCTGAAAGGATGCAATGGGTATCAGGGTGCATCATTTGATTTCCTGGCTTAGACCACAATACTCATCCATAGGTACAGACTCCATGTCTTTAGTAGAGTCTACATGAACTCTCCCTTCCTGTGTAGATTCTGAGATACCATAGGTACTGGAGTTACAGAGGCAGCAGGATTTAGTCTTGGCTTTTCTGTTGGGCTCCATAAAGCACATAGTGATAATTCCATATGGAACTCTGAAGTCAGTATGAGTATAATAAATACTAAGTGGTTTCTCAAAGACAAAGCATAAGATATATGTCAAGTATTTGGATGCTCAGGGTGTCATCATGACTTTGCTTTTCCGTTTAATTTTGCTGCCCTACAAACATATCATTTTGACCCATAAAAGTGATTGATTCTTCTGCTAGGAGCCAACCTTTTTTTTTTTTTTTTTTTTTTAAAGCTGGCTGGCAGGTCTTTTGTTTCATTCTAGATGAGATTGCCCAGTGAAATATTGGACATCCACTGAAATTCAATAAATAATGAAAACTTGTTAAGTGTAAGTTTCTCAATAAGTTATAGGACATTGGTAAATCTCACCCTAGGGTGCCTGTGTTCTCATTTCTATGCCCACCTCATTGAATTGCTTAAAGCTTCTGTATTCCCTGGTAGGGGGAAGGTTTGACCTGAAAATGGGAGGGATGAAGCCTTTTATTAAAATGTTGTGAGAAAGAATTGCTTTCTGAAAGCATACATCTCCAAATATCTTTGCAGTCCCTGATAAATGCCTCAGACATATGCTATATTGTTTTGATGTTGATTTATCCGTCAACACGTCTTTCCTGTCTCACTGCGTGGTTGGGATGGGGGATAGGAAGGTGAATCTTTCTTCAAAATTAACAAAAAATTAAAGCTGTTTAAATTTTGGTATACATACTTTAACAAATAGAGAATGCTTTCAAATTATATATATATTTTGCATCAACCAGTGCTATTAATAAAAGCCTTAGAAGATGGCACAGTGGATAAAACACTTATTATACAAGCATTGAGGTCCCAGATCAATTCTCCAGCACCCACATAAAAAGCCTAGCTTGCTGCTGTATGCCTGTGTTTCCAGTTCTAACAGAAAACCCTCGCAGATAATTAAGGAAAATGTCTTCCTCGGCTTTCTAGCCACTAGGTGGCGACAAATGACTTTAGAACGTGGGGTGACTGTGCTGACCTGGTGGCTGCAGACTGTTTCCTGTTGTTAGCATAGACCTTCAATTTATGGTAGAACGTTCTTTCAGCAGGGATCTTACGAATGTTCAATAGAGACAGGAGCCATTTCAGATTTGCCCCTGGGGATTTTATTCTCTGTTCTTTTTCTTCCATTGTAGGACTGATAACTTCATGTCTGTGCAAAAGAGTTAATTAGTCTCATCAGGCATAAACTTGATACCTATGTCCAAATTTAGCTCCAGAGAGAGCAGCTGTTTAATTGGCAGTCAGGGTTATTAGAAGAGTCCAGGAGAGTAGAGGGACTTTGCACTGAGGTGATCTGAGCCAAGCACAAGGGTAAGGATGTACTCCTGGGCTGTGTGCTCCTGTCAAGGAGAACATTTACTAATTTGCTGATAATTTGCAATGGGAATATCCTATGGGCACACCAAAGACCCATCGACTTGTCATTTGAACATAGCAGGCACTTCATTGGCCCACAAGAGTATCAACAATTATGCTATTCCTTGCATAAAATGCCTGCTTCTAGTGCAATTTGCTGATCTTTGGTGGAAGCAGCCATAAATGTTTATTAACTGCTGAAGTAAGCTTTTGGCTTTAAAAAAATGAACAAGGATGAATCAGGTAAAGTCTAATTCTTTTTTTTTCCCCTCCGACATTTTGTGTTATAAGGAGATTATATGTATATCAAATGATCTTTGAACCCTTTTCCTGTACTTTTTGGGGCATCTCATGTAATCCCTCTGATATTTCTGCTGTCACTCTAGAAGTAAAATAGAATGAGTTAGACAATTTCTGGGCTGCAGCTTTGTGTACTTCTTGCTGAGTTTACATGTTTGGCATTATCTTCAGCTGTCCTTAGTGTTCCCTGTCCATAGTCAACCTTTGTGCATTTATTCACACTGGAGTTTTTCCCTTGTTATCACTAGCCAGTATACCTTATCTTCCTTCTTCACTTACGTAAGCATGGCTCTTTTGTAATTGAGCTCCAGGTCATTTCCTCCATGAAGCAATGTCACCAGTCTGCTACCTAGGACTTGTACATGACTGTCCCTTGGTATCATTAGCTTGGCTTCAGGAGGTGTGGATAGTACAGTTCATGTTTAAGTCCTTTATATAAAATATTATATTGTAATATAATCTACATACATAACCTCAAATACCCTAAGTCATTTCTAAGTGATCATAGTACTTGACACAATGATGCAAGTATTATGTAAATAGTTGCTATACTGCATTCTTTTAGAGAAAATAATGAGAAAAAGTTGTACAGAAGAATGTTTAAAAATGTTTTCCATTTGTGATTCAATCCATAGATGTGTATTCTAGACCAGAAGAGCCAAATGCTCAGCTTACATCACGATTTTAGCCCACTTTTTGTTGCTTTTGGATTGATTTATATACATGCACATCTGTACACAACTAGCTAGATTGTAAAGTTCTAAGGGCAAGGAGTATAACTCCAATGACATCAGTGTAAATTGTGTATACATTTACAAGACACATTTGCTCATCTCTATGGTCCTAGAACCTAGAATAGAGAACATGGGTTTGTTGGGATAGTTGAGGAATCCATTTAAACTGGTCGAATACTGAATCATTGACAATATTGGTCAGTGACACTTGGTGTGAATAACTTCATTACTGGGAACCTTTCAGCCTTTAGCTTATCTCAGCCATGCAATTTCCTCAAGTCCATACAATTCTCATTTCTTCTCCTATATATAATTAGGGTTGTGATAATTAAGTGAATATGCATACATAAACGGTACTGGAGACTTCTAGGTATATAATAGGGAGTTGATTGCTTCTTTACAGGTTTTAAAATTGCATTTTACTTTATTTTGTGAGTAGGATGGAGGTGGTCACATGCATGCCAGGGCAGGCTCATTGACATGC
Organism: Grammomys surdaster; assembly: GCF_004785775.1. Classification (NCBI taxonomy): domain Eukaryota; kingdom Metazoa; phylum Chordata; class Mammalia; order Rodentia; family Muridae; genus Grammomys; species Grammomys surdaster. The sequence goes on along the minus strand of NW_021604636.1, from coordinate 15,764,673 downwards.
TTGTGGAAGAGAGTTTCCTAGGTGGGTCTGGAGGATTGAACTCAGGCAGTCAGGCTTGGTGGCAAGCACCTTTACCTTCAGGCCTCATACTTCTTGTTATGAGTATTGGTATGATTATAATATTATTTGCTACACATTGCTTCTTGACATGGTGGCACATACCTTTCATCCCAGTATTCTAGAGGAAGAGGCAGGTAGATCTCTGTGATTTCAAGGCTAGCCTGGTCTGCACAAAGTGTTCCAGGATAGCCAGGGTTACACAGAAAAACCCTGTCTCCAAACAAACAAACAAACAAAACAAAAAACAAAACAAAAACAAAAAATGAACATACAAAAGAATATTGTTCTTTGCTTCCTGTGAGTGAAATTTTCCTTCCATCTAAACTCCTTCTAAACTCTTTCCTTCTAAACTCTTTAGGAATTTCTTTGAAATGTCAGTAAAGTTCTAGTGTTGTCCCTTTTAAATTTCAGTACAGATGACTTGTAATTTCCCTTTGTTTCCTGTTTAGTCTACCTACAGACTTGTTGTTCTCATGATTTTCTTCCTAGAATATATTTTCTGAATGTTGAGTTTTTATTTTTATGATTTCAGTGCTGTTAGGTGTTATTTATCCTTTTCTTCTGCCTACTTTTTATTTACACTATGATATATTAAGAAAATCTTGGTTTTTTTTTTTAAATAAAAATGACATCATGAAATTTGCAGGCAAATGGAACTAGGAAAAGACCATCCACCTGAGTGAGGGAACCCAGACCCAGAAGACTGAAATATTAGGTCTTATATGTGGTCTAATACTTATATGTGGGCATTAGCCATTAAATAAATGATAACCAATTAGCAGTCCATAGACTCAGGGAGATTAGATATAGAGGAACCGACTATGGGGTCTTATGAATGCATCTCTTCAGGAGGGGGGAATGGAATAGATTTTATGGGTGGACTAGTGCTAACCAGGACAGAAATCAGGTAGGGAGGGAGATAGGATATAGGATTGAAGGAGGGAACTCAGGGACAGACAGTTAGAATTGAGGGGCATTTGAGAGACAATATGGAAACCTAGTGAAATAGAAAATGCACACAATACATGAAGGTGATCCTAATGCGGTCTTCTAATAATGGTGTTGATGGAGTCCCAACTGGCCACATCTTGTCACCTAACAAGTCTTACAGAACTGGGACTAGGTTTCATTCAATTAAGTTGTTGACCAAGGGGATCCAATGGTAATCTTGAAATAACCCAGGCTGTTGCTAAGGCAATGGGTTGCTCCTGCAAACTGACTGCAGGGTCCCATTGCTGAGGACAATACCTACACAGCTCATTGAACTCAATCAATATGGAGAAGCTGAGCTGGAGCCTATATGGAGCCGTTACCCCTATGTTTTAGTGTCCTTGGTGTGGAAAGCTACCCTGCAGGCTTCCAAAAGGGAAATGGCAACCCAGCCTCAATACCTTTGATCTACCGTAGGTCCTGCCTACAGGATATGCTAGGGCAATGGTGGCACAGAACTTGCGAGAATAGCCAACCAATGTCTAATTCGACTTAAGCCTCACTCCATGAGATGGAACTAATACTGGACACAGTTTGTGTGACCAGGAACCAGAGACTGGATAGCCCAGACATCTAGGGTAAAACCAAATAATACGGGTCTAAAAAACGGTAACAATAAAATGAGGCCTAATGATATTCTGCTATACTCATAGACCAGTACCTTATTCAGTCATCATCAGAGAGGTTTCCTCTTGCAGCAGATAGGAAGAAATACAGAGACCCACAAGGTGTATGTGTGGCGATATATATATATATATATATATATATATATATATATATATATATAT
>NW_021604636.1:15741968-15762825 GCF_004785775.1 Grammomys surdaster | reverse complement strand
ATATATATATATATATATATATATATATATATATATATATATATATGTGTGCGTGTGTGTGTATGTGTATATGTATATATATCTCTTGGAACACAAGACTCTGAATAGGAGATCTCCATCAAATCCCTTTCCTTAGGGAACCATGGAAGAGGAAGTGGAAAGAGTATAAGAGTCAGAAGTCATGAACGACGTTAAGGCCTAGGTAGCTGTTGCCTGTCTAGCTTGCCATTTTGTGCTGTTACTAATGTTATAAGGAAACTTTCTCATGTGCTGTTTCTATGAAACTTTTTCATGACCCAGTTGATTGCATATTCTGTAATGTTCTGTGTGTTGGCATTGTTGGAAACCAATCACAATATCAATCAGTTAGAAGTGCTTTGTACAGTTAGCCACAATACCGTTGGACCCGAAGCAACTGCCCAGCAGAACTTCGTGCACCTATGTATGAGCTTCTATGTTTATTTGCCTTTATAAGCTGCCCCTGGGATGGATCCCAACATAAGAAAAACACCTGCATGAATATAAGAAGCCATTTGGAGTAAAACTTCTATTTTCAGTAGAAGCCTAGACCCTCCCTGGGAATTGGCATCCTACTGGACAGAGACATGTACATTTGGATTGGCAAATAAAGACATGAATGTTAGGCAACACAAGTCCCCCACCATAGTTGAGTATTTCAACCAATGAGAACAGGCTAAACATACAACAAAGACGTGTTCCTAAGGAAATATCCTATTCCTAAATCCTGATTGGTGGAATAACTTGTCACAGATGTTTGTGGATTTCAGGCTTAAAAAGCTCTATAGTATTCTAGTTGGGTATGAGGGTTCAGCTCCCTAGTCTGGATTGCATTTGGAATCAATCAGTTTTGGATGTGCATTCAATAAACCAGTCCTGTTTGACTGAGATCAGTGTCTGAGCAGTTTGTGCAGTGATTTCCAGACCCCAACAAAGGACACCAGAAGAACAAAGCCCTCTGAATCAACTGAACAAGGTTCATATAAACAGACAGAGACTGGAGAAGCAAGGACTGAACCTTCACAAGTCTGCACCAGGTCCTCTGCGTATAGTTTGGTATATTTTGGGATTTCTGAGCATAGAAACAAGTAGATTTCTCATTCTTGTGTTTACTTGGGCTGTTTAACTTGTCCAACTTTGATGTGGTGATTTCAGTTTTATTATATTTTATTTTGTTGTATGGTTGTTATCTCTTAGAATCCTGTTCTTTTCCAATGAGAGACAGAACAGAAATGGATCTGGAGAAGATGGGAGGTAGAGGAGGACTGAGAGGGATGGAGGGAGGAGAAACTATAATCAAGATGTATTATATAAGAAAATAATCTATTGCCAAAAAATGAAGAAAAATTAAAGAAAAGGGAACTTGGATCATTTGAGACTTTCTTTTCTCAAATGCAAGCGTTTATTATAATTTCTCCACTAAATTCTCCTTCACTTTTCTCACCCTCACCCCTCTTTGCAGAGTCTCATTGTGTGGCTCTGCTGGCCTGGATGGAACTTGCCTTGAATTCACTGCTGGCCTCTGCCTCCAGAGGGCTGGGATTAAAGGCATGTGCCACCACACCCAACAATACATTTTGACATTGTTTTCATTTTCATTCAGTACAGATAGTTTCTGTTTTCTCTTATTATTTCTTGTTTCCTGTGAGTAACTCTACTTAGGAGTATAATTCATTTTCAATTATTTGAATAATATTTCCAACTACCTCTCTGTTGACTTCCAGTTTTAAGTATTTTGTAGAAAGAGAACATACTTTGTATATTCTTACTTCTATATTTACTTAGACTTAGCATATATATTAAGTTCGTGAACCTTTGACATGTTCTTGAGAGATTTGTGTGTTCCATGCCATTTTGTCAAAATGGTATTGATAAAGTTTTTTCTGCCTTTTGGACATCTGACTCTTTATTCTATTAACTACTGAGAAGTGTCAATCTTCGAGACTAATGGTAACCCTTCAAAATGTCTCCAATATTTAGTAGATCTGTGTATTGAATGACTAGCACTTTAGAAAATACACACACACACACACACATACACACACACACACCTTATGCTTTCCCTTCATCATGCATGTTTTTTTATAAATAACTTTTAAAGGTTTATTTTGCTTTTAGTTTTTTTGTGTGTCTGAGTGCTTTTTCTGCATATGTGTGTATGTTGTGCCTGGTGATCTGATAACCAAGATATTCAATCTGGCGACTGAGTGATTACGTGGTGGGTGCACGTGCAGTATGGGCCTCCTGGGCAGAGGAATTCCTTTCTGGGCAGTATGAGATTGCATGATAACACAGTTTACTTCTGAAAAATTCCACTTAACATTTTCAGCTCATAGCTGTGGTTAATTCAAACTGGAGACAGTGAAACTAATAGCTCTTCTATAAATCAAGTTATCCAAGTCTCTTAATTCAGCCAGTTTTACAAATTGTAACCTTGTAAGTCTTTTAGTAGGTATTCTGCATACTGGCCAACACTGAAGTGCTCCATCCCTAGGGTCTTACTTTATCCTAATCATCATCTTAATTGTTTGGTCACTGAAATCACACAAATGCATTACATAATTTCACCATATAAATTTGGGAGCACAAGTCAGTTCCTAGCAGGTACATAGACAAAGAATTATTAAGCCTTCTTGTTGAATTAATCTCTTGATTACAGTGAAGGTCTCTTTGCCTGGTAATTTTCCTTGTTCCCATGTACTTTGTCAGATATTAATAATGCCACATAGTTTCTTGTGATAAATGCCGCCATGATAAATATATTTCTAACCTTTTATATAGTCAAAAATTATTTTTAGTTATGTGTCTGTGTCTGTATGTGAGTGTGTGCATGTGAAAATAAATCAGTGCCCATAGAAGCCAGAGAGGGTGTCAGATCCCCTGTAGCTGAACTTACAGGAAGTTTTGAGCTGCCTAACTAGTGCTGGAAGCTGAATGTGGCTTCTAGTTTTATTTGTGCTTGTGTTTGTGTATGTATGTGTGTGTAAGTGTGGAGGTCAGGGGACAGCTAGTGAGAGTCAGTTTTCTCCTTCTACCATGGGTGTCCTAGGGAACCAACTAAAGTCATCAGATTTGGTGACAGTCCCCTTTAATGCATAACCTGTATTGCTGATTCATCCATTCCTTTATTTTTTATCTTATTTTTTGAGAGTCTAAGGTCTTTGTCTGTTACATAGAGTTTTTAGATATGTGTTAGTGCCATTGTTTGGGTTGGGTTTAAATCCACCAATTTGCTCTTGTTTCAAAAACAAAACTCCTTACTGTTCTTCACTACTTTTTTCTGGTCCTCTCCCTTTCTTGCAGCAATGGAGCTGACTTGTGGATTAATTTTAATCCCATTTTTTTTATAGTGATAGTTTATACCTCCTTATTTTCTTAACTGATTTTTCTGGATTGGGAATATACATATTTGACTTAGCATAGTCCAACCTTCAAATATTATAATCCTTCCTATACAATATATGAACTTTATAACACTCGATGTATATTTCTCAGCTCTATAGCTATGGAATTTACTTGCATATACACCATAAACATCATACTGCATTATACTTATTTTTGCTTTGATAGCCATTTATATTCTGAAGGTATTTTTGAAAGAGATTTAAAAATAACACCCTCCCATATATTTACCATTTCTCCTAGTATTGAGTTTGTTCTGAGGCTTAACTATCTACTTGTTAATCATCTAGGTTCTGACAAGGGAACTTCTTTTAACCTTGTTGAGGGAAGTTCAGTTGACAATGAATTTTATTCATTTTCTGGTTTTTCTTTTGTTTGAAGGATTTTTTTTGGTAAAGGATTATTAGGTAGATATTCTATTTTCCTTGAAATACCTTCAGCTTTCAAGGATTTGGTGAAGAGTGGCTGTCTTTCTCTTTCCTGCTCTAGACAGGGTATCAAGACACCTGGTTTCCTTGCACAACTGTAAGCTTTTTGTTTTGCCACAAGTTTGTGGCATGTTGATTATGTAGTGCTTAGGAATGCAATATCCTTTTGAGGATTTTAGCTTAATGCCCTTCATCATTTTGTTATTTACCACTTGCTGGTGGGAAACCCAAACTATTTCTGGCCCTGTATGAGTTCCACAGATTTTTTCCAACTTCTTTGATGTGGTTCCTTCTCTAGCTTCGGTCATTTCCTGTCATGTACATCCAGCTCGGGACTCGGCCAGTAACATCATGTGGATTCGATGGCGAAGCTCTAGGGTACTCTTGTGCGTTTCCTTCCTCTGGGATGCTATGTTCTACGCTCTACCTTCCTCTGGGATGCTATGTTCTATGCTCTACCTTTCTCCCTCTCCCTATCTTTCGTGCCCCGCTTTCCTGAATTAGAAATTAGATACTTGCAACTGGAGGACAACATGTAGAAGAATGAAAATTGATCCATTCTTATCCCCTTGTACAAAGCTCAAGTCTAAGTGGATAAAGGACCTCCACATAAAACCAGATACACTGAAACTAATAGAAGAGAAGGTGGGGAAGACCCTCGAATACTTGGGCACAGGGGAAAAGTTCCTGAACAGAACACCAATGGCATATGCTCTAAGATCAAGAATTGACAAATGGGACTTCATAAAATTGCAAAGTTTCTGTAAGGCAAAGGACACTGTCAATAGGACAAAACGACAACCAACAAATTGGGAAAAGATCTTTACCAATCCTACATCTGATAGAGGGCTAATATCCAATATATACAAAGAACTCAAGAAAGTAGACTCCAGACAACCAAATTACCCTATTAAAAAATGGGGTATAGAGCTTAACAAAGAATTTTCAACGGAAGAAACTCGAATGGCCGAGAAGCACCTAAAGAAATGTTCAGTGTCCTTAGTCATCAGGGAAATGCAAATCAAAACAACTCTGAGATTCCATCTCACACCAGTCAGAATGGCTAAGATTAAGAACTCAGGTGATAGTAGATGCTGGGGAGGGTGTGGAGAAAGAAGAACACTCCTCCATTGTTGGTGGGACTGCAAGATTGTACAACCACTTTGGAAATCAGTGTGGCGGTTCCTCAGAAAATTGGACATAGCATTACCTGAGGATCCAGCTATACCACTCCTAGGTATATACCCAGAAGATGGTCGAACATATAACAAGGACATATGCTCAACTATGTTCATAGCAGCCTTATTTATAATAGCCAGGAGCTGGAAAGAACCCAGATGTCCTTCAACTGAGGAATGGATTCAAAAAATGTGGTATATTTACACAGTGGAGTATTACTCAGCTATTAAAAACAATGAATATGAGAGGTTCCTAGGTAAATGGATGGAACTAGAAATTATCATCCTGAGTGAAGTAAGCCAATCACAAAAGAACACACATGGTATTCACTCACTGATTATTGGATATTAGCCCAGAACCTTGAAATGCCCAAGATGCAACTCACAGGCCACATGAAGCTCATAAAAAAGGAAGACCAAGTGGGGGTGATTCAGTTCTTCTTAGAAGGAGCAACAAAATACTCAAGGGAGCAAATATGGAGACAAGGTGAGGGACAGAAACTGAAGGAGGGGCCGTTTCAAGACCACTCCACCTGAGTATCCATCCCATGTGCAGTCACCAAAGGTAGATGCTGATGTGGATGTCTGGAAGTGCATGCTGATAAGAGCCTGATATGGATGTCTCCTCAGAGGCCTTCAAGAGTCAGACATATTCAGAGGCAGATGCTCACAACTAGCCATTGAACTGATCATGAGGTTCTCCATGGAGGAGTTAGAGTGAGGACTGAAGGAGCTGAAAGGGTTTATGGCACCATGAGTAGAGCAACAATACCAACCAACCACAGCTCCCAGGGTCCTAACCACCAGCCTGGGAGCACTTATGGAGGGATCCAGGGCTTCAGCTGAATATGTAAGAGTGGAGGGCCCTGCTGGGCACAGGTAGAAGATGAGATCCTTGACCTCATGAAGGCTGGACGCCCCAGGGGGTGGGAATTTTGAGGGTGGGGAAGTGGGAGTGGGGGGAGTAGGTGGAGAAGAAGGAGGAGGGGTAAGGGGATGGAGCGTTTCCGGGTGGGTGGGGGATGGGGTAAGGGGATAACATATGAAATGTAAATAAAATATCTAATAAAAAAATGTTTAAAAAAAAAAGAAATTAGATACTTGGCTCTGTCTTCTTGCCTGAAAACTGCCTATACAAAGAGTCCTGGTACATGGTGAGAATCATCCTCCCAGACTTGTAGTTTTTCAATGCTTCTTCTCTGATGTCTGCAAACCATGCTTTCCCATGCTTCTAACACAGGGTTCTGTGAGTGTGCTAAATTCTTCCTTCTTAACCCCATTTTGTAGAAGACTCTTGATTCTTTTTTTTTTTGACTCTTGATTCATGATATCTTGCTTCTAAAGACTTAGGAAATACCTCAGAATATATAATAAAACAATGTCTAGGAGGTTAATACCAATGCACTTGTAAGCATGTCAGTGAGCTCCAGGTATTGATAAACAGAAGTATCCTAGAGACCAGCAGAATCAGAAAGATTGAGCAATATCAAGAAATGAAGTTCTTCTTCTAGAGTCTCTAGAACATTTTAGAATTTTATAAAATGTCATTTCAGATGCAATTACGGCTGTTCAGTCAGGTCATCCTTGTTCTTTCTGGCAGGCAGTTAGCAGGAAAGGCCAAAGGAGAACTCAGCTAATTGCCTCAATGGTGGGTGTAAGTGAAAGACAAACTCTAGTCTTCTCATTTCATATTAGAAGATCGTGTATTTAAATTTCCAATAAACACATTATTTCCTTTCAACTCATTTTTGTTTAAAAACAACTTTTCCCATGAAATTGCTCTGATACATTCCTTTAGCTTTGACACAAATCTGAAGATAATCACCACAAAATTGAGTATATAAATCTTTCTTTAAAAAAAAAACATACTGCATTTTTATGTTCACAGTATAATGCTATTCAGGTATGAAATAAACACACACACATGAATATATGTATACAGCTCTATAAAGGATAATAACTTTAACATTCTTTTTTATTAGTCTTTTACAGTATCTTGAATTTTCAAATAAGATTACTCCCTATTTGGTGCACTTAGAGGTACTTTCTGAGTGATGATATGCAAATCCATTGCTGTTTCAGTTGGTTGCTATGCTTTTCTAATAGGGTATATGGGAATAATGGGAATCTTTTTTTTTTCATTTTTTATGGCAGTTTAAACTATCTTCTAAAAATGTTTTAACCCACCTAGTTGCCACATCTTAAATAATAAAGTTCTATAGAAGAAAATTCAAGATTAGCAGAACATATTTCTTATATTAGCAATCACAAATATTAGCCATGATTCTTAATAAAATTCTCTTTGACATAAATTTTTAAATACCAATTATAACAAATCTGCATCTCTAGATCAAAGAAGCAGTTAAAGCCAAATGGCCCAATTACAGGCTTATTATAAAAAATGAATGAGTAAGGGAAGCCTTTTAGCTTCTCAAGATGCCATTGTTCTTTTAACGGGATGTCAGGAAGATACTTAGTCTTACTTTGATGAGACTTCTAGTTTGTCTTCTCTTTCTATTAAATTTCTGAAGACTTTCCACTTTCTAGGAAAAATTAGGAAACTCTAGGGAAGTGAGAAATAACCAGGATGGGGTTTAAACGAATATGTAGATGGAGAAACAGAAATGACTGAGCAGGCTTTTGGACTCTAAATTCCATCTGTAGGCTGTACTTCTGCATGCTCATCATGGGCTGCTCCTGCTGATGCACTGCAGACTTGAACACAGGTAAAGGTGAAGGCCCAGTGGAGACCCATCACATGGATAACCACCAATTCCTGACACTACTAATGATACTCTGTTATACTTGCAGACAGGAGTCTAGCATAGGAGTCCTCTGAGAGGCTCCACCCACCAGTCAACTCAGACAGATGCAGACACCCATAGCCAAACAGTGGATGGAGCTTGGGGACTCTTATGGAAGAATAGGAGGAAGGATTGCAGCTTCTTAGGGGATAGGAACTCTTCAGGAAGACCAACAGAATCAACTAACCTGACCACTTGGGGGGTCTCAAAGACTGAATCACCAACAAAGGACATACAGGAGCTGTACCTAGGCCTCCCCACACATATTATTATTTTACTTATTCACTTTATTCCCACTTACTACCCCTTCCCAGTGCCTGTAGAAGATGTGTAGCTTGTGTCCCAAACAACTAGAGTTGGACTATCCCAAAAGCTGTCTCCTGTATATGGGATATGTTCTTCTAGTTATGCTGCCTTGTTTGGCCTAAGTGGAAGAGGAAGCACCTAGCCTCACAGAGACTTGAAGGACTGCAGTGAGGAGGTACCCAGAGGGACCCCACATGCTCATTGATCAGGGAGGGGGGATGGGAGAAGTATTGTGAAAGGGGCTACCTGGGAGGGGGCAGTGAATGGGTTGTAAGGTGGATAAACAAAATATATATTACATAAAATTTATCTTTAGGTAATCAATATATTACATATATAATTTATCTTTAGTTAGATAATCAATTGACTTAGCAGTAGAATACTTTATTTGACACACACATTCTCAACATTCTATGTAGACTATGGGAATGTAGAAGGAGTGGGAACATTTGTAAAGTCATTGATTGAGAAAGACAAGGAGGTGAGGTGTTGACTTACCATCATGCAGGGACAGGCTTTATCTGGTTTCAATTCTTTGCTTCAATCATACTCAGTCCATTTTCATGCTCAGCCACATATCAAATGGCTATATGGCAGCTAGCTTTGTCCAGTGCACAGTGATTTTTTTGTGGCTATTTAACCACTCATGGGTGAGCTGGCTACTGTACCACAATCATTTTAAAGTCATTTCTGTCTTGAATTTTTATTTTATTACCATTTTTGCTCCTGATTTTCTATGCTGTCATAATACTTTAGGCCAAATTCTCCCTCAATCAGGGAAATAATTTCTAAAATGTGTTTGGAGGCTGGAGAAATGGCTCTGTGGTTAAGAGCATTTGCTGCTCTTGCAGAGAACTCTAGTCCAGTTCCTAGAACTCATGTGACAGCTTACCATCTGTCACTCTGGTTTCAGGAGCTCTGAGATCCTCTTTTGACCTCCATTGGCAACAGGCATGCACATGGTGCATATACGTACATACAGGCAAACACTCATGAATAAAACCCGTAACAAAGAAAGTTAAAATACTGTTGGGTATATTAGGTTTTTTTTTCTACCCTCTCTCTCCCTTCCTCCTGTTTCTATCTCCCCTTTCCCTTTCCCCTCCCCCACCTTGTACCAGAGCTAGAGGTGAGGGCACCAGACGTTCTCTACAAGTATCAGTAGTTATCTGTAGAGTTCTCATACTCTACAAGTTCTAGCAGATAACTAAAGTTATCTCTGTTGTTATCCCCAGCCTTTCCTTATTTTTCTATTTTGAGATAGGATCCTGACATCTTAGACTTGATCCACATTGGACCAGTTGTTCACTGTCTCTGGTCTGCAGTCTTGGCCTTTGCCTTAGTGAACCCCTATACCTCATGTTCCAGTCCTCATTTCCTGAGATCTCTCTCTTCCTCTTCCTTAGTTTATTCTCTTGTGTGTGAAGACTGCCTCTTCTAATGGTCCTATTTATTTGTTTTATTGTTATTTTAAATTTTCATTTTCATCTAAGTTGGGTCTATAACTTAACTATTCTGAACACAGCTGTGATAAACATGGATGTGTAAGTGTTGCTGTGATATATGGACCCGGAGTCTTTTGGGTACAAAGGTGTGGTATAGCTGGGTCATACAGTAGATCTATTTTCAGTTGTTTGATGAACCTCCATACTGTTTGACATAGTGGTTGAACTAGTGTACATTCCCACCAGCAGTGTATAAAGATTCATTTTTGTCTACATCCTTGCTAGCATATATTTTGTTTTGTTTTTTGTTTCTTTATGACTGGCATTTTGACTAGGGTAAGATGAAATCTCAGTGAGGTTTTGATTTATATTTATTTGGTGGCTAGTGTGGTTAAATTTTGTTCATATGGTTATTGGCCTTTTTTATTTCATTTTTTTTTGAGAATTGTCTGTTTCATTACTCATTTGCCAGTTGGGTTGTTTTATTTCTTCTTACTTAATTTTGAGTCATATGAAGTTGCGGATTGCTGTTTCCATGTCTTTGAAGAATTGTGTTAGAACTTTGATGGCAATTGCATTGAATCTGTAGATCGCTTTTGGTAAGATGGCTGTTTTCACTATGTTAGTCCTACCGACCCATGAGCGTGGGAGATCTTTCCATCTTCTGAAGTCTTTTTTTTTTTTCTCTTCAGAGACATGAAGTTCTTGTCATATAGGTCTTTCACTTGCTTAATTAGGGTTACACCACGGTATTTTATATTCTTTGTGACTATTGCAAAGTGTGTTGTTTCCCTAATTTCTTTCTCAGCCCATTTATAATTTGTATAAAGGAAGGCTACTTATTACTTTGAGTTATTTTTATATCCAGCCACTTTGCTGAAGTTATTTATCAGCCCTAGGTAGAATTTTGGAGGTTGCTCATGTGTATACTATCATATCACCCATGAGTCTTCTTCCTTTCCAATTTGTATCCCCTCAATCTCCTTTTGCTGTCTTATTGCTCTAACTGGAACGTCAAGTACAATACTGAGTAGATAGGGAGAGAGTGGACATTTTACATTATGAGTGTATGCTTGTGGGTTTGTGCTTGTAGAGACCAGAAATGTCAGATTCCCTTGGAGCTGGAATTGTAAGCCTTCCTGGATGCTGGGTACCAAACACATGCCTTCTGGAAGAGTAGTAAGCACTCTTAATTACTGATCCACCTGTCCAGATCATTTAGAAGATTTTTTTCTTCAAGAACTTTATTTTATATGTATGAGTATTTTACCTGCTTCTGCCTCCTGAGTACTGAGATTAAAGGTGTATGGCACCACTATTCTAGGAGAGTAACTTTTAAAAACGATTTGTTTGTTCAATGTATATGGGGGTTTTGTCTGCATGTATGTCTGTACACCAGAAGAGGACAATAGATTCCATAGTTATAGTTGGTTGTGAGCCACCATGTGGGTGGTGGGAATTGAACTCAGCACATCTGAAAGAACAGCCAGTGCTCTTAACCACTGAACCATCTCTACAGCTCTGGAATACAAGTTTTTAAGGCATGTCTTAATGACTTGTTAAATTTTATTGTTATCTGTTATAAAGCCTCCTTTTCCATTGCTTATATTATGAACTTAGGTCTTCTATTACTCTGGCTAGGGGTTTGTTGATCTTGTTTATCTTTTCAAAGAACCAACTATTTGTTTCTTTGATTTACTTTATTGTTTTATATTCATTTCTCTTTAATTGATTTCTACCTTGCTCTTAATTAGTTATTTCTACATTCTGATTTGAGGCCTGGCTTGTACATTTTCCCGATGTTTCTATAGTTTATGGTTAATTGTTTTCTTGAGTTCCCTATTATTTTTTAAGGTATATACTTGGAGCTATAAGCTTCCCACTTAGGGCTGCTTTCATTATATCCCATAATTTCAATATTTTGTGTTCATTTTCCTTCTATTCTAAATGTTTTGAATTTTCTTCTTGACTTCTTCAATACCCTATTCGTCATTTAAGCATATATTGTTCAATATCCATGTGCTTGTGTATGAGCTTTAGTTTCCCTTGCTAATGATATGTCCCCTCGTGTGATCAGATAGAATACAAGACATTATTTCAGCTTTCCTATATTTGTTATGACATGTTTTGTATTCTATTTTGTGATTGTATTCTAGAACCAGTTGTATGGACTATTGAGAAAATGTATACAGTGCCATATTTAGATTGAGGATACTGCAAATATTTGTTAGAGCCACATAATTGATGCTATTGTATAATACAGGTGTTTCTCTTTTTATTTCTTGTTGGTATGACCTGTATATTTGTGAGTGACTATATCAAATCACCTAATATTACTATGTTTGAGTTAGTCCTGTGCCTTATGTCTTTATATCTAGTAATAGAAGTTTTATGAAATTGGATGCATTTATATTTAGTGTGTATATGTTTAAAACTGAAATATCCTTTTGATAGACCATTCAATTTTAATCATAATAAAGTGGCCTTTATCTCTTTTGATTAATTTTGATTTGATGCCTGTCTTGCTTTTTTTCTAAGTACATTTGCTTAGAATACCTTTTTCTCTTCTCTTATCCTAAAGGTTCACCTGTCATTGATAATAAGTTGCAGGTTTTTTGGAGGCAACAATAGGTATATCTTACTTCTTTTTAAAATCCAATTGACTAGTTTGGGTCTTTTGGGAAACTGAGATCATTTATAGATCATTAATGAAAGACAAGTATTAATTCCTGTCATTTTGTTGATGTTGTGGGGCTTAGTATATTTCTACCTTTCATTTACCTAATACTCTAGCATGTTTTATTCTTTTCTGTACCTGTATTGATGTGTTTATATTTCTTTGGCCAAATTGGTTTCTTCAAGTATTTTTTGTAGTACTGACTTAGTAGTTATAAATTCATTTACCCTTTTCATCATGAAATGTTTTATGTTTTTCTTCGTATGTGACAGATAATTTTACTGGGTAGAGTAGAAAGGCTTGATAGTTATCTTTCAGAACTGGAATACACCATTCTAGACACTCCAGGGTTTTAAAGTTTCTGTTGAAAATTTGGACTTATTTTGATGGGCATGCCCTTAGGCTGTGACTTGCTGTTCTGTTTTCTTTCTTCAATATATTTGGTGTCTTAGCTATAATATGACATAGGGAGTTTCTTTTCTGATATTATTTATTTGGGGTTCTAAATTCCTTCCATACCTGGACCTGCATATCACAATCTAAATTTGGACATTTTTCTGTCTTGAAAATATTTTCTATGTCTTTTGTATGAAATTCTTCTATGCTCATGATTCTCAGGCTTTTGTCCTTCACCATGTCCCTTAGACCTTGATTTTGTTCATACCTTTTCATTAACTTATCTTTCCAGTTGTCTAAATGTTCCTGTTTCACTATATCTTGTCATCCCATCATTCCCTCCTGTTAGGTGAGGCTTAAGTCCAATCAGACAGCTCTTCATATATATGAAAAGCTTAAGGGGAGTGGGTATCTGTACTGAGCTTGTGTGCTCTGTACATGATTCAGAGTGAGCACAATAGAGATGCTCAACAAGTGAGTACTGGAGCTACCCATCTGTTTGCTTTCTTTCATGTTGAGGTTTTCTCCCATTTAGCAAAGCCTCTCTTTTCCTTTGATAGATTACTTCCCCACCCCATCAACATTAATTCTAAAAGAATATTTGAATGCTATTTATTAAAGCATTCTGAGAAAACAAAATATTAAGAAAAAGTATAAGGTCATATTTTTAGATAAATCAATTGGCTAACAAATAAATGAGAATATTCAAAGTTGAAAACCTATTAACTCCAAATTATTAATGACAGTGGAATTTGAAGAAGTTATTGTTCTCTTACTGACTGTAAACAAACAATCAGTGACAGACTTACTGTATCGAGTATATCTGTAAATGGGCAGAGTGGAGGTGAGGAAAGTTGACTGTTGCTGATTTGGGCAGTGCTCCCTCCGGGTCACTTTATTCAGGTGTTCTGTCTTAAAAGAATAATTAGGGAAAAAATTGGATGTTGGTTTTGATGAATCATTTAAAAATAGGTTTTAGCCAGGCAGTGGTGGCGCACGCCTTTAATCCCAGCACTTGGGAGGCAGAGGCAGGTGGATTTCTGAGTTCGAGGCTAGCCTGGTCTACAGAGTGAGTTCCAGGACAGCCAGGGCTACACAGAGAAACCCTGTCTCGAAAAAAAAAACCCGAAAAAAATAAAAATAGATTTTATTCTATACTTTGTCAAGGTTATGGGCACATAGATAATAAAAATATGGGCCCTTATGAATGAATCTCTGCATCATTTTTCCTGTGGCATTCCAGCTTTTCTGTGTCTTGTTGAGGTAAGGATTAAGCTACGATACTTCTTTTTGCTAGTAGCTGGAAAACTTGACCCACAGAAGAGAGAAGCCCTGCTCACTGTCTTCATGGCTCAGCACCTGGCCTGCTCATTAATAAGCCCCAGATTTTCCCCAGAGACCCTTGCTCTATTCTGTGTATGAGTCTGTGCACAGCCGGAGATGTAATGATGTCAGGCTTCTTAGTAGATGAGATGTAGTCCAGGGAATAAACTATACTCAAGATGATAGAGAGGGGTTTCCAGGTGGGAAGCAGACCTCAGAAATGAAGGGTGACCTGGCAGGGGCTGGACCTTCTTGAACTATGATAGGAGACAAAGGTAGAAAACTCTAGTTATTTTTTCCCTTTGGATATTAATCTTCCAGCAATTTCTCCCATATTCCCAAGCCATCAGGCAAAAAAGCATGAAAGAGTCACCCTCAGGTTGAGGATAGATGAAGGAAAAGGCAGGAAGAGCTTACACTTGCTAGACACAGGGATATTGGATACATTTTAATATAATTAAACACAAGCAGATTAAGAGTTATAGAGATGGCGCAGGACTTATGACAACTTTTTCTGCTCTTGCAGAGGATGTGGGTTCAGTTCCCAGCACCCACACTAGGAGGCTCACAACTATCTGTTCCCAAGGATTCACACCCTCTTCTGCATCCTCAGGCACTTACATGCCCATGGACCACATAAATTCACACACACACACACACACACACACACACACGTACATACAAAAAGACACATATGAGAGAAAGAGAGAGAGAGAGAGAGAAGAGAGAGAGAGAGAGAGAGAGAGAGAGAGAGAGAGAGAGAGAGAGAGAGAGAGAGAGAGATAAAGCTTTTAAGATCATCAGGCAAGTGAATTTGTTATACTTCCTCCTGTCTGACATGATTCTCCTCATGCACTCCTTCTCTGCCATGTTTGGTGCATGTATGCACATGTGTTTGCCTGTGCATGTCTGAGGTCTTTGTTGAAGTTATGACCCAGTCATAAGAAAAGTGTAAGTTCTCATTTTAAGAGTGTATGCAAAGTGAGAGCCAGCACTCCTGATTTCAATTGGCATTTAACATTTACACAATGCCAAGACATCTGGTCATTCCCATTAATCCTGGCATCCTCCAGTTGTTGTTTGTGTTCAGTACAAAAAGCATCTGTCTAGGTCTCCGGCACTTTGATTATGGCTGAATTGGCTGATTGTTTAATATCATGGAGACTGATGTTATGACTGGCTAAAGATGAAACAGAGCCAGCCACAGGGAGCACCAATAACAAATCTATGGAAAGAAATTTCTGTATGGAATTTCACTGGAAAAGATGATTATTTGTGTCTAAGATGGAGTCTCAGAAGAACCTAGACTAGACACATTTATGTCTAGGTCTTCCTTCTGTTTCAGCTCTCTGTAATCAGGTGTTTCTGCCTGTTATCCTGAAATTCCAGGCTGCCCAGGAAACCCTAGGAGCAGCTGGCTCCTAAGTTTCATTTGCTGGAACGATCTCCAGCTATTGATATTTTTGCCTTTATATGTCCCTTTCTGTCTCTATCATCAAATGATTGGTCCCGTCATTCTGAGAATTTCTCTTTGTCACGAACTCCCTAAATGTAATCCAAATCTAAGTCTAATACTCATGAAAATGCTTGTGGACAATGCAATGTTATTACTTAATGTTTGATTTTCTTGTATGCAGATATGGTCTCAACTGAGATGTTATTTTTATATTGTTTGCAGGAAAGCACGCTTGCATGAACATGAAGGAATTTCCTGGGAGATGAGAGAAGGTTGTGCAGGCTTGGGTTAAGGACCTTAGCTTTCAAAGGGTGAGCCAGATCAGTGTATATTATATGTGATGCATGATGTATGTAATAAGTGACACATGTATGGTATGTGTATGATGAGCTTGTAAGATGTATGATGTGTGTGACATGTACTTGTGTGATGTGTGCGATATGTGTCTTATGTGTGTGATATGTGGGGTGTGTGTGTGTGTGCATAAGTAATTCAGAAAGCTTTAGGACACAAGCACAGTCCTTTAGAAACTATCCCCCAGAACAAAATGGAAGTGAGATGTTGATTGATATGTCTTACTTCCTTTCATAGGGTTAAGTTCTGCAGCCAAGGTTAAGTCGTCATAGGAACTGATAGTATCAGGATTACATAGGCAAAGGTTCCAGATGACCTCTGAAGACCCAGCAACAATGGGGCTTACTGTGGATGCGAGAATAGAATAGGGATGGTCGTGGACCTGATGTGCAAGCAAGGGCATTCATGTCAGTTACTTAAGTTAATCCTCCCTTCATACCACATGCATTGAGGCCTGAGAACTCCAGTTACAGCTACAATACATTTGTCTTTTGTTCTGTGAGTGTTTTCAATTACACTTGTATATCAATGGTGGCAACTTTGGATCACACCCGGGAAAACTCCTGAATGAAACCTATTTTTATCCAATCATCTATGTTTTCTTCAAAAAATACTTCATGAGTGTACTTCCTATCCCCTAGCTTTATTTATTTCATTACATTATAAAGACTTGGTGGTATACACTTATCCAAGTACTTGGGAGACAGAGGCAGGTGGATCTCTGAGTCCAGTCTTGTTTAGGTAGAGTTTTAGGCCAGCCAGGGTTATATCATGAGACCTTGTTTAAAACATTGCTATATAATTCTAGAAAGAGACCTGGTTGATGCTGGGAAAGAGGAAGGCATAAAATTCGAACATACCCATGAAGTCTAAGTAGATTTATTTTGTTTATTTTTGAGAGCAGTTTTTGATCTATAGTTCTAGTTAGCTTCCAATTTGCTATGTAGCCCAGGCTATCCTCCAACATGCTAAGTCCTTTCCTCAGCTTCCCAGGGGCTTGGGTTCTAAAGTGTGGGCTACCACACTTGAAGTTCTAAGTCTGTCTTTATTAGTTCATTACTTGCATTATTTTAATGATAACTCTTGTTTAAAAATTAGGCAAAACTAATAAATGATGGGCTTGGAACTAATCTCACTATTTAGTAAACCCATTTATCAATTTTTCTCAATTATTATGCAGCCTACACTCTCCTGGGCTGAAGGAGATGTTGGTGAATCCAGCATATTAAGATATACTATAGAAAAATCAGACTTTTATGTTGTCTGATATAAGAACTCAAAAGTGTTAAAGAAAAAACCTCTCAATATTTATAAACTATGAAATAAAATTTTCATAAGAATGATCATATTTTGAATCATTGGAAAGTACATTCATATTTCCAAAGTCTAGATGTGTATTGTGTGTGTGTGTGTGTGTGTGTGTGTGTGTGTGAGAGAGAGAGAGAGAGAGAGAGAGAGAGAGAGAGAGAGAGAGAGAGATTAACATCCACAACTACAAGGCCTTTCGATAGCTAAGGAACGATTTCAAAAATGAAAACATCATATATATTCATATATATGTTTCATGTTAAGAACAATTCCAGCCTTAATTCAAGCCACCAAAATTGCAGTCAGGTGCTGGGAGAATCCTGTTTACAAGGCACCCAGAGTTCAGCCATCAGATGGTTTTGATTAAGATGTATTTTCTCTTCCTGCTCAAGCTGACGTTTCTGTCTGACATTGTATTTGGGAATCAATTACTATCTAGTTGCTCACTGTGTTTCTCTGTTTCATGTTTGTGTAGTATCTTTACAATGACACTTTGAATTTTAATAATCTTTACTGAAAACTTGCTGCTTTATAACATTTCATGCGTGTGTATGTGTGTGTGTGTGTGTGTGTGTGTGTGTGGTGTGTTTTTCTATTGCTTCCTTTGGGTTCTTTATGTTCATCTCTTACTAATGCTGCCAAAGGGCTGCTATTAAAGCCTCTACCCCAATAAACGTGTCCTCTCTGCCTTTCCTGTGCCTTTCTGGAGTAGAGCGCATGCTAATGTCCACTTGTTATAGCTGCTCTGCCATACCTAGAATAACTAGGTTATTGTTATTTCGTGACAAACTGGTATTTTGTACCATGGGAAGTGTGCAAGGTGGGTCCCACCATACTAAAGGTGAAGGAGTCAAGCTGTCTGTTCACAGAAGTGTTAAGACTGTTCCTACATGTGTGTCCCAAGACTACAAACAGGGAAGCTGGTCTTCACGAGATATACTGTAGTCACTGGATCGCCATTGCTAATGCATCAGTTGCAAAACATTTTGACCAACTGCTTCCACATGGGAGGTTTTGATTCTAGTCGATTTGGATTTGTTGTCCTAAAGTAAGAACTCCTAGGTACCCAGTTCTTACCAAAAAAGTACACAGTAGCCTCACCTATGTTTTGAATTCTTATAATTAGAAACTCCTTTTTGCTATTTTATTCCTCCCCCCTCTCTTCCATAGCTTAGGGTGTTTGTGAATTTCTGATGCTCTAGAATTCACTACTCAAGTGTTAGGATCACAGGTGTGCACCACCGTGTGCGTGTGCATGTGCATGTGCATGTGTGCATGTGTGCATGTATATGTGTGTGTCTGTGTGTATGTGTACCATGTGTGTGCCTGTGTGCCTGTGTGTGTGTATGTGTGTGTATGTGTACCATGTGTATATGTGTGTTCACACATGCCTGTGTGTGTGTGCACATGTGTGTGTTCATGTGTATACATGAAATATAAGAAAGATATAGAAGAATAAGTCATAAATTTGGGAATGAGTGATTGTAGGGATAGGAGAAGAGATGGAGGGAGTAGATAGGGGCCAATACGGTCATGTATAAAAGCCTCAAATTAAAGAAAAATACTATAAATAAATCAAAAAGAAAAAGAACAGTAAATACGAAAAGAAGATTTTTAAAAAGGTAAAGCCACCAAAATCTTAAGCCCCTCTGTGACTGCGACTGCTTTTTGTCATCTCTGAATGGGAGACTGTGCTTTCTGGATCACAGCAGAAGTTCCTGTCCTTTCCCCTTTTCAGCTGGAAAGAGTGAGCTAATTCTGAAAGAATAAAAAAAGAGTCTCAGCTTGCCATTCTTGGCCCCTTTATTTATTTTATTCTTATAAGAATTATTTATTTTATGTGTATGAGTACACTGCAGCTGTCCTCAAACACACCTGAATAGGGCATTGGATCCCATTATAGATGATTGTGAGCCACCATGTGGTTGCTGGGAATTGAACTCAGGACCTCTGAAAGAGCAGTGGGTGCTCTTAACCACTGAGCCATCTCTCCAGCCCCTACCTCCTTTATTTTTTTAAGTTATTTTAACTTTACTTAAAATGTAATTCCAGCATTTCCCCCTGTCTCCCTCTAACCCTTCCCCTCACCCTTCCCACTTCCTCTCAAATTCATTTCCTTTCTTTTAATCAAGAAGTAAAGATAAAGTTTGATTTATTTCTCTTAGTTTTCTTTAACTATGAAGATTACTGGATGGAAAATCCATTTCCTTTTCACCAATGCATCAGGGGAAGTTAGTTAAACATCACCACGTTTGTGATTGTGTAGGGCTGTGTGTTGTGTGTGCTTAGAATAAACTGTGTAAGTAAACCATTACAATCCTCACTTCTTAGTTTTGGCTCTTATCTCTTGAGAGTGGGATTTTTTTTTAATGGTAATATTCAATTTAGGTAGCAATTAAAATGTTAACTCAAAGCTTTTTTCACAAGTGTGTTTTAATATTTATAATACGATACTTAAATTACTTAAATTTTTAATTCAACTCTGCCCTCTTCTTTGATTCTCATCTTCATAGATAGGTGTCATTATCTCTCCACTGAGAGGAACAAAGTATTCTCTGCTTGCTTAAGGTTACGAATTAGGTTAGTGTCAGAGGCCACAGTCAGGCTTAGAATTCTTTCTTCAAAACTTGGCCACCTTGATTAAATATATCAAGGGTGGTACTGGAATTTGGTCCAGCCAAACTTGTCTATTAAATATAACTGCTTCCCCTTCAACCTCTGGGCATGGAAGCAGCCATCCTATTTACAGCTTAGGCCCCGAGAACTTGGAAGGTAATAGCTAATATCTATCTCTAAGTGAATACTTCATTGAGTGATGATAGATATCAAGTCTAGGTTGGTTTTGTTTTGCATCTTTTTGAGATGAGATTCCCGCAGTCAAAGCTAGCTTTGAACTGCATCCTCTATGGAGGATGACATTGAACTCCCAATCTGTTAACTTCTCCCCACCAGGTGTTGGTGTTGCAGGCATGACTATCACACTAAGCTTTACCTGCACTGAACAACATGCTTCTTGTCCCTTATGATCTTCTTATGCCTAGAAATGATACTTGAAATGATGCCATTAGGTAACAGACATTTATGGAAATTACTTAAAATTTACATTTATGGACAGTACCTACAATTACATTGATGGTATAGATAGGCAAAGTTTGTCATTTAAAACCTATTTCCTTATTCTGTTTTCTTAAAAAAATAAAATTAATCTTTCCTTGATCTTTGACATACATCTAGAAGCTGGCTATGACTTGAGACTATTTCACGCATTTGGGGGCCTGTTTTTGAGAATATGCCCTCATTATAATTTTAGTCTGGCACACTGTGGGTCCTCACAGAATTGGGCTCTTTACCTTGAAACAGCTGCACTTGGAGACATATTGGGCATGTTCTCTCTTCTTCCTGAGGGCAACGGGGGAATCACTTACTAGACATTCAAACCACTGTCAGCCAGTGCAAGCACCATTAACTATAATGTGCCAGAACCCACACTCCACCCTAACATTTCATCTGCAGTGTTCTTTGACCCCTGTTCCCTGGCTTTAGATTATTTCAGGCATGCAGTTGCTCTTTGCCTTGGAGTTTTTTTTTTTTTCTTGAATTGAATGATCAGTAACACTTAAAAGATGAACAAAAGACAAGGATTTGATGTTCAGGTCCATAGGATAGTATGAGGACACATGGTTACTACATGATAATTTCTACAACTCTCTCTCTCTCTCTCTCTCTCTCTCTCTCTCTCTCTCTCTCTCTCTCTCTCTCTCT
>NW_021604636.1:15676110-15741958 GCF_004785775.1 Grammomys surdaster | reverse complement strand
TCTCTCTCTCTCTCTCTCTCTCTCTCTCTCTCTCTCTCTCTCTCTCTGTGTGTGTGTGTGTGTGGTGTGTGTGTGTGTGTGTGGTGTGTGTGTGTGGTGTGTGTGTGTGTGTGTGTCTGAATATAGTAGTTATTCTAATATATAAGATATCTTAAGGAAAGAAGGACATTTATACCCTTTCTCCTACCTCATCTTCCCACCTTATAAAAGTTTTGCAGACTCAAGCCAAATTTGTTCACTGAGAGTCTGAAAGGGTTCCTTCTTGTATGGCAGGCTGTCACAGTATTTTTATGACAGCTAGTGTTTCTCTTGGTCTAAGAAGCAGGTATGTGAAATGTAGGTCAGGGGTTGAGAATAAATGGCTGCTTGTCATGTGGGAAGACATAATTGGCTCAGAGAGGACTGAGGAACACCCGCCAGCCTGCCTGTGTCACATCCCTTTTTGGCTATTGGTTTTGGCTGCTAGTCCCAGAACAAATAATAGGTGGGTTCATATTTCTTGGAATACATCTTTATCAACTGTGTCAACTTATGGCGTCTTGCATTCCCAGGGGACAGACAGCTGGTAGTCTTTGCTTGTGCCATTTTTGTGCTGAGAGCAGGCTGTTCACACCATGACAAATGGACGCAGCTGGAATAATGAGTCTCTCTTCTCAAGACCAGACCTGCTGGGGAAAACGTCCCGTCTTCAGAGGGACTGCAGATTAATGTAAGCAAGCCCTCTACCGACATCATTTTGCAGCTTAATTTTACTCCTATAGTCACCACCAAAATAGTCACCGGTTCCAGGGAAACAGGCTCCAAAAATGGGTTGGGTTCTAATCATTTTTGGAATACTGCACACATTTTCCCTAATAAAGGAAATTTTATGAAGAATGTCAGAGGCAGCATGTCATATCCTGCTTATAACTCTAAGGGGAGTAGAAATACAGTGTGCATTTTTTCATGCAAAGCAATAGAAAGCAAACAGTTTTGAGACCATTAATTAGGCAAAATAGAGGAACGGTACCATTAAATAACAGTTTGGGTTCTTCTTGAAAATTTCGCTGTCTGGTTAGGGATGGTTTAATGGGGTAGATGAATCAGTACTCTAGACATTTTAAAGTGACTATGGAAATATTCAAGGACTTTCAGGGTTAGAAGCCAGTAGTTTCTGGTAAGTTTGCAATCATTATAGTACAAGCTCTGGCTTTTTATAAGTTCCTGAAGCAACTTGGGTCTTTTTCACTGTCTATTTAACACATTCCATGGAGTCCTTCCCGTCCTGACTCTTGAGCTATATTTTGAGCCAATCTCAAGGTTTTTACATTATTTTTCATTCTCTGGTACTGAGTAGTCAGTCTTCTAAGCCATTTAATGGTTTGAAGAGTCAATCCAATATATTAATCTAAACTCATTGTTTTCTTGGCATTATGTCCATTGGCAGTGAGGACCTGTCCAAGGATGAGAAGCCTGCAGGGTGTATGCCCATGCACGGATGTGAAAGTTGCTGGGTTGAAGAGGGAGGGTCGAGGATGCTATATAGATTTGACTGGCATGGCTCGAGTTTGGCATTGTAGCTGTCTAAGCTAACTTATTATCCTAGGGTTTGGGGGCTGACTCTCCTTCCCACATCCGCACTGTGACTATGATTCCTTTAAGAGAAGGTGCTTCCTGCAGTGAGTTGTTTGGAACATTATTCTCAATTCCTTCTCTCTCGAGTCAGGGAGTTACGGTGTCCGTCTGAGGAATCCTTGCAAGAGAATCGGGATTTGTTCCCCACTCTGACGTGTACTATAGAAAACCTGGTTCTTTTTTTCTTTTCTTTCCTTTCTTTTTTTTAATCCCTGCATTGCTCCTACAGGCTGAACTATAAATCTGTGCTAAGAGCCCTAAATGCTCTGAAAGTGTGAGAGACGCTCGTCAGATGTCACTGTGACATCTCTCTGATTTGGCTTAAGGCAAAGTAGTTTTCTCCTCAGAGAGCTAGTCTCCCAGTAACCCTGCTTATCGGGTTCTTCTTCTCCAGTCCTTCCACCTGCAGACTTTCCACAGGCTGGAGACCATTAGTTCTGGTAGAAGTGGCTTCACAGTCCTAGCAGGTATGCACAGGGTTCTTCTTACTGCACTCTTAAAGCTTTGGAAAAGCTGAAGTAAAAGCATCCCATTTGTTTTTCTGCCACATGTCCTATCTTCAGTAAATCAAGTCGTATTGTCCTTTGCATCCAGGTCCTAATAATAGCTTCATAAACAGCTACAATTCAGGTCCATATGACCACAAATGGCAATATGAGTAAAACAAAAAGTAATTGCTAAAACAAACTAATGGACACAAACCTGATTTTTTCTAAATTTGACTGTGTTGTATGACAGGGGAGGTTCAACTGGCAAAGAAATGCTAAAAGTGCAATGTTGTATAATTTGAAAGTAGGGAAAAAACCCCAAAGGCATGAAGGAAGCATAGGTGAAGCTGCCTTGACACCTAATTTAAGGTGACACCTGCAGGGGAGGGAAGGAGAAAGAATTATATATGACTTGACACAGACTCTCCCGTTTAGTCTATTGCTGGTCTGGAATAAATACCTTTATTCGTAGGGGAAATTATTCTTCAAATTAGTCATCAGATTCTCTTTGTACTTGATTCTGATATTGTCACATAGCTATTTCCTCTACATTGTAACACTGTCTTAGAGAGAGCTTCCTTAAGAATTAGGAAGTAAGCACAACTTGCAAATCTCAGGATGCTCCTGGAAAGCACAGGACTTACAAGGTCTTACTTACAAAGCTTACAAGGACTCACTCCCCATGGCACTAATAATTTCTGGGAAGAGCAGGCTCTATCTCCGGCTAAGCTGCTGGCATACTGTGCAGGCAACTTCACAGATGCAGCTTTTCTAAGTTATCACTCATACTAGGCTAGAGTATTTTTTTAGTGGTGCAGCTGCCTTTGAGTTATCTCTGCTCTTGAAAATAACTTCATATTTATACTCCTGTAAGTGATCTAGTGACCTCCACTAAATTAGATTTGGATGGAGTCATTTTTTTTTGTCTTGTCATTGGTGTCCTATCAGAGATGGACAGATATTTGTTTACATCTCACGAGGAAAGGTCACATATCAAACACAATTTCATAATTTGTGCTATTCCACCGACTCATCTGATATTTAGGAGAACGACGGTGTAACCTGGGTGAGTAAATCAGCAACTATTTATGAAGAACCTGTTAGGTTCAAAGTGTATTGAAGTCATATTGTGTTATGAGAGACAACATGGCCATTTGAGGGCTGCATAAAATCAAGAGCCTAGGGATATTCAACAGTTACTTACCATGATTTTGTCATTTACTGTGGCTGTTTAATGACAAGGTAGAGATAGAACTTACTTCTATTTTGGCTCAGTGCTATTTCTATCACTTCCACCGAATACAACAAAGTTCTGAAATAATATTACAAAACTGTGGGCCATTTATTCCTACAAGATTATTACATGCTGAATACAGCTCTCATTGACCCTGAAGAACAGACTGAGTGCATCTTCTGACTCCAAGTTATAAAACTGGCCAGGATTGGAGATTTCCCACCACAGATATCAGCAGAGACTCTTATTAAACATTTATTACTATACCATGGCTAATAAATAATAAATGACCAAAGTTCAACTCTCCCTTCGTGAAGCATAAGTTTTATAGAGAAATGAGACTTTGCCAGGCAGGGAAGAAATGCATAGGCTATTTGAGAATATCCTTTGAGAGTGGTGTTCTTGGACTCAAAATGGAATGTGTCTGGGTGGGGAAATGTGGACTAGGGGACTGAATCATGTACCTACAGTGGCCAGGATGAGTAAAGAAGAGTAAAATTTTGGGTGGCTTTATGCTTGCTAGGGCATAATGGAATCTGGAAAAATGGAAAGGAGTCCTCCCAAGGGTATTACAGGAGCTTTCTCTATTCTAAAACCACTTCGACTTTTCCATAGGGAACTATTGTGTGTGTCTGGAAATCAGATTCAAGTAAACTATGGGAAGGGGCTACCATTTTCCTTTGTGATATATCAATAGTATATATTGTATACTATATCTACAGTATATATTATATAGTCTCTATTATATATACATTACCAGTATATATTACTAGTTAGCTCAGCATAATGAAAACAAAATTTAACATTCAATTATATTTGCTCCTCTGTTCTTTCCTTCCTTCCATAATCTCTGTAAAATGCCTATGAATTTTTGTTATTATTGTGTGTGCTTAAAAGTTGTTCAGGAAACATTTTTCTTGTTATTGGCAGTGATTTATATTTAAGTTTAGAGTACTATTAGTGGCTTGATAACCTATTTTAACAGTAACGAGACATTCAAAAATAGAGTTAGCTATATTTCTAAAGTTACTCATTCAAATTCCATGTATCTTAAAATTAATTCACTTTAGCAAATGTAAAGGTAATGAAGCCTGTTATGTTAGGGTGAGAGTGCTTCCATTCCTAACCCACTACAAATTCAAGTGTTTTTACATTTTGCTCACATTCCTCTCATTTTTAACCTCTGGCACTTACCCAGTCATAAGGCATGGCGTGACATTAGTGTCCATTCTGTTTTGAGTCAGTCTTTGGTGCTCTGAAGCATAGACCTCCATTCTACATTCCTTTGGATCTTTCTAAACATGCAGTGGGCACACATATGCTTCCATTTCTTCTTTGCATCTCAAAAGGTTGAATTTTTTTCCCCTAGAAATATAGGAACGGTGGGGTCTCTGATCATAATCAGAAGTAACAGGTCCACACTGCTTTTCAAAGTTCTCAGTGAGATTAAACTCAAGTTACCTGTAAGGATAGTTAGGTAAATCTTCTCTGTTGGTATCCCTTTCCAACTTCCTTTATTTTTAGCATTTCCAAAGAAGCTATTAACTTTACAATATATGTGTCAGTGTGACCTACTGAGGGAATGAAAACTAAAGCATACTACTAATATTAGAAGGACTTTACATCTTCTCCTTTATCCTGTCTTGTTAAAACCTCTTGCTAGCATGTCAGAAATTTTTTAATTACGTAGATATACCAATAACTCATACTCATGATTACACTCATTTTCAGATTTTTCAGATAATCAATGGTTTTGAAACACAACAAGGGTAGTTGAACTTCCAAACAAGCCATGGTGGTAAGAGTGGCAAAGGATCTTAGTGCCTTTTTAGAAATGATAACAGCTGATCATGTTTGAAAGTTTAGCTGATAGTGATTATATATATGTACATGTACAAGCACATGATGTGTATATGTGTGTATATGCATGTATAAATATGTATATGTGTGAATATGTATGTATACATATGTGTGTATATGACATATATGTACATACACACATATATGTGTGTGTTTATAGATGTGTGTGTATTCATATATATTTTTATATTACTTAAGCTTATCCTCATACTAAAGCTTTCAGGTAAGTATAATCATTCCATTTTTGCTACTTGTGAGTATGAAGGGGGGTAAGTAGTTAAGTAGTTTGCCCCAAATCAATCATCTCATAAAAGCCAAAATCCAGTTCAAACTCTTGCTGAAGGGACTTTATTAGTTTCTGTCTGTCTTTAAGATTTCTTTAAAATAGATAATAGGTATGTGTAGGAACATGGTCTAAGAATGGATTCCTGTGAGAATTCTGAGTGCTTGTAAGAAAACTCCAAGAAAACAATACAAAGTCTTGTGACCTTAAAGTCTTCATACCCATGAAATTGTCCTTGGAATGTGCTTTTGCTCCCCTTCCAGGTGTAGCAGAGAGGAGTTTCCTTCAGATCATTCATTACAGCTGGCTGCTGTTATTTATTTATATGTCTCTATGGAAAAATGTGTTATTGTCTGCCATGTGCAGCTTGCCCTTATTGTACATTTTACTCATGTGACTATCTTAACCTTCAGAGTATAAATTGGCTGATGCTCTGAATAAAGCTGGCTATTGCCTGCAATTATATCTGCCTCATTTATCTGCTCTGTTCTCCCAGGTCCCACTGCCTGTAGAGCAGTAAACAGTATGTAATCAACACTACTAACTTAGAAATGTGATTGATTGTGTCACAATCCTATAACGGTACAATTATAGCTCATCTTTTAAAAGATGAAGTTGGGTATAAATCAAGGACAAATTCATAAGAAACCAGCTTTAGACATTATTTTACAGTAATGGCAATATCCATTAAGAGGAGCTAGGAAAAATAGGTCAGAGTTTTAAAGGGGTGTGTGTGTGTGTGTGTGATTGTTATTGCACTACAAAGATTAAGTAGATTATTATCTCTAAATTGCATTGCAATGTATGGTTCAAATTTGTTGAGAATAAACTGTCTTCCTGTAATTTAAACTGACATTTTGATAGACCAAAGCATACAAAAAGGACAAGAAAACAAATTGGTTTGTTCTATCAGCCCCTACAGGTTTTAGAAATCTTAACTTAATATGAACTTGGAGTTAAGGTGAGATGAAGAACGAGATGATAATAGCAGGAAGAAATTGGCCACAGACAATGAATCAATTACATACAGTGGCTTTTCCTCAGAACTTAGTGTGCTCCAGCCCCAACTTAATATGTCTGGCTACGTTGTGGTTCAAACTGTTGAATATTTCACATGTGTTCTAGGTTAGCACACATGAAAGATGAGAAATCCTCCAGTGTAGACATCTAGCTTGTAAAGACATATTTTCTTTACAACAAAACATGAGGTATTATCAAATAAATTGAATATCAGACAACCATAAGATTTGTATGTTAAAAATGGTTCTATTAAAGTACAAACATGGTAACTACTGAATGTATGTCCTCAAGGCTGGTGGTATTTGCTTCTTTGCATAACAAGGAACCTTCAACAGGTGGCTGTTAGGAGTCTGTGGGCACCCCCACAGGATCTTAACGTGTGAGCTTTCCTCTATGATGGTATGGGATAGTATGGTGCAGTGAGGTATGTTTTCTTAGGTCTTTGTAGCTAGACCAGATTACAACAATAAACACTAGCTGAAATGGAAACCTGGGTAGCAACTATTTCATTTTCTGCCCATATGGTAGAAAGTGAAATTGGTAAAATTTAGGAACAAATATAAAATTAACCAAGTCAGAGTTCTTAGGTGGTGTCAGTGTGTAAGGGGGATAAATACTAACTAAAAGAAAACAGATTTCACTAGAAAGGACCCACTGCTTATTATGGTGGCTGTGCCCAAAGGGAATGTAGTCCTACCACTGAGTGTTTTTAAACACTGGTGAGGGCATATTTGATCAGTCTCCTGTGGAAAAGATTTAAGCCTCATATTGGTAAGAGGCTGAATTTGATACCTTTTGAGATTGCCATCAAGTCTTTGAGTTCCATGATGGGGTACATTTTCCAATTTCTTGTAATTTGATAATTATTTTCTCTTTGTGGTTCACTTTTATGTTCTGTGCACTGACACACATTCGCTTTACTTTAATCTTAACATTAATTCCACATTGTGAGATAACAAGGCTCTGTTAAAAAACATTTCCTCTTCAACTGGACTGACATCTTAGGATCAGTTTTTTTTCTCTTCCTTCCAGAGCCATTGGCAGGATTGACATGGAATATGTTTGCAAAGAAGAAAGCTTTAAAAGAAAATTAAAGATTTTTAATTAAATTCATTTAACCTTTCAAAAGTTAAACCTCTCACAACTTGTTTTTAAGATATATAGTATGAGTGTCTTCATATTTCGATGTGTCCTTTTCAAGTCTAAGTTTATAAAAAAAAACTTGCTTGGAATATAGATATGTTTATCAGAGACATTCTTTGAAGAGAAAAAAATAATGCATATGAATTGAAATGTTGAATTAGGTAATATTAAGAACTTTAGTGTTTTTCTTAGAGGCTAAATTAAAGTGGAATAAGCTTGAATTCTGTCTGAAAAGCTAGGGGATGATGAAGGTCATGGTTTAGTCAAAACTGCATTCTATTTACTAATCACTGTAGTCACGTGACTATTCATTATCCCTTCTAAGTCTCAAAGCAGAGGAGCTTGTTAGTATGGTTTTCCTTCTCACAGATGGCATCAGAAAAGTCCACTTAGTGGGAAATATGAGAAATAAAAGATAAAATTAAGATAAAAAATCCCAATGTTTATTTATTAAAAACAAAATTGAAATATGTCTCTCATTTCCTGTAAGGCATGATTAAAGAGTCGATGCCATTCATCCTTGGTGATGATATGGAAAAACCCTTTTGTTTATTCACGATAGGGATATAAACTGGCCCCAGTAATGTGCAGGGTAATTTTTACAGTATCTGTCAAAAGCTGGAAGAAATGTAATAAAATTTGACTCAGAAATTCTACCTTTAGGAATTTCTCCTCATGAAATCTCTATATGTGCAGAAATATATAAGCCAAAGATCTGCAGTGTGGCATTGCTTGCTGTGGCAAAAACGTTCCTGTGTCTAAATGGTGATGGGTGAGGTGGTAGTTGAGAAACTAGGAACGCTCACAGAGTGCTAAGCTATGTAGACTTGAAAGTAACGTGGTTCCTCATGAGGAAAAATGTTTCTGATATTTTTTAAAAGGAAACGTTAGAACCTTATTATAGCCCAGTTCATTTTTATTACATTCTTCACATTTATTTATTTATAGGGGTGTCACATTACACACATGGAGGTCAGAGGCCAACTTGCAGGACTTGCTTCTCTTCTTCCACATGTGAGTTTCATGGATAGAACAAGTCAGACTTGTCAGCAATGCCTTGACTTACTGAGCCACCTTGGAGCATCCTCTAGTTATCTTTTATTAAAAATAGTTATATAAATTTATTAACTTTACAAAAAGTTGATCTTGGTTTAAGGACTATATTCTATTCAGTAAAAGTTTGGACTTTTGTTAAGTCTATTAAATTCGCACCATCTAGAATTACTGCAAGAGTTACTGCTGAGATTGTGGAAAAAGAATTGACTGAGAAATCAGTGAAAGGTAACTGGAAATTAGCTTACTTCCAGTTCCCGCCCTTTCATGACAATTTATAATTTGGTGCAGATAAACGCAAGGCTTTAGTTTGTCTGTCTGGAAAGTGGTAAGCTTAAAGATAAACTGAAATTAATGAGTACTAAGTACCTCTATGCACCCATGCAAATCAAGTGTTTAGCTGCCATTTTATTTTCATCTCTGAGAATTGTTTTTTAAAACATGGGTGTCTTGGGCTGAGGCTGTAACTCAGTTGGTAGAGTGTTAGCATGCACAAGGCTCTGGGCTTGTCTTCAGCAGCCCACAAACAGCGTATAAGTCATCAAGGCAAAAATGTCTGGAGTTCTGTGCAGACTTATCACTCTAGAGTTGGAGGTAGGGCATCAGGGGTTCAAGGCCAACTTGGGCCACCTCAGACCCTGTTTCTTAACAAACAAAACATAAAACAAAATAAAGAAAGCATCCATCTGTTTTTCTAAGTACAGTATCTTTTCAGTATTAAATCCACTGAATTATTTAACGTTAAATTTCTCATTATGTGCCAGTCTGAAAAGAAAGAATGTTCTTTCTCTTTGTGTGTCCTGCCACAGTTTCAAAGTACTTCCTTTCTCTCCGTCTCCAAAGTGAAGAGAAGATTATCTGGAGTGATAATCTTTGGTTCTCATAAGCTCTCTCTCTTGCCACAAGGGTCAACCACAGGCTTAATCTCCCTTAGACTTGGTGATTTTTGATATGCTTTATATTCTAAATCAGAACAGAATTCTTATTTCATGTAAAATTTTTTACTATGAGTCTTGCATTTTAGTTCAATAAGTAAAATTAGTGGTGGTGAATTGAGGTGTTCTTTAAAAATTTTACTTGTTTTATTTATTTAGAAAATTTAAGTTTATTTCATTCTAAATTATGTATATATGTGTATGGAATCATAGTCATATATAGAAGAAATTATCTAGCAGCAGACGTCCTCTCCTGGCCTCCAGGGTCTTACAATCTTTCCTCCTCATTCTCCATCTTCCATGATATTCCCAGAGCCTTAGGTATAAGGGTTGCGTTATAGTTGTATCAGTTGGGTATCCTTCAGTGAGTGACTATCTACATTTTGTTTATTTGTAGATTTCTGTAATGGTCTCTATCAACTGCAAAAAGAACCTTTGGTGAAGGACAAAAGCCTAACTTATCTGTGTATTCAATCATAAGTATTTAGAATGCAGTTAGAAATTATATTGGCTTAGTGAAGTGGCAGAAGTTGGCTCTCTTGATCCATGACCTCACCAGCCAAGGATAGTGGGCTATGCTTACTGTATCAGGCATGAGTTCTTTCCTATTGAACAAGTTTTAAGTTCATTTAAATGATTATTGGTTGCTCCTAGAATATAAATGCCACTATTGCACCTGTTGGTATATCTTGACATTCTAGACATTGTTGTTTATAGGCATTACAGCTGTGTGGGACTATTGGCTGCCTCTCTCCTTTGGTAGCTTATATTGTACCTTTAGGTATTATGAAAGCTAGTCCTTGGGGAGGAGGCTTCTAGATCAGTTACAGTTCAATTCCCTCAAATCCTTTGAAGTCTATGGTGTCTTCAGCAATAGGCTCTTACCTTCAATTTCAAAGGGAACAGCAATAGCATACTTTGTTTTGAGAGCCTACTGGACTCCCCTGACCAGTAATGTAAATGGTAGTTTCCCATGGATGGCACTGGAATTTTTGTTAGGGAGTCTGTGGCTCTTGGGGAAACATTGTCACCATAAATGGCATAACCAAATTAAACAAACAGACAAATAAGAAACAAACAAGCAATATATCATCTATCTATCTATCTATCTATCTATCTATCTATCTATCTATCTATCTATGTATAATTTTTAAGTAATCATAAATCAATGTGATTCCTCATGGCTTTTTTCAAACATCCTTAATGCTATTATTTCACTTCCATCTTTCTTCTCCTGCGCTGCCCTCTCTCTTTGCTCCAGAGGTAATCTCTCCTCATGTCTCTCATTTCCCCACTCATAGCACTGATGTCCGACCAGCAGTTCCCTTCTTTAGAATTCCTCCTTACCACATCTGTGGCTCCTTTTAAATTTTCTAGTATCTGATGTTATTCTAGGTGATACACACATCTGAATATTCAAGGCTAGGGTCCACAAGTGAAGAAAACAGGCCATGTTTGTCCTTTTGGGTCTGAGTTACCTCACTCAGTATAATACTTTCTAGCTCTATCCCTTAAGTTGCAAATTTTAAGCTTCTATTTTTCTTTGCAGCTGAGTAGTATTCCACGGTGTAATGTACCACACATTTTCATTATCCATCCATCCACTGAAAGACATTTAGTTTATTTCCACTTCCCAGCTATTGTGAATAGAACAGCAGTGAGCATGACCGAGCAAGTGTCTGTAAATTAGGATGGCGAGGCCTTTGAACATATGCTAAGGAGTAGTATATCTGGGGCATATGGTAGATTTATGTTAGGCTTTTCGAAACCCCTCCACACTGCTTTCCCTAGTGGCTGAACCAGTTTGCCCCGACAATGAATGAAGGTTTCTCCTGCCCCCACACCCTCCCAGCATTTGCACTTTGTTTTATTTTTCATCATATAGTAAGTATAGTTTCCTTAATGGAATTCTTTCTGAGTTTGGAATACTTATCTTTTCTTTTTGCTGTAACAAAATTCCAGACATGAAGCAACTGAAGGAATCAAGGCTTTGCCCTGACTAGTAGTTCCAGGGTATAGTACACCATGGTGTGGAAAGCATAGTGGGTTCAGGAGGCATCTTGGCATCAGAAAGCAAAGTGATGTGACAGCTGACAAACAGCTTGCTTTCTGCCTATTCTCCTTTTAGTCAATCGAGGTCCCCAGTGCACAGAATGGTCATGATCACATTTAGGGCAGATTTTTCCTCCTCAGTTAAATATTTCTGGATATAATTCCCAGACATACCTACGAGTGTTTCTTAGGGAATTTCAAATTTAGTAAAGTTGGCAATGAAAAGTAACC
This sequence comes from Grammomys surdaster, assembly GCF_004785775.1. Classification (NCBI taxonomy): domain Eukaryota; kingdom Metazoa; phylum Chordata; class Mammalia; order Rodentia; family Muridae; genus Grammomys; species Grammomys surdaster. The sequence continues at coordinate 15,730,045 of NW_021604636.1, read as the reverse complement.
ACTCAGTACGCATCAGTGTCATGGCCACTCGTTTAAACATCTCCTCTTACACATAGGTGGTCATTATACCTGTTTCTCATTATATGCTCACTGAAAGCTGAGTCTGGGGATATTTCACGAATACTAAGAACAAATCCAAGTTTCTAAACTATGTTGTCTAGAAAATGTACTGTGTCATTTGCTCAACACGTATATCAAGGTAGGACAGTTATGTGTCACTTACTGTGTATGACCCGCAGTGGAGCTCAAGGGCTGAGTGGTTCACGCTAGCCTGGCACAATGCTGGAGCATTTTTACTTTGGTTTCTGCTGTCCATAGTCAGGACACAAAACCATTAATGTAGGTGTTTAAAGGACTTTCCAGGTTGCCGCCACTGAAGTAAGACTCTGACGATTAACTGATTTCATTTGAAAGAGGAATTGCAGTTAATGAAATTTAGAAGGCTAAGTAGAGTCATTCAGAATTGAACTCTCCGGAAAGACTCTGAACACTTAGATCAGAGTTGTGCAGTGGAAATATAATGTAAGTTACACAAGTAATTTTAAATTTCTTCAGTCAACTACATTAGAAAGAAAATGACTTAGTAAGCATTATTTTAAACATATATATTACTCAGGATAATAGCAATATTATCAGCTAAACATACAATCTACTAAAAACGGCAAGATATTTAATATGTTTTAAACTGTGTTTGAAATCTGGTGTATATTTTATATCCACAGCATATTATAATTTAAAGCAGTCATCTGCTCACTGGCCATATTCATCCAAGGTTACCTTATTGAACAGGGCATGTCTAGATTTTTAATATTGAGGCTAAAGTGCTATTCATTTTTAATTTATCTCGATGAAAAACAGAGAATGTGTAGCATGTTATTATCCTTAGGATAATTAATAGATGTTTAAAATGACAACCAACTTTATGGACATATAGCAAACCACCACTTAATCTTAATAAAAGTAATGTAATGGATGTATGGCTGACTCTGTGCCAAAGCTCAAGAAAAATACAAGCTGCTAGTGCCTCCTCTGAAGCAACAAATAAAACTGTAGCCCACAAATCCAAAGGGAAAAGTAAAACTAATGAGCTTTGGTTGGAATAAGACCAATGGCGGAACCAGTTTGACCACACAAGCATTTCCTGCAGTCTCTTGGGGGGTGGGGGGGATGGATTTAAGGGCCACACTCTGGGATGGAGGGCAGAGAGCCAAAGGGCAAACCCAAGATCTTCTAAATGTCAGCTTTGATATGTTGCCCATCTGTTAGCCCTTTAATGAAGCTTGCTGAACTGACAGGCCGGCTGGCTATGGGATGTCCTGTAGGGCTGCTGCAGTATCGCATTACAGTTAATGGCAAGAATCACTTGCATTTCGCTTTGTGTTTTCAAAGGGTATTCTCATTTACTATTCTACAACTTTTAAAAGCAAGTTTTACTCATACTAAGCATAAAAACATTTGCCATTAAAAAAATTATTTCCAGAAGTGACTGTTGAGCACTTGGTAAGCAACACATCGTGTTGAGTTTTCAGAGATACTGAGAACTGTAGTAGAGAACCTGGATATGATAGACTTCACATATTTAAAATCTGATCATAATCATTGGTCCATTTAGTGTCAGGTAACATACAGAGGTCAGCTTCAGGGTATTGCCTATTCCTTGCTGCTAAGTCTGAGCCATAGGCTGCCTTCTTGCTTCTATTTGCCTGGACCAATAGATGAGCATTTTTACCTTTACCAATGCTTCAAAATGTGTCTTTTTATTGATTCTAGAAACCTTGGAAATGTGTCCTATAACTTCTTAATTTAGCAGTAGATCCTAAAATAATAAAAAATGTCCAAACATTCAACTTTATCATATTCTCTCTCTCTCTCTCTCTCTCTCTAGCTTACAAATAACTAAGTTTCATTTTGGCATTTTTTTACTTGTGTGTCATTCCCCTGATATCCTCTTTTCCACTCTCATGTCACATGGGACTTTTGCCCCCTCTCCACACCCTTCACTCCTCTCCCATGTTCTTCTATTTAATTTCGCAGTGTATTTTTGTTCTTACAACCACTTATTTACGTACATACAAATATAGACATAAGTGGGACTTTGTAAAGTAGTCATCAGAAAAGGTCTGCTGTGGAAAAGAAGATGCTTTTATCCTACTTGTCTTCAACAACTGCCAGTCATAGTGACAGAGAAGATGGGGAAAGATGGTAGGATGTAAAACACACTCCTTGAGTGTAAATTAGGTAAATAAATATAGAAGGAAGTCCTGTTGATAGTGAGCTTGGGTAAAGCAGTTTTGAAGGCAGTGGAGAAAATTGAGAGGCTTTATTTTGGAAGGTTAGTGTGGTTTTGAACTCAGGCTTTATATTTCAATCAACCATGACTCCTGCAAAATCTGATGTCAAGGTCTCTCTTGATTCTTTGAAGGTAGGACCTAAGCATGGCATTTTTAGAAGCTTCAGAAATGTGGTAGTATAGTCAAGACTGATCATCTAGTAACATGATGTTACTTGATGATTCTAGGATGACAGCTCTACCCTTCATAACCCTTAGACTAGAATTCTCAATGAGGAGACCAAGCGCTATTTTTCAAAGCTCTCTGGTGGTTCTGGGAGGTAGCTCTGAGAGCTTTTATAGCCAGGGTTAGCGAAGAGCGTAGATGGCTGGAGATGGAGGGTTGTGCCTCTAAGTCTCAGGATCTCCTTTGCAGTCTCTGTTCTGTGTTCTCACTTGTTGCTTCTGTGATGTTTGTGCTTAATCTCTTCTCCAGATTCCCATAACACCTAAATATTCGACAAATAGTACTGCAGATTATTGTAAATTTTTAGACTAGATCAACACAATTCTATGTCCAAGTCTGCCTTAAAAATCCAGGCTGAACAAGTCTTTGTTTATGGTTCATTTATGAGACTGTAGAGAGAGATTAAACTATTGCTGTGATCCCATGTTCTTGGCATGCTTGCATATGTGTGTGCGTCATGTGTGTGTATGTGTGTGTGTGCGTGCGCACATGCACATATGTGCACATGTGTGTACCTGTGTGCTGTGTGGAGGTCAGAGGACAACCCCAGGTATGGCTCTTTAGGTGTCATCTATCATTTTTTTTTGTTTGTTTGTTTTTCAAGATAGGGTTTCTCTGTATATCCCTGGCTGTCCTAGAACTCACTCTGTAGACCAGGCTGGTCTCGAACTCAGAAATCCGCCGGCCTCTGCCTCCAAAGTGCTGGGATTAAAGGCATGCGCCACCACTGCCCGGCTATCATCTACCATTTTTTTAAAGGCAGGAGGTCTCACTGGCCTGGAACTTACCAAGTAGTCTTGCTACTCAGAGAGCACCAAGATCTGCCTGTCTCTGCCTCTCTAGAGCTGTAACATGATGCCTAGTTTGGGGGTTTTTCAAACAGGGATGTAGGGATTGAACTTAGGTCCTTATGCTTTCAAGGCAAACAGTTTACCAGCTGAGCTATCTCCCCAGCTCTGACTGGAGGTTCATAAGAGCATCCTTCTGGATGTTAGCCCAAGGAAAGAGGCACTTAATCCACCATTTCAAGTTATTTTTAGGTTAAAAGAACACTGCACTGTTCAATGTCAGCACCCTCAAATAAGTCTCTTTGTTTCTCATTCAAGTGTGCCTAATAGTTGATTGCCTACCTCAGTGAATGCCACCACTATCTAATAATGAAACCTGTTTCATACTTGTATTGAAATTGTGTAGTTGTAACTCTTTGGAGGCTCTTTCACCGGTTAGAAAGATCATCATATTTAATTATTCTTCAGAATCTATCTATTCTATTTTCTTTAACTCATTCTTTTTGCCTCATCTTGACTGCTCTGATAGCATTCAAGCCACCATTTCAATACAGGATGGCATCAGTTCCCATCCTTCTGTGTGATCTTCTTGCCCCTCCCCCAATTCATCCTTCTTTCTTCTGTCTATGGCCTATCTTAAGGGAGATGCAATCGTATTACTCTCCTACTCAGAATCTTTGCATGGTTGCTCACAGCCTCAAAAGTAAAATCCATAAGGCATGAAATAGTCCCTGTCTATCTTTCTCATTTTATCCCTGCTATCATCCTTCCTTACATTTCAGAAAGATTGAGGTAGTTTTCAGGTTCCAGAACAGTCTGTGTTTTTATTTATTTACTTTTTTCCTTTTGATACCATGTTTTCATTAACTCATTAGGAAGTCTGTACTTGGTTCCTTGTCAGCAGCTTCTCTTCAAAGCCTGTCCTACCTTCCCCAGCATGCCACAGGTGCTATTTCTTTGTTAATGCCACTGATGGTCTTTAGAGTAGCCTCCCATTGAAACAATTTTGTTCATTCCAATAATTATATGTATCTAACCTCAATTTTCTCTGTTTCTCAAATCATGGAAATGTGAAGCATTGAATGATGTTCACTGTGTAATTTGAATCTACCAAGAGAAAACAGGCATTACAACTGGAAATAGAACGTGCCCTGTAACTTTAGTACTGATATAAGCCCACAAAAGACTGGTGAAGTCAAGGGATAATTAATTCCCAATGACCAATGTAACTTGTCATCTAACTTTCACCATTGTATTTTATTGCCATTTCATTTCATAAGACAGCAAAAAAACATTTTGTAGCTAAATGAGTATGCACGTTTTGATCTGAAAGTGCTTTTTTGTTTCAATATTCCTTTTTTATTTTTTATTGAGATACCATCCATATATTACACAATTCACCTTAAAGTGTATAATCGAGTGAGTTTCAGTATATTCACAATATTCAACCACCACCATTATATGTAGTTCTTTTCATCACATATAAAGGAAACTCTATAATTAGTAATTATTCTCTACCCTCCCCCATCTACTGAGCTCAGATGTTCACTTGTCAACCTTGTGTCTTTATGTATTTGTTTATCCTGTAAATTTTGTTTAAAGTTTATATGCTTCTTACATAATGCTAATTATATATTCTTTGGCAAATAACTTTCTAGTTTCTCCTCTACTATCTAAGCTCCTGATAGTCAACCACTTTGCTTTGTTGTTGTTACAAAATATATTAACACCACAAAACTCTTTAATACTTTTATTGAATATGTTCATTGAATATTATGTGTACAACACTCTAGTACTGGTAACAGATATGAAGACATCAAAAATATAGTTTTTCCCATGAGAGTAAGAGTTATGTAGGTTTTATATAGGCCTATCTTAACGAATCTTCACAATATGGCAAGCATCATCTTCACTCTGTGAAAGAGGGTATTTCAGAGCAATAATTGTTATCTCAAGAGATTCTCAGAATATCTTGGTACTTTCTAAATGTAAAATACATTCTCATTGCTTTGGAGTTTTCTTATAGTTTCCACGTGTATATAAAGGTCCCCCAGGATCTTGTTAAGCTCCAGATTCTCAGTTAACAGATTTTGGATAGAGAGGGATTTTTCTGAGACTTTGTTAAGTTTATTTAACAAGTTTTGTTTCCTATAAGGGCTGGAATCCTTCAAAATTTAACTATAATTCTGTACACATAATTCCAGTGAATAATACAGTTTTATTTATACAATTCCAGGTCCCTAGACATATGCCCCATTTTCATGTGCAGTTCCTCATTTATTTCTTCACAAAACTCTGTAGAGTTTTATAATAATTTTGTATACACACAAACTGAACTCAACTGAATATTAATAATAATTTACTTAGTATAACAACCAGGATTCAAAACCAGGGTTAATTCCTCTGTCTATGTTCTTTCTGACATATCACAATGTTTTCTGTTATGGGGATGCATAATTATCCAACAGTTGAACAAATCATACTGGGTAATAATTGCTTGAGCCTGACTTGCATTAGACCCTACCTTTACCTTGTTGTATCCATGTTTAAAGGCAGGAGCCTCTGTGTTAGAAGAGCAGAAGAAAAATATCAGAAAATGATCTGATCTAACTATAGTTATGTTTTGGTCAGTCCGGTCTTAGACCTCAGCATCTTTCAGCTGGGCATGCTAGCAGCTTGACAAAAAAAGCTAGGATATGTCATGATAAGAAAAGGAATCTCTAATGATGCTGTTGAGTTCATTTTCTGCTGGCCATCTCCTGCTGGGCATGTGGTGGTACACACACATACACACACACACCAAATGAAATAAATAAAAATAAAAAAACATATAGGTAAGGAAAGATATGTGGAAACTATCCTTTATATTGGCTTCCGATTAGGCAGGAAAAATGGTCAATAAGTTATTGCTGTCAGTTTGTGGAAAGCAACCCATAGCCTTGATAACAACCTAGATTGTCTGGAGGTTTTCATGGGATCTCTCTAGCCAACAACTGAATCTCATTTGTCAATGAGATGTCCAGTTAGGGCTTTGTCTTTCCTGTTACTTGAGGATTTCATCGAGGTCACCTTCGTATATGTACACATACATATACATACATGCTGGCATGCATACATGCATACACACACATGCACACACATTATACATATACATATGCATATGCATATGCATATACATATACATAAATATATATTTAGAATGAGGATTCCGAGGGTGGGTAAGTGCCATTGATTACAGCTTAGGTTAGCAGATAATGTCTCCTTTACATGGAGAGACATTCCAGTAATTCCTGGTGCTTGCTGGCCATGTTCCTATAGGGAGAAAGAAGTTGAATTTGTAATATCACCAAGGCTCCAATTCTTCAAGTAGAGGGTGTGAGGGTTTCAGACTTCCCAGAGGAGGTCAGCAAAGGAGAAGCCCTGCTGGTAAAGGGAATCCTCCATTTTGTGCTAAGCTCAATAGAGCTATCTGGACAATGGTAGACTTTGACCTTAATTAGCAGGGCCCAAACATCTGTTCTTTAAATTAATTAATTAATTAAATTTTATTTTATAGGGGACTGAAGTTAAGAAATTGCACAAATCTCAGAAGAGACTTTGAAGCATTGTTGAGACTGTGATAAGACTATGAGGACTTTTAAAGTTGAACTAAATGTAGTTTTCATTATACTATGACTAGGTAAATTCTCCATAGACTCATGTATTTGCATAAGTCTGTGGAGGCCAGGGAGTAGAGTATGGTGGTTGGAATATGTTTGGCCCATGGAAAGTGACAGTATTAGGTGGTGTGGAGTTATTGGAGGAGAATTTGTCTTGTTAGAGGAAGAATGTCACTGTATGGGTGGGCTTTGAGAACTCCTATGCTCAAGCTCTGCCCACTGTGGAAGAGAGTCTCCTACTGGCTGCCTGCAGAAGAATTTCATTCTGCCTACCTTAGAATCAAGATGTAGAACTCTCAGCTCCTTCTCCAGCACCCGGATGCTACCATGCTTCCCATCATGTTAATAGTGGACTGAACCTCTGAAACTATACCAGCCCCAATTGTATGTTGCTTTTTATAAAAGTTGCCTTGGTCATGGTGTCTCTTTACAGCAATGAAACCCTAACTATGAAGGTACATCCTCAGCCCTAGGATAGAATTTAGAACTATTATTTTTCCAAATGGACACAGTATCAAGTTGCCCTCTCAACTCATAGGTTACTGCAGTTTTCAACAGAGTTTGTTTTGCTATGGATAGGAGATAATATTAAGACTCACAACTGGCCAAAGTGCAAATAATGTTTGTTTTTGTGATTTTGCTTTAACAGTTTTTATTACATTTATTTATTGTGTATATGGTTGTATGTGTGTATATGAGCATGGGTGTGCATGATACAATGTGTGGAGGTCAGAGGGGAACTCCATTTTCTCCTTCTACCATGTGATAGAAGAGATTGAATACAGGTCACTAAGCTTGGTCACCTATTGGTGATATTTTCCCTGCTGAACCAGGGAACCAATTTCATCTTGACCTCTCTAAGCAAAGGTATGATTTTGAAAGACTCAGTTTTGGTTTGCCTATTTGCCAACATTCTATTAGATATAATCTGTTTGAATGAAAAAGTTAATAATATAGAACTACAACGTGATTGCCCAGTAACCTTAGATTTTCTTTTCTCAGTGTTGGTATTGGGCAGTTATAAGTCATTGTGGTCTGGTTACATTTCTCCTTCATGAACATTTACTTAGTTTTAGTCATACGACCAACTTTATAATATACTAAGCTTTGAAGTCTTTCAGTATTTGATGATTTTACTGGGGAGACGATTTTACTTTTTTAGGCATCTTTTCTTTGACCTCCCAACCACAGAGAGATCTAGTTACAACAAACCAAGATTACATCAGCATGAAAGGGGGTATAATTTGGACACCATGCATAATAAAGCAGCAGGGATGTGTGGCAGGGAATACTCTCGTGAACTTCGTTCTGTATAGATTTGGAGTGTCTGAGGCTATACTGTATTTGCTTGAATTCTTAATAAATGCTTCAAGAAATGTACATTCCTTGAACACATATAGTTTTTCTTGGGCCCCAGATTACCTATATAGCACTTAAGTTAAGCACTATACTCTTTATATGCATACTTAGACATTGAAGCATAGATCATTTATTCTTACAGGTCAAGATCCTGTAAAAATTAATGAGATGTGTCAGGATAGTGCCTTTGGGGACTACAAAACCAATGGTGCTGTTCCAGATGGAAGGCGAGGTAGTAGAGGGCACTACTGATCTGGCTCAATAGGCAAAGCTTTTGTGCTCCAGAGACCCCTTGTTATAATTTTCTCTAAGGACAAACTTAGCACATTGTTAACTGCATGGTGAGATAGCTAAGGCACAAAGTTAAGTCAATTTTTTCTTTTGTCGAACTCTTTTAGACCTCTTCTCCATTGTTCTAATCCTCTTAATAATATGAGCTATGCTTTTAGAAATATTATTTATAATGTTTAGATACAGAGAATGAGTAATTTTCATCACCATTGGTGGGTTACTTGTCTCACTGTAATGAAATCTCTGACAGAAACAACTGAATGAAAGAGGTTATTTTGACTCATAGTTTGAGGCTAGTTCATCCAGGCAAGGAAGCCATAGTCAGGAATCAGAGATCTATGAATGCTTGTGCACAGTCCTCTTTCTCACATTCTCCTGCTCATTCAGCCTAGAACTCCAGCCCTTGTCATGGTAATGTCCATAGAAAAGTGGTTCGCCCCACCTTAAGTAACCCAGTCTAGATAATCCCTCACACACATGGAAACAGGCTTGTTTCATTTGGCATTCTCAGACTCATCAAGCTGACCACTGAGATTAGCTGTCAGTTGCTTCCTGAGATGTTTTGTGTATGATTCATTTAAGTCAAGGCTTAAACTCTATTGCTTACCCAGGTCATGTGAGATGTATTAGTGAGTAGAGTGGATTTGGTGGAGAAGTGGAGAAGTCTATTCACAGACCAGAATCAATTTTCCTCATCCATCTTTAGTTGATGTGGTTAAAGTAACAGCAGACTCAGAGTTTGTAAGTTTGAGGTTTACTCTAGGCTATTCCACATATTGGTTTGATCATCTTGGAGGTAAGTATTCTATCAAAGGTGAATTCCAGCTTTAAGTGTAAGCTTCATCTCCACTATCCATCAGACAGTGTTTTAAGTCAGAAGGAAGAAGCACAGGAACCAAGTGGAACCAGAATCTAATTTGTAGTCAGAATGCTTTCTGCCTTTTTTTCTGAAGGAGGACCTTGAAAACCATTCCCTAAGATTCAGTTTCTACCCATCCTCCAAGCCTCATCATCTGCAACAAAAAGCAAGCTGAAAGTGAAGTGTAGAGAGGCCTGGTGTAAACACTAAAAATATGTCTGTAAGTCATGATAAAGGCTCATCAGAGAAACAAAAACACAGAAAGGAAATTGTGCTATGCTTATAGAATGACCTAAATTTTACTTTTATACAGAAGAGGAGCATCACATTCCCAGGGCATGTTGGGCTCATACAAATTTCACAAATCAGACATGAGGGAGACAGTATTTTCCATATTAAATTGCAATATTTTTTACCTATTTTTTATAGCACAACCCTACACTCCCCAAATCCTCACACACCAAGATTCTTTTTGCTTTTTTTGTGAAGGGATCTCACAATATTGCCTAGGCTAACCTTGAACTGATCATCTTTGTGCCTTGTCTCCTTCCCTCAAATACATTATGAGTATATTCTACCATCTCAAGCCATTGGTCGTGTGTGTGTGTGTGTGTGTGTGTGTGTATGAAGGCCATAAGTGTACCTCAGGTGTCATCGTCTTCATGTGAGTCCCTTAACCATTGGAGCAGGGGCTATCTCTGACTCTGTAGCCTGCCAGTGGAACCCTTTACCCTAACTGGACTGCCTGGTTGGGCCTCAGTGGGAGAGGATGTGCTTAGTCTTGCTGGGACTGGATGTCCTAGGGCAAGGTGACACCCAAGTGGAGCTTCCTCTTCTCTGAGGGGTTAATGGGGGGAGGGATTTATAAGGGTTAGACTGGCAGGAGAGCTGAAAGGGGAGCTGAGATCAGGATGTAAAGTGAATAAATAAATTAATGAAAAAAGAAGAAAGAAAGAAAGAAAGAAAGAAAGAAAGGAAGGAAGAAAGGAAGGAAGAAGGAAAGAAAGGAAGAAAGAAAGAAAGAAAGAAAGAAAGAAAGAAAGAAAGAAAGAAAGAAAGAGAAGAAAGAGAAAAAGAGAGAAAGAGAGACAAGATTCCCAACTAAACGCAATTGTTTTAGCAGTGTGATTGGGAAAGGAGGTCAGTCAAGCCTCGATAGTGGAGATCTGTATTATACAGCTTCAAGACATCTGAAAACAGATTTTTAACTTAATTCAGACTATCTTGTACCTAATAACACTATAGCTTGGAGTGATGAGAATTAAGCAGAGAGATGATGTATATTGAGTTTTAATTTATTTCAGTATTATATTGCAATAAATAGAGGCTTTGGGGGAAATTGTTGATCTCTAGTATTAATAAAAGGAACAAAATCATCTAGAAATTTAAATCAGCCTTCAAAAATTGGAGAAATCAACTCACATCTGCTATTAGGTCCTATCAAGAACAGTATTTAGCATATGTCAGACACTTTCCAGAGCTCTGACTGTAGAGTGTAACCTTAGCTTTATTGTTTGTTGTTTGATTGTAATTACGTATGTTACTTAATAGGTAAATGGAGAAAGGCCATGAGATATGTGGGTGTGATGAAGAGAAAGGCAAATTCAGGAAGCTGAGACCTTGGGGAAACAAAGTATTGGCAGGAAGGAAACATGAGATGGGGGCTGGGAGTGGGTTGGAGGATCTGAATCACACAGATGTCTGACAGCAGAACAAATGGAGCATGTGGGGGAAGAGTTGAATTCCATTGATGGTGAGATGGATATTGTGGGCTTGGGGCCTTAAGACATACTGTGGATCATGGTGAAGCCCTGGCCAGTGCTGTCGCTCAGGGCCATGTCTTGGTCCATGACCACGCAGCAGTAGGGGTCTATGTTGATGTCCCTGGATCACATTACCACTAAAGGCCATGTAGACATCCCTGATCAGGGTTGCTGCCTGGGACCATGTTTATGTCCAAAGTCTGTGAAGAGCTGTCCTCGCTCCTCACTGGCTGAGTCACTCAGGAGAGAGGACCCCATTGCTTGTCAGTTGCAGCACTCGGGGGAGAGTAGGAGAACAGCCTATCACCTTGCCTAGACACCACAGGAAAGCTGGTCCTGGTGGATTGGATGCAGATGAGCCAGCCCAGAAGGTATAAACACAGGGGAGCAGGCTCTGTCTGTCATCTGTCCTGAGGTGGCATAGGTGCTGGAGAAATGTGTCCTTCGCCACACCCCCTCACTACCTGAGGCAGGTGGGAGAGCTGGCCCCTCTTCTCTGGCTACAGCACTCTGGAGACCAGGCCTTACACCTGGCCTGGGCATCACAGTAGAGCTGACCCTGGTGGTAGGAGTTCTGGTGAGCTAGCTCAGAGGGCATGAGAGTGGGAGAGCTGGCTCTGTCCCTGGCTGGCTGTGGCAGTTGAGTGAGCTAGCCCAGGATGTGTGAATGTGAGAGAGCTGGCAGGCTGACCATCTCAGCTACCACTCAGGCCCAGATCAGGGTTTTGAATTGGCCTACCCCCAATCTGTGAACTTCTGGAGTGCATAAAAGTACCTGTCTTGCAGATCCAAAGTTTCGGGATCACCATCACACAGAGCAACAACTGGATATCTGAGAGGAGTCCCTGTGAGGATCCAGTATAGTGTAGCAGAAGCTGGAGGCCTCAAACCAGACAAATCAGACATTGAAATGAACACTTATAAGTAAAGACATGTGGACAAAAGAGTTACATGTGTGGTACACCATGATGCAGTGCAGCTTCTGTGGCAAGAGTTTTGTTGTTATTTCTTTTTCTTTTCTTGTGTTGATTTTTACTTTCTTTTTTTTGGGGGGGTGTTGCAATGGCGGAGGGGAGCTATGAAGGGATGAGGAGATGAGTCAGATTGGGGCGCATGATGTGAAATTCACGAAGAATCAATACAAAACTTTTTTAAAAAGTGCTGTGGCTCTAGAGCACTGAGCCCCTGCTACACTTCATCCTCAATGTTTTTTTTTTTTGTATCCTATTAGATTTGCCATTTCTAATTTTTTTCTTCTAGCAATAACTCCACCTCTTCCTTATACTAGCAGGAGTAAACCAAGCTACAAGAAATGAAGTAAATATTTAATTTCTCTATGTGTGTGTGTTCATAGAAGTGTATCTGTAAATGAAATTTTACTCAGGTGTAAAAATGAATTAAATTCTGAAATTTGCAGTAAAATGAATGGTTCTGCAAAGTATAATATTAAGCAATAGTATAAATGGGTACGAGTAAAGCCTAAAACTCAGGACGTTCTCCAATAGAGGGCAATATTTGGTAATGTAGAAGGATGGGATGGGGAAAATGGACTCAGAGTAAACTAAAGATGAGAGAGAGAGAGAGAGAGAGAGAGAGAGAGAGAGAGAGAGAGAGAGAGAGAGAAGCAGGTTACTAGAAAGAACCAGGGGGAATAGGGTTGTAGGGAGATGGGAAAAAGAGAATTACTAAAATGCACATTGTTTGAAAATGTCATATCCATATTTAGTACTTTATGTGCTAGTTAACAAAACAAATGTATTTTGTCATGGTGTTCTATTGCTGTGTTGACACCACGACCAAGGCAAGTCTTATAAAAGAAAGCATGTAACTGGGGGCTTGCTTGTTTACAGTTTCAGAGTCCATTATCATCATGTTAGAGAGCATGGTGGCATATATGACAGCATCTAGATAGAGAGGTGCTAGGAAAATAGTTGAGAACTTTATATCTTGAAACACACACACAGAGGCGGGGGGAAGGAGAGGGGGGAGGGAGGGAGAGGGAGGGAGGGAGAGGGAGGGAGGGAGAGAGAGAGAGACAGAGACAGAGACAGAGAGAGACAGAGAGACAGAGAGAGAAAGAGAGAGAGAGAGAATGAACCTGGGCCTGATGTGGACTTTTGAAATCTCAAAGCTCACCCTCAGTGACATACTTCCTTCAACAAGGCCACACCTTTTTATCCTTCTAATCTTTTTTAAACTGTTCTACTTTCTGGTGACTAAGCATTCAGAATATGAGTCTATGGCTAAGTCTTATGACTTTCCCCACAGTGTTCTAGTCCCTTGAAGGTCTTGCCCAAGAGATAAGATCATCAAGTGGGAAGAGACCAAGCCTTGCAATCTGGAAGCCTAGTTTCTTAAAGATCAGTATCTTAAGGAAGATGCTATGTCTTTGTAAATTATTTCACTTCATCTGCAAAGGTAGAGATAATGTTGAGAGCCTGGTGCAGCTATTGTGATGATGAGGGAACAGAGGTGAAAGCATAAGAACATGGTGGACATATAAAGACTGTTCTCACTTCCATGCCCTGAACATGGCAAAATGTCAGCTATTCTGCAGCAGAAACAGGGACAAGTGGAAAAAGTTCATGCAAGTGAAACTGTGGACAGTCACTCTGCTGTAGTTGTCACTGAAGTCGGAGGCAGGCTGGGAGCAGGTATGAGCGGACATCCCCAGCTTGCTCCTAGAAGTATTGTTTTTCTATAAACTCTTTCATTTTAAAAATTTTCTATATCATACTCTAGATGAAATGGATTAAGGGTCAACTCTGGAAACAAAGGAGAAAAAAAGAATTAGATATAACAGATTACTAGATTCATTTTCTCTTAATCCATAGAGGGTTTTCTTTAGGGGACATTGACACATTTTCCACTGAAAAATACAAGATTGTCATATGACCATTATGTTTCATTTTAATTTTCACTTGTTGTTGGAGTTCCTTCTGGATCCCCACACTAGAAAGAATATAGCAATTATTAACCCACTACAACCACAGTGAATTGTATAAAAGCATGTGCAAATTTTAAGCAATCGGGATTGGATACACGGATTCTAAAGGGTTCTTAGTTAAATCCAAGCAGAAAGCTTTGACCCGAGATCTGAACGAGTAGTGGGGATGTATGTTTGACTGACATCACCTCACTCCTCCATGTTATGACACTCTCTCATTATCCAGTCTCTTCCATCTCTGATCCTCCTACATACCACTCCTAGATAACTGTTTAAAACTCTATTGGTTATCTATCATTTAGTTTTTCTTAAACCCATTCAGGATTCTTGTGTATCAAGAGAATAGTGCTCAAACCTTATGGTGGGATTTAAATGAGTGCCTCTGCTCTCTTCAAGGTATTGGTGCTCCAGACTAATTTTAACCTATGAAGATAATGTAGTCCTTCATCCACTTGACTATTTTGTATCTATTGCTTGTGGCTCAATCAAAGTGATTACTTCTACCCGGGCTGCCAACCCACACTTGGCCCCTGATAGTTTTCTGTATCCTGATGTATGTTTGGGAGAAGCAGTTGCATGGATACTGCTCTGAGTGAATGAACAAAACAGGCTGGTCTTCCAGAGGGTGGAATGTCTGTGGGGCAATCCCAGTGTGGCTACCTTCTCCATATGGTATGGGGTATTATGTCTTCTTGCTATAGTGACAGTTGCATGCTTACTATTATGGATTATAATAATTGCAGCCAATGCCAAACCAACAGCAAATAGAGTATGATTAGATGGAATTTTAGGTGTTCATCTTGTATGTATTAGTGGGTTGCGTGCCTCTTTGATGAATGACGTCTGCTCCCTGCATGCAGGAGTATACTCCTTAACGAATGATGGTCTAGGAAACATACTGCAACATCTGGAGTTAGCACATATGGGATCAAAAGTAGGCTGTGGCAATTTTTGTGTGACTTTTGCTGTGAGTGATAGTATGTGCAACCAAGGCTCAACTGTTTGCCCAGAAAGAAACTTTCCCATAGAAGAATTACAGGGGGCTAGGAAGATATCTCAGCAGTTAAGAGCACTAGCTTCTCTTTCAGAGGACCCAGGTTGAATTCCCAGTACCAATATGGTGTCTCCCAACTATCTGTTGTGCTAGCTCCAGGTATTCAATATAATACTCTTCTGACTTCCATAGTCACTGCCCAATGCTGCTTGCATGCAGGCGCATGCACACACACACACACACACACACACACACAGACACACACACAGACACACACACAGACACACACACACACATCAAATGAAATAAATAAAAATAAAAAGACTTAGAGGTAAGGAAGGATATGTAGAAACTATCCTTTATATTGGCTTCTGATTTGGCAGGGAAAGTGATAAAAAAGGAAAAATGAAATCAAAGTATTTGTTTTTCTCAGAATTGGTAGGGTGCAAGAGAAGGAGAATGCAAATTATATGTTCACCCAAGAGCCTTTTCTGGGATCAAACATTTTAGAACCCATGAACAGAATAGAACCATGAGTAGAGAGAGTGCAAAGAAGTCTTAGAAGATACTTTTCAAGCCTGACCTTAAACTGAGTAGAAGGGAAACATCCATGATTAACATACAGCTAGATGCCTTAACAATGGCCTCATATAGCAAATTGTGATAACCACAGAGACTGTAAGTATAAGTCATTTGAATTCAGGAATATTTTTAGTTGAGCAATGAAAGGATACACCACACATTGGCCTGTGAGGCTGTGGGACACAGGACCAGATGGAATCAATCTGACTCCTCTGGATTTAGAGCCACTGAGCAGTGTAATTGCTCACCTCACTTGACCTGAAGACTGTACAACCTGAGGGAAGAGGAGTCATCAGACACACTTGGACGTCAACAGCTGAGATCCTCAGGAGTGTTGGGAACTGAAGGGCAGGGCAGAACAGGACAGGACAGGGGAGAGATAGAGGGAGAAATGGGGGGAGAAAGGGAAGGAGGGAGGAAGGGAAGAAGGGAGGGAGAGAGTAAGAGAGAGGGAGGGAGGAAGGGGGAAAGAGAGAGCAAGAACGCGAAAGAGAGAGAGAGAGAGAGAGAGAGAGAGAGAGAGAGAGAGAGAGAAAGAGAGAGAAAGAGAGAGAAAGAGAGAGAAAGAGAGAGAAAGAGAGAGAAAGAGAGAGAAAGAGAGAGAGAGAAAGAGAGAGAAGGAGAGAGAAAGAGAGAGAAAGAGAGAGGGAGAACTGAATATACGAAATACTGTGTTTGACAGTTCATTAGGCCCAATGAATCTGTATTCATAGGATCATTAAAAAGCTGAAGCAGAAACCTCATGGCTGGTATGACCCTTTTGTGGCTTTGCTGAGTGATCCTTATAAAGTTGGAGAAACTGTGGATCTGAATGATGTAGATCAACTTACAAATGGTGTTTCTAAGATGCTAAACCCTCAGCACAGGGTAAGAGAAGGACAGAGTAGACACAAGTGTCTGTGTGGGTCACTCAAATGAACATATGACAAGATCTGTGTAGAGTCAGAGTACCTAAGGAGGAAAAATTGTTAGGAATCCAGTTTGGTGCTTGTGAGCCTCTGGAAGTCTTCAAAGACCAAGCAACGGTTTATCATAGGGATAAAAGAAGGATTCAATCACTAAGAAATATAAATAAAAAAATATGAAATTTGCCTCAGAAGTAGGCAACCATCTAGCCAAAATGTACAATGTACATCTCTCCCTTTGGGGTAGAAATTGTAATTACCAACCCAGCCAAAGGTCCCGTCAGCATCACATAGAGCCAGTGGTCTGGCTAGCCACAGTGCCAAGTCAGATTAGCCTGTCAGGCACTAAAGCTAGGTAGATGTGGCAGGAGAAAACACAACCGGCTCTTCCTTAGCCTTAGGCCTGTCAGAGCAGGGCAAGCATGCACTCCTCAGACACACCCAAGATGGGGAAGTGGGCTAGTTCATGAAGAATGACTTTGGGTTACAGAAGTAAGGTAGTGTTTACCATCCATGCCTCTGTACCTAGAACTGTTCTCCAAGTGAATACTTCATACAGATTATGGCATCTTTTTTGTGTGGCATGGAGCTTGCTAATTTTTTATTGTGTGTGTCCCTTTCACAGCTGCTGAAACTAAAAGCCAATTGACACTGGAATGGATGACCGTGGATCCGTAAAATGGTTTCAGCATATGCTGACCCTTGAGAGCCTACAGATTTGGAAAAACGTCTTTAAGAACAGTAAAGAACAATTAGAAAGGGGAAAATTATCTTTTTGTGGGTTCTGGTTTGGAGTTTTTGTGGGATTCCTGTGTGTGCAAACATTTGAGTCTTTGTGTCTGTATGCATTTCTTGTGATTTTTTCTTTGGCACATTTTTTGCTTTGTTTGTTTGTTCTTTGGCTCATTTTTTGCTTTGTTTGTTTGATTGTTTTGTCATTTGTCTTACTGTATTTTGTTACTTTATTGTTTTTTGTTTATCTTATTGTATTTTATTATGATTTGTTAGATGCCTGTTTATTTTATGATGAGAGACAGCAAGAGTATGGTTCTAGGTAGGAGGGGAGTAGAGAAGAACTCGAAGGAATGAAGGGAAGGGGAAACTAATCAGAATATATTGTATGAAAACAAATCTATTTTCAATAAAAGAAAAGAAACTAGTAATTAGAGTTTAAATGAGGTACCTGCATGTGTTGAAGAAGGAACTCCTGGGGCAACCGTGTTGTTATATGAACATTCTATTGTCAGGAGTGATCTGCCACCCTGCGAGTCACTCACTCTCTAAGTCTGTAGTCTTCCCACCCTCTGCAGTCTGTTGATGCTGCTATTGTTTGCATGACAAAACTAGACTGAGTATATCTGCTGCTGCTGCTGGAGTCGCCATGTGTTTGGTTGTGGAATGTGGGGCAATCTGTCTGGGACTGAGCTAAAGGGACTCTCCCTACTGGCTGGCTTTTCTACTGCTGGAAGATTCAGTGGACTCTGTGTGTGTGTGTGTGTGTGTGTGTGTGTGTGTGTGTGTGTGTACATGTCTGTGTGTACATGCACACAAATATGTGTTATGAATATAGCAATAATAATTTAAAAATAAGAGGTCATAGATTTGAGAGGGAGATGGAGGAGAAAACAGAAGAGGTAGAAATGATATAAATACTGTACTTATATATGCAATTCTTTTTGTTTGCTTTTTGTTTTTGTTTTTTTTTGTTTTGTTTTTTGTTTTTTTGTTTTTCGAGACAGGGTTCCCCTGTATAGCCTTGGCTGTCCTGGAACTCACTCTGAAGACCAGGCTGGCCTTGAACTCAGAAATCTACCTGCCTCTGCCTCCCAAGTGCTAGGATTAAAGGCATGCACCACCACTGTCCGGCGTACGAAATTCTTTAAAAAAAAAAAAAAAGTTCAAATAAAGATATATCTAATCTTTTTCATTTATTTAAACTGCTTAATAATTCTTCCATTCTATAGATCTTCTAGAGTTTATATTATCATCTTAATATGTTTTTATGTATTAAAATGTATACTTGAGTTCTTTGGGATGTTATATAAAATTAAAACAGATTTAAATGTGTATTTTCCATTATTGCCTGCAAATATTTTATTTTATCAAAATTGGAGGAGGTGGTATTAGGAAGTTTTGCCTGATGCAAGATTTTCATTTATTGCTCCATTTCTTTCTGTCTTTAAGTATTGTACCACTGAGTGTTTTGTTTTCAGATCTGTTATTGCCTTTTAACAGATTAGAAAGTGATAGTAAAAAAGAAATAGTAAGCCCACAGAGCCATCTTTTTTTGATGCAGACTGTTGGAGCAGGTTACAGCACATAATGAGATGTCACAACCTGTGAGACATGGAAAGCCAGTTAAGAATGTCTAACTATGCTGCAAAGCGACTTAATGATAAATCTGGGAAATCCATTTTCTGTCGTTCTATTTACACAACTGAAAATATGTAGTTATAGAACTTCAATAAATGCCAAGTTCTTCATTTTACAGGACATATAGAACCTCTTTGGAGACAGAATGCATTTGCCTACCCAACTGCTGCTCAAAGCAGTTGTTATGAATCAGTAGAGGAGACTTGGCTACCACCTTGGTGTTACAAATGTGGCCTGCAGGCATAATGGTTTAAACTATGCTATTTAATTAGAAATGGAATTTTGCACTGTTGAAGCTTAGGTAGTTAGGATTCTGTGGCTTTGCTTTTTATTTTAGCTTGGTTTATAGGCATAGTAAAGAAAAGGCAGCTCCGGGCGTCGAATGCAAGTGTGTCAAATTGAGGAGACAAGGACTCTTTTGGTGGGGAGGCGGGGGAACACTCGATTAATTCCAACTTGTTAGAATTTACCAAGTCTCTGTAGTTCACAAGCCTTTCCCCTCCTCTCCACACTTGAAAGACTAGATAAAAGGTAAGCTGTGTCAGGGAGAGACATTATGTGCAGAGGGAGCTGGATATGACAGTCTTCTTTTAATAACAAACAGTGTTCGCTCTCTGGGAGGCAGACTGTATGAGGTGTAGCAAAACTGTAATTACGCTCTCAGCAGGAGACCTGTGTCGAGAGTGACAGTAAGAGCCTCTAAAACCCTGCAAGGTTAAGGTTACTTGTCTTAATTATATGTATTAGGAGTTTGTGTCTTCACTTTTTGCCTTTTAAAATTCAAAGAGAAAACCCCTAATTAGAACTTGGACTCCAGGAAATTGGGCCATGCTTAAACAATGAGCTTTTGGCTATGTCATAGTGTACCACGATGCCTCTGACTGGTTGTGTTTGGCACGAAAGCCAAACTGGCTCACTCAAATAATTTTTGTTGTTGTTGTTGCCTCCATGACAGAGAAGAAACAAACAAAAGCTAAAGAAGATAGTGAAATTATCCACCGCCCCCTTTCTTTCACCCTGGCCCCAAGCCTGATGAGGGAAAGAGCATCTCAAGTTTTTATTGCATATAGGATCACATGTTATCTGTGTGCTATTAATAGGAATTTAGCTAGATGGCTGCTGGATCAGTGCCTTAGATTATATTTTGTTTTTCCTTTGACCCTAGATATGATAATGAATGACAGTTGTTCCATGTTGGCTTCAGTGAGATTGTACAGGCCTCCAAATTTGGGGGTTTTGTCCTAACTGCAGTAGTACATATTGCCTACCATACTTCAGAGTTGTAGGGACCAATCCTGAAGTTCTCTATGTGATATATATATATATATATATACATATATATATATATATATATATAAATGTGTTTATTGAATACAAGTTTCACAATTTCTCAGCTGCCATGAAAATGCTCACAGAAAAATAAAGAGGAAAAGCTCAACCACCCTACTATGCTTGGATTACACTCATGTTACTAAGTGTAGGAATTTGGGGACTCTGAATTTCTTCTAGTGGATCTCTTTATAAGATGGCACTTAGTAAGTTTACTATGAACTTAACAAGCATGTTCATTGCTGCTTTCACATGTCACATGTGCAGATCAAATCAGGCGTGTTTTAAAAGTTGCAGCATGAAGTAGACAGATAATGGGTAATCTAGTCACCACATGCCTATGACTGACCTAATGAATCAAGTGCTATAAAAGTGGGTTGAACTGACTGGAGTCTATGCTTCTTTTTGGCTCTAATCCTGGAAGTTGTGACAGACCTCAAGCCTGCACAGTCTTATGGAGGTCAAATAGCTTGGTATTGAGTTATGTGTTTCTGTAGTCTCAGGCAGAAATGGAACTCAGAGCTAATCTTTCTTTGAGTTTATATCTACTAAATTGAATTTCTGTCATCTCCTGTTAAGTAACCAAAGTAAAATCAGAATGGTTTCAAGAGGAGCTCAACAAATACTAAGGAATCTAGAAACTATTTGCATCATTATTGGTGAGCCCCCACCTCTCTGAAGTTTATAACTTAGCTTTCCCAACTTTTAATTTTATTGAAATACCAATTTAGTCTTCATTATCGTTGGCTGGAGGGAAACAATCACTGGTTCTAAAGTTAATAATAGTTTTATAGGAGAGGCTCATAGATTTTACAGTGATAGGGATCTGTAGACTAAATAATGGCATTTTTCTAATTAAGCAGCAATGGAATAAACACAATAAAATCAAGGATGAACTATTCATTTATTTTGATGTGTTTAGTTCCATTTAGTTTATATTTCCTAGAGTATTTGTTATTTCTTTGTTGAATAATTTATAAAAGTAATGAGTAACATGAATCATTGGGACAGTTTTTTGTATTTTATCAAAATAATTGTTTGATGAAAAATGGAGCCAGGTTTACAGAGGCAGCCTGAGACATTATTTGATGTTACTTAGAATAAACACTATGTAGCAAGCTATAACCTTTTCCATAACCCATCTCAAAGTGCGATCAGTTCAAGAGAAAACTTTGTATTGCAATTAGCAGAAACTGTAACCATGAGAGTAAAGAGTTGGTTGAAATGGCAAAGGAAATGCCACAGGATCTCATTGCATTAAGTGTGGTGCTTTGAAATCTCACGAGAGCAGAAACTTTGAGTATGTATTAGCCATGCAATGCAGTGACTACCTTGAAATTTGTAGCAACCTGTTCGGGTCAGTCAGCAGGGTCTCCAGCACAGGAATGAGGATGCACACTTCCAATTCCTGCTGTGTCCTTCACTGTGTCCCGCTTATTGGAGCTCCAACGTTGAGGCACCACTTTGTAGCCACCTGAGCTGCCTCACGTTTGGGGGGCCACTTTGTAACGGCCAGTTCTGCTGCTCCGGTCAGTGGGTCAGGGACTAGCAAGAGAGAGAGTGGGGACAGAGACTCGAAGAATGGAGACAAGACAGGGAGTCTGATCAAGTCTCTTCAAGTCTCTTTATTGGAAGGAAATGCTGGGTATTTATACCCTTTACCACGTGCCTTGCCCTCGTGGACAAACACAGCTGAAGGGACTACGTCATGTGCCTTACAGCATGGATATCACGTGCACCTAGCTAGCAGTGATGAGATCACGTGCGCTTTGCATCTGGCGGCACTAAACAGCAAAACAAGATATGTGAGAAAAACAAGATGTTTATCAGAGTGTGCTCAGCTGTTGCGGGCTGTTGAAAACAAGTCTCTTGTCAGGGTATATGGCTCGAGATGGCTGTAAAGATGATAGCCGCTTTCGGCTAGGAGTCGGCTCCCAATAGAAAATTTCCAAAATTTTGGCCATACTATATCAAAAGAAAATCTATAAATATGAATAGCATAATATCACTATTTTACAAAGTGAAATTATAGAAAAGATCTTCTTTGGAAATCTCAATTGTGTGTTGACATTAAATAAGTCTCAGAACCCAGACTCTGTGTGTTTGTCTGATCTTATTACTCGTGGAGATGCTCAGTGACCAGCCATCCTGTAGAACCTCAGGAACATGTCACCATGGATTTTCAAAGTTCTTTTCTTGAACTCTCAATCAATTTCCTACCTTAGACGCAGAGTATTATGCTAGTCTATGCCAGTGAGATGCTACCCAACTTTGAATTTTCTTGCCAAATCTCTTTGTCCTTTTACTTTCAGAGTGTTTAGCAAATATCACTGTCAGGAAAACATTCCTAAATGGTTTGCATTTCAATACAACCCATATTTTGTTTCTGTTTTGTATAGAAGTGAATGACAATTAGTTTAAATGGCTGTCTTGTGACCATTTCATATTATTTTCATTTAAAAGATTTTGTTTGCTTTTCCTTTCTCAGTCTATTGACAGCATTAAGTATCCTTCCTTTTCTTTGGATCAACTCATCAGCATTGTGTGAGATTTGAAATTATTAAGATAGTGTTTAAGGTATGTTGAGGCTTTCCATGATGCTTTATCTTTAAGCTTGGGAAGAGATTTTGCATGTAGTCATGCTAAGCTGTTGTCATACCTCATACTTTACCCTATGACTAGTCGTATTAATTTTATCCTTTCTAAAATTTTCATTACTGCATAATGTCTGCAGATACTATAAATGTAGTGGATGTTGTTGCCACAAAAAACTAAACTGTTGTCTATGTCTAGAAAATTTAACTCATCAAGTGCAAGAATACTGATATTTAGTGAATGGATTATACTTAATAGTAAATAGTCATTATGTTTTTACTCACCTTTACTTTTAAAAATACGTGTTTGTGTGTATATATGAAGTATATACATATGACAGAGTAGTACATGTGCCCATGTGTGCTCATTTAGGGGAAAGGGGACAATGGGTGTCCAGCTCTACTGTTCTCTATCCTATCCCTTTGAGATAGGATCTCTCACTGAATATGAAGGTCACCGTTCTTGTTTTTCTCTTTGTTTGCTTGTTTTGGTTTTGGGCTAGGCTGGCTATTCAGTAAGTGCCAGTGATCCTCCTGTATCTCTTTCTCCCCGCCCAAGCTCAGTGCCATGGCTACAGGCAAACAAGGCCATACAGGGCTTTTATGTGGGTCTTAGGAATCTGGATTCAGGTCCTCATGCTTGGGCAACAAGTGCTCTTACCCACTGAACTCTCTCTAGCCCTGACCTATATACATTTATAACTCAGTTTCAGATTGTTAATGATGCCTAGGAATTTGATTTTAATGATTTTATGCCATATTAGAGAATTTTCTTTAAAAAAAACAGCTGCTATTATCTTACAATATAATTTACAAATGTACTTTCTGGTTAGAAGATGGGTTTGGACAACATTATGGCTTTAAAAGGAAGAGTTTAGATTTGTACTTTGGCTTAGATAGAGGTGAAGGTAAATAGTGGATCGCTTACACATAAAAGCGATACATAGAAAAGACACATATAATGTCTTTGTCACGGCTCCTGATAGCATTGTCTCTTAAAAAGATTTAGTGATACTGGAAGATGGCTTAGTCAATAAAGAACTTTTTCACAAGCCTGGGTATCTGAAGCATCTGGATCCTCAGAACTTACATACAGAGCCGAACATGGTAGCACATGCTTATAATCCCATTTTTTGGGAGGCAGATACAGGAAGACCCTGGGTTATCCCAGCTAACCAGTCTAGCTGAATCAGTGAGTTCTAGATTCACAGAGATTCTGTCTCAAAAAGTAATGTGGAGAGCAATTAAGGAGACACTGATGTGAGCCTTTGACATACATATGTGCATACATGTAAACAGGTGTTCACAGTCAGATATTTCCTCAATCCAGTTTGCTAATCTTTAAAGACTGAGTCATGATGGCCCGAGTGTGTGAGTCATACCCTGAAGGTCAAGCGAGTAAGAGAATGTACATGAACGGGGCATAAGGGCAGAAAGGAGTCAGGAAAACAGGCGAAGCCAGACTTGTCATGTGTCCTGATTTCATTCCAATCTGTTTTCATTTCTGAAGAGTTAAGCTAGGACCTTGCATATACAAGGCAAACTCTCTCACTTTGTTACATTTCCACACTCCTTCAATGCTTCCTTCCTCTCTTCTCTCTCCCCAATTTTGTTTTAGCACAAATTGGAATACTGATTTAGGATGTTCTTTTAGTTTTACAGAGCAGGTCTGTGTTTTCCATCTCAGACATGTTTATAAGAAACCTGGGGCAGTGCCACTTGAGTAGAGGAATTTCTTAACTCCAAAAATTATGGGTCCTCTGTCTATTAAAGGAAAAATATGGAATTTTCCTTCTTTGAGACATGTTTTTATTGGGACAGACTTCTTGCCATTGCTGCTTAAAACTGATCCCCAAAGAGCAAAGCCTCATGAATCTTTGGGTTGCTTGCCTTGGAGCAAGGCCAGAAGCAGTACGTTGTCAAGATAAACAGCACTCGGGCTCAAAGAATGGCACAGGAATTTCTCAGGTGGCGTGTTCCTGCTTTCCTTCTGGCATGGACTGCATTTTACAGCGTCCTACAGATAAAGCTCAAGGAAACCTAGTGTGAAGTAACTTTATCTTATGATACTTATTTCCTGGGCATGTTATCAAAGTCTGTCTTGGACACACTAAAGAATGTGGTTCTAAATATTGGTATTTGTTGCTTGAAACTGGTGTCCATGTTCTTCTCTGTAATTTAACCAGGAGTCTCCACACCTGTTGTGTTTGCCATTATATCTCCTATCCTGATTTTAGCACACAGTGTTGCACAGCTAAGGTTAAATTTACATTGAGTATATGAATTTGGGTCCCTATCAATCAAAATTTTATGAGAAACATGTGGGATTATGAAAAGTATGCATGATGAAGCATTAGGTCTCTGTAAATGGCCGTGTTTTTATATTAAAAGTAAAAACACCACACTGCCATCTAATCATGTATTTTTAAATCAAAAGATATTGTTTTTTCCACAATTATTATTTTATGAAGAGTTATACAACTGTGAGCTGTATCAGACCCTGAGATCTATCAGGATTCATGGGGACCCTGCCCTGCCCTCCTGATCAGAACAGTTTGTTTGGCATTAAGTAATCACAAAAATATTTACAAAATATGCAGAGACCAGAATGGTCAGGGCAGGAAGACATTATGCATTCTACTTCTAAGGAGTAGAAAGCTTTCCAGAGATTCTAGGACATCAGAAGGTAAAGTATCCTAATACTGTATCAAATTGTGTGTATGCGTGTGTGTGTGTGTGTGTGTGTGTGTGTGTGTGTGTGTGCATTTGCAATTGACTACAAAAGGGGAGGAAATGGGGAGGAGAGAGACAGAAATAGAGACAGACAGACAGACAGACAGACAGACAGACAGAGAGATGAGAGAGAGAGAGAGAGAGAGAGAGAGAGATTCTTTCTATTCCTCTTTCCTCTGTCTGCTGAGATTGGAGACACCTGGGGCAAACAATTTAATCTTTGAGGTCTATATTGTCCATTGTAAGGTCTCAGGCCAGGTTTCTGGAGCTTAATGGTAGGCTTCCTCTGCCTGAGAGTGCAGCAGGTGGCTAGGTATGATAGTAACATATTGTTTGAGACACCCCGATTAAAAGCATTGGAGAAAGACAATTGCTATTTCTGTTTTCCTCTGTAATGTAACTCAACTGTTAATCAAGAATGATACTCTTGAATGTTACCTGTGGGTCTATTTTTTTTAATGCACAAATGTGTCATTGAAAACACAGGACAGAAATAGGTCACGTTTATGGTTTCAGAGATTTAATGTATTACTAAGAAAACATTGCATCCTCTGAAGTTTCATATAGGAATAAAATCCATTTCTCTGTTTAAATTTTTGTTCTAAGCCAAATTTACAACTTTTGTTCAAGAGCCATTTGTTTCTGGAGTTTCGTTGACAGGGGACTTCAGCATTTCAGTCCCTGGCTTATTTGAAGGCTCTTGTGTGTGCTTGTCATTAGTCGGAGGCTTCTCTGTAAATTAAGATGCTGAGCAGACTTGGTGATTCTGTATAGCCTTTGCAATTATTTGAAACCTTATGTAAACCCAGTGGATCCTCAGCATTGACAGGTTGTATGTATGCAAATTTGTCTAGTCACCAAGATTTCTTAGTAATCCACAAATCAATGAGCAGAGTAGTGAAAACTCTAGTGGCCTCATCTGCAGATCCCTGGCTGATGTCACCACCGTTCTCTGCTGCTTCAGCCTGCACAGACTCGACAATGTTCTGTCTGGCGAATTCGGATGCCACATTTTCCATATTTATGTGCTTTTTTGGAGATTTCAGTTAGAGATGATTCCTAACTGTAGTGCTCAAATGAGGCTTTGTGTCTAGTTGTAGGAGGCTGCGTGCTGTCTTGTGAAAGCAATACACGTCTTAGCCACATTTTCTTGAGGTCTGAGTAACAGTGTAGTTGATTATGTATTCCATGTCAATGAGTCAGCAACATACTTTTTATGAGAAGTCTTCAGACAATAGCTCCCTCAAAATAGGCTTATGTATGGACGGCTTCATGGAAATCTTGTGACCAGAGACTCATGGAAACCTAGCTGTTCGTGGCCTCCAGAGCACAGGTGTGGACCCAATTCTTTCATGCTTATGTTAGTTTCACAGAACACACAGGACCAGCAACTGCCAGAGTTGAGTTCACAGATATTTTTTCCAAGCTGAGGGGACATAATAGTCATCACTATCACTTGGTAGATTAAGGAAGAGTCCTTCCCATCCCTTTGGCATTGAAGTATCAAAGAGAATGGCACAAAGGCCTGAACACCTGACATTTGCATCTTTCCCTTGCCACATGTGTGTAATGATTGCCCTGACTTAGCAATTTACAGGTTTGTGGTTTGTATCCCAAATTTTAAGTTTACTTGTTCTGTGAGCATGAGCAAAATGTCTTCAGTTCTTTGTGTAAATGCCTCCTGGGTAATGAGGATAACGTAGTGCCTGCTCAATACAGCTATTTTAAAGATCAGATTATGTTATGGACTTAAGGGATCATGGAATGCACCTGGAAATAGTCAAAATTATGGAAGTAAATGTTATGATAGTAGACCCTTGACAAATAATTGCTAAGTCCTTTCTTTTTCATTTTCCATGAGATGGACATGTGAACTGTTCTCTTATTCCTAGGTGAATTAGCAAGTTCATTGTGGCTGTACTCCTTCCTCCAATGATTCATGGCAAAAGTAAGACTCCCCCCTTCTCCCTCCCCCCTCCCCCCCCAGTCTCTGGCTTTCTTTCTATGGATCCCTATGGCCTGAAGCTCTGCAGTAGGGATGGATGTCAGGAGCTCTGTGGTCCTGTGGAAATTGGGCTGCTGCTTCCAGCTCTGTACCAAGGATGGGGAAGGAAGACTTATGCATCAGCGATGTCCCAGGTGCTTGTCCCCTAAGTGGAAGATGAGGTTAATGCCCACCATTCTGACACCCCAGAGTCCTTTTTATATCCTCTGTCAAGGAAACTCTATGGATTTCATTTTCCTAATTTGAAAACCCTAACTCCCTACTCCTCAAATATTTCTTCACCTAATCATTTCCCTCACCCTCCCAGAATTCCCCTGGCTTATCTTAAATATGTAAAGGAATGTAAGTGGGATGACAAATCTTTTGAAGAATGAGCTGTTCTACGTTAATGGATTTTCCAGGTGAAATTGGCACCATGCTGGGTTTGCATTAATAATTTCATAGAAATGGTCATAAGTTACAGAAGACAATCTTTTTGATTCCTTAGGAATATTTATAGGAGGTGGATAATTTAAACTTTTCTTGATTAATTATGAGCCTAGCATAGATCTTAGTATTTCCCTCGGAGTCTGCTAACACAGGTAAGATGATCACTGGCTCAATGTAGTAATAACTCCAGGCTTTTTTGTTTTGTTTGGTTGTTGTTGATGTTAGAATTTTATTACCAGATGATATAAAGCGAAAAAGAACGCCATTGTTGCTCACATTCTACAATCCAGCAAAACATGTTATTTGCACATTAGTATAATCTAGAGGATTGATGTGCAGTCATCTAACAAACACATTGACATGTTAGACTAGTTATGAATGTACTGTTTGTAATACTATATATTTATATTTAACCTAGGTGTAAAATATTCTTGGATTCTAAGTCATGCATATGTTTTTTAACTCCTGAAAACTTTAGCCCTAGGGGAGTTAATTTACTAGGCACTTTCATGTAGCTGGTATGTGTATCTCCAAGATAACCGGAAGAATATCCTGTGTCAGAATCACATTTGTTGTTCCAGCTATGTTTCCTTTTAAAGCAGAGGATACACATCAATTTCTGGTTAGCGAGAAGTCTTCCTAGTTTGAATCCTGGGTAAAAGCATATCCTTCCTAGAGGTAACACTGTTTCCAGAGACCTTGATTCTTTCACTTCTGGTGAATGTAATCTGTTATCTGTTAAGTAATCTCACTCAAGCAATGAGCAAGCAGAGTGTAAACAGACAACATCTGGCTTTATTTTCTAGTGCCTCTGCTCTGCCTCACACAGATTTCACACCCAAGTCAAAGACTCTGCCCATTGATTAAGTTTAGCGCCAGCTGAGATGGCCAGTGAATCTTGGTGGTGCTGCTGGTCTCTTAGTTTCTTGAAGGGCTCCCAAAATGGCCACCCCTGTGTCATTCTAGAACTTTGCATTTGGTAAAATAGAGACAAAGAAATGAGTGGCTGTGAAATGAAACAACGGTCCTCACAGTAGAGATGAGATGTGAGAGAGGGTGCATTTAACGGGGAAACACAAGTAGGGTGCCATTCTTATACGGAGCCCCCTCGGTGGAGAGAATGAGTGTAATGCAGGATAATGAAGGGGCCCAATTTGGGAAAGTGGTTTTTAAAATGCAGCAACAGAACGCTATTGAGAGTCTCTTAGGAAAAGGAGAAAACGCATCAGGGACCCTTTCAAGCATCATTTTCTGCTGTTTTAAATGGTCTCGCACGAACTTGCTGTTAATCAGCTTGGCACAGAATTCAATATTCTTCATTAATTTTGACCACTCGCAAAAGGAACGGAAGGGCTGCTGTTAGTGACTTGCTGGTTGTGGCAGGTTTTAATCTGGGTATTTATAGAGCCTTTTGCCTCATGTTTATTTTGTTGTATGAAGTCCTCATTTATTTTGTTGTATGAAGTTGTCTGATCTAAGGGGTTTCATGGCCCGCTGATGCTTAACTTAGAATATGTTTTCAGGAGATGAATGTGAAGGCAGTAATGGATTCTGGGAGCCAGGCTCTTGTTCCACGAAAGCTTCACTGCCATCTTTTCTCCTCGTATGGGAAAACTGGTTTGTGAAGAAAGAAAGCTCTTCCCTTTGATTATTTGTGAGCTTGTGTATTCCTTTTCTTCTACCTGGTGAAACTGCAGCCCTTCAGGTGACGTTTCACAAGTTCATACTTTTGCCATGTATACTTGAAATTGGACCGCAATGTTTACCATGGTGGAGGAAATCAACGCATCACCTCAGGTACTTTCTATTTCTTTTCTTCGGTGGCAAGAGCACTTAAGTTTACTCTCCTGGCAGATCTCTAGGACACAAGACAATACTTTTAGTCACAGTGGTTGGATGAGAAACTGCTGTCGAGCTTAGGATGCAAGTGGGGATGTCTAACGTGTGCCTGGGTGCCTCAAGTTGAGTCTGTCCACATGTTCTAAATAAGACAGTTTTAAAAAGCCAAATTAAAAGCAGAAAACAGAAAGTGGAGTTTTATTTGATATGTCTACACTGGGAAGAGGAAAACAAAGATCTAGTGAACACCCCTCCCCCCAGTATGTCCACAGGGCAGTCCAGAAGAAAGACTAAAGTTTAAGGATGTGCATATCCAAGTGATACCAGTCAAGGTGTGATCCTGCCTACATCAGAACCTTAGTTAAATGAGCTTCAAGCTTATCCAGTGAAGTGGTCTAACAAATAGAACTGTGTGAAACCTCTTTTCAGCAGATCCTTCTTGCTGGGGCCTTTTCTTTCTCCCAGAATGATATTTCTGAAGAAATGCCCATTTCTTTTGTGTTTATCCTTTCAATAGTCTCACAGTCAACTTAAGAGAGACAAGTATCTCTTCATTGTTGCCAGGCCCGATACAGAACATCTCCCATAGGTTCAAGTGTTAGAGTACCATTGGTGGCTCTGTTTGAAAAGGTTGTATGGAGGTACAGTCTTACTGAAGGAAGCATAGTGGAGACAGACTTTGAATCTAAAAACTTTGACCTCAGAGGAACAAATGTTTGCCCAGTGATTGAGAGTAATGAGTAGGAGATAGGAGTTTAAAGTCTCATGGGACTTCTATGTTGCTCTCTTTCCCTTGTGCTTATGATGAGATGTGATCTCTCAGTGTTCTGATCCTGCCTCCATGTCTGCTGCTTGCTTCCCTGCCTTCCCACCACAATGAGCTCTTATCCTTCTGTAACTGTAAGCCAACATGGTCACTCTCATCCTTGAGTTGTCTTTGGTCACAGCAAGGAAAAAGCAATTGGTACAGTTCCCTAAAGTCATTCCTTAGTCATTCTATACAGCCACATCTTCATAGCACGTGGGTTCTGTCTTCTACCTACTATTCATTACTCTAATTCACTGGGCAACCATCCTCCTAGTCTTTGCTCCTCTGAGTTCAAAGTTTTTAGATTCAACATATAAGAGATCATGAGGAATTCTTCATGTATAACTCCCTCCAGTATCACCCATGTTGTTATAGAGGTGAATCATATTTCATTGTGTATGTATACCCAATCTCCTTCATTCATACATTGATGCACACTTAGATTATTTGTATATCATAGCTAGTAAGACTAATGTTACAATGGCTATTGCCATAGTTACTGCTTGATTCTACTCCCATGGTAAAGAGTCACCATGACCAAAGTAACTTAAAGAAGAAACCATTTATTTGGAATAGGCTTTCACTAGTCACCAAATCTGCTGGCACTTTGCTCCAGTGTCTCAGTCCCCAGATATGTAAGTTACAAGTTTCCACTGCTTAAAAGTTATCCGGTCTAATGCATTGTTATTTTGAAAGGATCTTATACTGACCAAGCAAAGTTTATAGCTACCACAAAGAAGATGAATAGAGAAATTATTGAACAACCTGACTACAGACTATGCTAAGAGGATTTTAACTGATTTCTTTTATAGAGATGAACATCATGGTGGCTCTCAACAGGGAGAGAATGGGGGGAATGAACAATTGTTTGATAGTGTCATGTTTCCAAATCGATCCTTGCAATGCTGTTAGACTGGCTCTATTCTTAATGAGCTCTCAAAATCAGGTCATTTGTGTATGTCTTGTAACATACTAGCTAAGATTAATTTTAGCCAATTGTCTGAGGCATAAAGGCCCCATTGAGGCACAGAATTATGATTCTTCCTATACATATTTATGTATCATTTGTCACCAAAAGAAACACTGACATGAATATTGTGGATGTGAAGCAAACATTTTCTTTTAAATCATGCTATTTTGGAATTAAATATCATTTATGATATTATGATATAATATTTACATCATTTTGTAATTAAATTTTGGAATTAAATATTACATTAAATGTTTTGGAATTGAATGCTACAAATTTCACTATTTCAGCACACATTTGGACAAACGTAATGCTCTGTAATATTTCACAGTCTGAGTAAAAAGAGAAAACACACAAAGTAGAATAGAGAGGTATCCTGTTTAGCTGGGTCAGTCGGGGAATATAATGGTATTCATGTCTAAAAAGAAGGTCACATTTGGAATGGACATTGAACACATATGAGTTAACTTCACAGAGGGAAAGTTATACAAGATAAAATAGCACATGTTTTCCTCCCAGTATGTGGAATAATGTTTTTCTGTGGACCCAAATGGTTCAAGACTAGTTTGTAAGGTGAAATGAGTTTCATGGAGAATCCAAAGATCTCAGCTTTCCCCAGGATATAGTTTAGGTTTAGCTGTTCTTTCTCTCCTCTGTGTGGTAGGTGGTTGGTGAGCACAAGAGGTCTGTTACTGTGTCGTAGGGAACGTTTAGTCAATTCGACTGTTTCCTTTTTTCTTCCCTTCTCTCTGTCCTCTTTCTTTTTCTTGGAGGCTCACTTTCTTTAGTATCATTGGAGAACCTTTGTTTTAAGGTGTTAATAATCACGACACACCAAATCAGGTAGAATGAATTGATATTTTAATTTTAGCACATTAATATATGTGATATCATCATTATTAGAGAAAAACAAAAGAAACTACAAACAAAAAACAAACAAGCAAACAAAAAAAAAACCACTTCTAGTCAAGAGAATAGGATCTCTGGCTTGGGGTAAATATTCCAGATGGGTGAAATCATTCTACGAAGGTAGGTAGGTACACCCTAAGCTATACTAAAGAGAATTGGGGAATTATTAGTCTGTTACTGATATACTGTACTATTTCTCTCCAGAATTCCCATCCCCATGGCAGAAACTTATTAGGGTCAAAGCCATGTGATTTCATAGGACTACTCATTTTTCTTAATTATTCTCTCTCTCTCTCTCTCTCTCTCTCTCTCTCTCTCTCTCTCTCTCTCTCTCTCTCTCAGCCTGTTTTCCATAGCATGTTAGGCTTCTCCCCTGCTTTGATTTTCTGTACTTTTTCTCTGACACCTCTCTCCCCACCATATGGCTGCTTGTATCCCATGTACCTGACCTCCATGTCAGCTTATGAGGCATTCTCCTCCTCCAGGCAGCTACCGATGGTATTATAGCTTTCTTACTCTGGAGGTTTTCCTTAAACTCTAGTAAAATTGTCCTTGAGCTTCTGTTTGGGTCTACTCTTGAATTCTTTTATTAATGAGACCAAGAAGCCTAAGAGGGGACCTTGATTTCTCTTATGTCATCTGGACCATAATATGACCCCCAAATTCCAGTAACATCATTATTTTCGAATGTCAGGAATTCCCTTTAAAATATATCCCATTCTGGGTTCACCCAACGAGCTCTGGCTTGTATTCCGTTATGCTTTCTTTGCTGCTGTAATAAGTCTCGGATGCAGCAGATTTCAGGAACATAAAACAATATATCCCATTCTTTGGTTTTTTTATGTGTACCCAAGCAATGCATATTAGTTATAACACATTAGGAAACGGAAATATGCACATACCACCAGAACTCTCACTTCTTAAAGACAGTCACAGTATTTTGGTGTACATTCTTCAGTTCGCACATGCTCATGTATAATTTACTCTCTTTAACAGTATTATGCTATAATTTGATTAGGTATTTTAGCCAATTATCAATGTCTTTCCAAATTAGTCAAATATATCTACATAAGCATTTCTATTGGTAAAATATTGTTCCATGGTATAAAATACCTGATTAAAATTACTTAGCATTGAATATTAATTTTGCTTTCAGATTTTTACTTTTAAAGCTATTGTTTCTTGCACATGAATCTTTGTGTCCTTTGCAAATCCTCTCAGGGCAATGTCTGGAAATGCAACCCAAGAGCTCAGTTTCTACACTGCTCTGCTGTTACTATTATACGTTGTCAAATTCTTCCCTAAAAGGGAGGACTGGGCACACTTCCGTCAGCAACATGTGAAGATGCCCATTCCCGCATTCCCCACAGTGAGTATCATCCCTTTTAATCTTTAAGGACTCCATTAGACAGAGAGGACAGAGAGAGCCTTCATTGCTTTTCTTTGCATTCTTGTGTCTCTCTGTTCTATAAAATAATCACATTTCTAAGAAAAATGTAAACTTCTTTAGGTCAAAGGGAACGTCTCCAAATATGTAAATATTTATATCCATCATCCTTCTGAAATAGAATAATCCCTAAAGAGGAATTTGAAAGACCTTTTGGAGGATTACCATGGGCTAATAGTAGTTCATAACTTTATTAAGACAGTCCTTAAGTTTTTCTTTTTAAACCTCAGCCTTTTATTTTCAGAATACATCTGGTAGGGTGACTCTTGCCCAGCTGTAAAGAGGGACAAAAAGCTGCTTGTTAAGATGGAAGCTAGGAGAAGGTCGGAATGCCAGGTCTGGCACCACTGGCAGCAGAGTCTAGCTAGAACCAAGTGGCCTGACTGTGCTAGTAACATGTCCATAAAGTTGCTGATAGTTTTTGTCAATATAGAGACTAAGCAAGTCCAAAATACGTTTGGTACCACAGTATTTTCACTAAATTGAAGCCTTCTCCTCTATTGTGTGAACCAGTTTAAATCCAAATCTCATAAAAGGAATGTATGCTTGTCCTCCGAAGCACAGTTTTCTTTTAGAGGAATGTAATAATTTAAAGAAGCTTCTTAGGATGGGAAGCTTCCTACGGGTCGGTGTCGACACCCTTCACTCTCTCGGAGGCAAGGGGAGGAAGATTGGAATGAGGAACTGTGGGAGGGGGAACTGGTAAGGGGGGGGCAACGGCTGGTATGTAAATAAAAAAATGGCAAGTTTCTTTTCACAAAGTGTAAGGAAACAAAGATCAACAGCTCGCATCTGTCATTACAGCCTTGGATCTCACATTATCTGAGAGTTTTGCTTGGTTAAACAAGACACACTTTAATGACTGGTCAGTCAGGTTCAAGGGAAAGATACCGCTCTGTTATTAAAAGGGGACTTGAATGACTGAGTTGCTGTTGGGAACCAAACAGACTCCATAATAAAGCTCACTTTAGGCACCAAACACTAGTTACTGGAGCTTGGCACCGGCAGTATTTCACATCACTTAAAAATAAAAGCAAAGTGAAATGTGTTCGAAAATCTTGTGCCCACATGGAGGGGTTGAGACCGGTTTACTCTTTGTAAACCACCCACGAACAATCAGACTCTGGGTGAGCCGGTGGGTGCTGCTGGCTCACTTTTGCTTTTGATATTTAAAAGATCACCTCCTATAATTGCTCCCTGTGTGACTGTTCCAAATAATCGGGGCCAGGCGGGGATGTGGGGGGGGGGAAGGAACTTTGTAGTATATATGTTGTAAGAAAGCCAAGAACTATAAAGCACTCCGGAATTATAAAGACAGAAAATATCATAATATGCAATGATGCCCCAGATCCACTGAAAATCTTGAGAAATAAATGGAGTGGAGGAACCGACACAGAGAACTTGTGATGGACCAAAGGTGGCTACAACTGTCTGTTAATTCTTCAGACTTCCAGACACCATCATGCAGTATCCTCTTTCACTGAAGAGAATGCTAAAGCACAAAGAGGTTAAAATAAGTTGCCCAAATGTCACACAGCTGGTTAGTGACAGGGCTGTAATTCACATTCTGTTTCCGACTCTAGGTGCCAGGCGATAACAGTATTGCCACACACGCCTGGGGGAGTGTGCACCATGTCCTCGAGGATTCTTTGTTGGCTTCTGAAGACACAGTGACTTTGCAAATATCATAGGCATTTCTAGGAATGACTGTGACAGTATGATATTAGGGGAGATGCTGCACAGGTTTCAGAAAACAAATGTTAACATCGAAGTATTTGCAGGATCTGAGGAAAAATAAGCCACTTTCAAGAGCTTAAGCCTCTCTCCTTAAACCTAAAAAGATGGATGTTATAATAGAAAATAAGTTCTCCAATTAATTTATGAAGCACACATGGGTATTGATGTCTGATCTTACTATCTGTGAAGATCTCCAAGAAGGGACAACTGGTAGTGTCCTATGCCTTAAACAGAGTCACAGAATACAAGTTTGAGCATATAGAGATACTTCCCCCCCACCCCTGTCACCTTTTCTAGATCTGTCACCTGTGACCCAGAGAACAGCATGTCAACCTTGCATGGCAGCTCGCACCTGTAATCTCAGCATGAAGGAGGCTGAGGCAGGAGGATTACAAGTTGAGAGTTGGCCTGAGCAAAACAAAACAAAACAAAACAGAAAGCAAATCAAATTCAAGACACAGTGGATTTAAGCTTTCTTTCAGTATTGAAGAAGGTTATTAATGCAGGCAGTAGATCACATTTGGAACAGAAATTCCACCTTCAGAGCATTCCTCATAGTGGCTCACAGGAATCTGTAGAGAGAGCCCAACAATTAATTCCAGCCGTCAAGCTTCCCCATATTGCTGCTCCAGTCTCAGATTTACTAGGCCATTGCTGATGAAGACAATAAAATCCCCTTTGCTTCCTTGGCTCCCCTGTGCTCTGACATGTTGTCTAATCACAGAGACCCAGAGACAGCGTTATTGGTAACCATACACAAAACAGAGCGGTCTCACAAATCATGCTTTACTGCTGCACTGTGGAAACACCCAGGTTAAAAGGTAACCGTGGTGTAACCGTATTGATGAAATGATGGAGGAAAGGTCAAACTAATCTTTACCTTGCCTGAAAGACCCTAGTTCTCCATGGCAGATGTGTTGAAATGGTTTCTGTTGAAAGAGATAAAAAGAAAATTGAATGCTTCATACAAAGCAAGTAGGGAAGATTTTGTTAAACTATCACTCATGTAAAGGTCAGTAAAGGGGCTCTCATGCAAAGAGAATTGGAAAATACTATCCAGCCGTCTAAGAGACTCTGACTGAGATTCAAGCACCAAAGTGGCCAAGACATGCAAGTAATTTAGATTTCTTTTTATTTGTAGTAGGTTCTGTTTGAAACATCTTCACCAGTGAAATAACCAGTAAAGGACCATGGGTCAAGCAGTCACATTGGCTAAGAACCCTCAGGCAACCAAAAGCCGACTTGTATTTTCCTGTTCCCAGAAGAACCCAGAAGAGTTACAACAATAGACCTAAGGTTGTTCTCAAGACCTGATCAGTTACAAAAGAGACACAACCTTTTACAAAATGGCAGTGCATGATAGAAAGACAGAACCAATGCTTATCCTGCCCAACCTTCCTTCTTTTGGCCCAAGAAAATTATAAAAGTTTAACAGCTGAAATGTAGAAATAGACACAAGTGAAAAAATTGAAGACTAAATCCGTACATAGGGAAGAAAACATGTCTAGGCATTGGAAGGGCAGAGGGCTGAGCAAATGGCTGTGCTGACTGCTGGAGAGAAGAGTTGTGCTTCAGAACTGAGGTGTTGCTAGACATGAGAGTGAATTTTGGAAATGGTCTTCTTATGTTCATGCCTGAAAGGCCTAAAGTATCTATGGCTGGAAAGGCCAGGCTTTGATGTAGTCACAGCTTCAGGGCTTGCTATGGAAAAAGCTTATGTTTGGCACTTTGGAGCACCTGTACAATTGAGAATTTCTTTCTTTGGCATTTGTGGGCATGCCTGAGTTACTGCCGTTGAGGTCCCTGGAGAAGACAGATGTAGATGGAAGTGGATTTGCATCATGTTAAGTGCTGTCGTGTGGCCTTTGGCAAACTTCAAGGAAGTCTGGGTAACATGCCATTAAAATGTGGCATGTCTAGGGTTTACTATAGAACATTAGGGACTTGGGTTTTCATGAGAAAAAACAAAACTTCCAACGGCATGCTTAAATGTCTGAGGGAGTTACCAGAGGAATTTTGGAGAACTTTATTATTATTTTTTTTATTGACACTGGGGACTCAGTATTTCTTTGATTTGATTCTATACTTTATACTCCTCTAAGTGTATAAACTATCTATGTAAGCTACCTGAATTCATTTTTTTATAGGGCAGTTTAGCTTTTCACTTATCGACCATGGATTCTTTTTATGCAAAGGAAGCAAAATTGAAATAATTAGCAAAAGTAGAAAAAGAATGAAATTGGAAACAAGATGTGTTTCCTTATTAAGTGTATACATTTGTAGCCTAATTGCAATATTATTAACAATAAGTGCATGAAGACATTAGTCATAATTTGCATTAATTTCTATGTAAAGTACATGATCAAACCTTAGCATCACCATTCTGATAGTTTATATAAGACACATCTTGCATTTCCATCATATTTGCTTAAATATATGTTAATAGATGGTAATTATATGCTTTTCATTTGGATAGTTCTTACCTCAGAATGATTTAATATTCACATGTCTAATAGGTTGCCCATGGCTATTGATCATTTGGATCAGAGTTCAATTTGAGTTGCTGCTGGTTAGATTAGAAATTGTAATCATGGTGAAAGATAAATTGCAAGGTCTCTGCAGATTAGTTCTGTGTTCAGATTAGATGTGCTTTCAGGCATGTGGAAGGAGGAGCCCTGTGGTGGTGTCACTTGGGGCCTGTCTGGGGACACACTCAGAGATCTTCCAGAGCACCTTTGCCACTGGATCAGTGAGGCGAGATTTATAGGATATGGCATTTTATTACAATGGAGGTAGTGACAAACATTCATAAATTGTTAGTGAATTATAGTTCCAAGGACCAAAGACAGAAAAGGGGGCATAGTTTGTAAATATAAATTCTGTTGTAATAAAGTGCTGTGCTATTAAAAGAGGGTATTTGATATATGGATATTTGGTTGGGCTTGGTTGGACTAGGGGGCATCTAAAGGAGTATTAATTTAGACAGAAGAGACCGCTGATGAGTCACTATTAAGAGTGTTTTATGTTTGATTAAACAGTTGTTTTAATCTTTTTTTTTTTGTGGTGGTCTTAAATTCTAATGAGCTAAGGCTGGCTTTGAGCTCCTAATCCTCTTGCTTCAACCTTCTTAGTGCTAGAGTTATAGAAGTGTGCTACCATGTTTAGATGAAAGATCAAATTATAAAATAAATATATTTGTATTATAGAAAATTTGGAAAATTGGGAAAACTTCATTCAAGGAAATAAAATACGCTCACAATCTAGGAGCCTTTAGGTATTGCTGTCAATATCTCAAGACATTTTTTCTACCTTTTGCTTTTGATTTTTTTTTTTTCACGAAATCATAGTCACCCTTAGTATCTGTGGAGTGTGCTTGTTTCAGGACCTCCTCTGGGTACCCAAGTAGTGAATGTTCAGGTCAGTTGTGTACAGTGTAATAGTATTTGCATATAACCTGCATATTTCCTCTTTTATTAAGATGGTGTGTCTTTGTTGTCTACTTGACTGGATTTGGAATCACCAATGAGATACACCTCTTCTTGTGTTTCTGAGGCTATTTCCAGGCTGATGTAGCTAAGGTGGGAAGACCTATCCTTAATGTGGGATGGGACCCCGGGCTGAAAAAAGAAAGTGGGTTGAGTACCAATATCCATTAGCCTTTACTTTCTGACTGTGGACATAATGTGACCAGTTGCCTCATGTCCTTGTCACCAGAGCTAGACCACTCTATAGTTTGCAATATGTGCTTTTAATATTTTTATTCACTAATAAATATACGTATACATTAGATACTACATCCCCCACCCTCCACAATGAACTATTATGTGGAGCTGTGTTTGTTAATTTTTCTATTATTTATAAATATCAGTTATTTACACATTTAAAAGTATATGAATATCACCATCTTTATTGTCATTGTCATAAGGGAATTACTTCTATACAAGCTTTATTATTATAAATATTTGGTATTTTTTTTCTAGGCTGATAATCATATTTTCTATAATGGCTTAGGAACAGTTTGGTAATAGTCTCTTTTTCTTTGTGTAACTGTAATTACATATTTAATTTAATTCTTTTTCATCTCTTGCTCTATTGCAGATCAGTCTGGAAAGGGGTAGTTATAGGGAGAAGGTAGTGACGGATCCATTTCCTGATTAGAGAGAATTCTTTTTAAAATGAAGACTAATTAACATGGCTGGGGCAGTTATGCACAGATCACTTTTTATTGGATTAGAAAATTTTTCCTTTTTCCAAGTTTGTGAAGAGATTTATTAAACTTTATTGGATACTTTTCTGTGCATTTGAGAATTACCCAGTTTTTTCCTTTATAATCTGTTTACATGGAAAATCACATTGGTAGACTTTCTAAGGCTTATAAAAGCATACATTCTTGCAATAACATGTATTTAACCATGATACATACATCACCTTTGATCACATTGTTGAAATTATTTTCTAAAACTTCCTTCAGAGGTTTTATGTCTACATTCCAAATAGACTTGTGCCCTTTTGGTATTGTGGCTATTAGCTTTAAGGAATGAGTTGGAAACTTCTTTTTGTTCTAATTCTTTGAGATATTTTGATTGATATTAAAAGCATCTTCTCCAATACTTCTTGGTCTTTCTCATTGGAGATCCCTAGCTCCAAATCTTCAGATTCGAGTACGTATCCTAGAGTAACTATAGAAACCAGCAAATTGTAGGGAGCACTGGGGTAGGGGAGAGGGAGGAGAGATGAGAAGAGCAGAGTACAAATGATTTAAAGGGAAGTGGAAAAATAAGGCGGATCTTTAATTAGAGCAAAACAGAGAGGGCAGTAAGGATGTCTGAAAAGCTCATAAGGGGTCATATTAGTATCTATTTATCTAATAGTGTGTGTGTGTGTGTGTGTGTGTGTGTGTGTGTGTGTGTGTGTGTACACGCTTATATAGTCTAAATAAAATTTTCCTATCTGGTTTGACAATGCCTCCCATACACACAAGAGACATAGACTATCAAGCAGATACTCCAGCACTAGGTATGAGGAGCTGCCATTTGAGTTGTTGGTCAAGGTTGTTTGAGAGACTCCCAAAACATTATACGTTATTGTTATTATTCTTGCTTGCCTCCCAGAAGTTGAAGTCCCCATGAAAGATCTGAGATGGATCTGAACTGAAAGCTTCTTTGTAGACTAGCTTTTATGGCACCAATAAGTGAGCATAAGGTCCACTCGAAATAAGAAAAATCATACCAGGTACTGAAAACATAGCCAATTAATAGGGGCTAGTGAAGTTATTGATCTTTCAGAAAAACCTCCAGTTGTCAGTTTCCTAAATCAGTACAATTTCTAACTACATTCTAAATATTTAATCTGATACCCACAGATAAGTATAAGTCTCACCTCTCATTAAATTAATTTTTTTGAAACAGAAATCATTACAGAAAACCACAACTGATCAAAATTCAGAGAACAAGTGACCATATGGTGCCAGATACAATTGATACATCTACAATACAAACTCTGCCCGTTCATGTCAGGGATCACAGTGGTTGGAAAGATTGTAAGAGCTGGAGGAACAGTCAGTTCTCTGGGCATCCATCTCACCTAGAAATGTCAGAGAAGCTATGCTCATGAAATCTCATCAATGTGGTTGCCTAAACAAGACCAGGACACCAAGAGACATGCTAACATGTGAGGGAGAAATCCCATGGAGCCCCAACTCTGGACAAAGAACTACAGAACTAGGGAATGCTGAGAACGGGGAGACATAATCTTCCCCAAGGAAGAGCCACACAATTAGTGACCCAACATCAAGCATATACATACAAGCAATATTTTACGGACTGAGAAGGCTGTATTTATAAATTTAGGAACATATATATCAATAATTAATTAATGAAAAGGGGAGCACAACTTTGGGATAGCCCATAGAGTGTGTGGAGGAGGGGTACATGGGAGTCTTTAGAGGAGGAAGTAGAAGAGGAAATGATATAATTATATTTTAATTTAAATATTTTAAAAATATCTGTTTTTTTGAAGTTTTAGTAGAACTCTCCCATGCAACTACTGGAACAAAGTTTTTTGTTTTTTTTGTTTTGTTTTGACAAGAATAGGAGTGGAAATTACTGATTTTATCTGCTATGTGGTTATAAGGTACCACACTTAAAATTTTACACTGAAAATTTTATTGTTGAGTTGATGGTTCTGTTTCTGATCATGTTTTCAATTTCTCTGAGTTTTCAATTTTATTGGCCAATTTTGGTTATAGTACTCCTCTAGAGAATGACCACGGACTATGTCTGTGACTATCTTCCAGTATTTATCCCTGATGCCAGAGGCTTTCTTCTCTTCTTCTCCTCCAACTCAACTTGCCAAATTGGCCATTTTATTATTTTGAGATGTGGTAACACATTAAGAAACATGTGTAATGCACAATCAGAAAATTTTCACGTGTGAGTTTTGGTTTGACTTCTACTTTCCAAAAGACTCATAGCTCTTTGACCTATTCATGATCCTTGGAAGGTTTATAAATTGCTTATGCCTAGTATGAAGAAGAGCCTTGGTTCAATGAATACCATAAGTCCTGAGCCAGGCTGTACTCTTAAGAAAGAGAAAAGACAATGGCTTCGACTGTCATTTTCTTCTTCAGTGTAACCTTTTCTATCAAGAGATGGAGATTATTATTTTGATGATTTTAATCTGTATGGTTTCAAGGGCTGCTTTAGCTTGTGGTGGAAGAGTTCTTAGGCCAACACTTAAGTGTAGGCTTAGTCTGATGTTTCAAGTCATTTTCTTGCCCGTTGCAATTTAGCCACCATATAAGAAATGATGATACTCTGAGATTAATGTTTATGAAAATAACCTGAGCTATGCAAATGGAGAAAGTCCAGGAAGCTGGCAAGCACCAGGCTGTGAATGGGAAAGCCATTATAGAAAGCCCAGTCCAGCTTTCAGATGGCCCAGCGCCAGTTCCATCTGACACTAACATGGTGAGACTCCATGAATGAACCTCTGGCTGAAGCCCATTCAATCTACACAAACATGAGAAATAATGACGATTTAAGGATCCAAAGTTTAGGGGAATTTGTTTGCTGCCATGGTAACTTAGTAAAACTAAATTGTAAAGTTCTTTCCCCACAGCCACCCCTAACCTTTCCCGAAGAAATGTCTTATCTTTAAAAGGATAATTATTCATAGGACAGAGTGTCCAAATCATGAAGAGGTGATTGTATTCCTGCTTGGAGGTAAAATGATTCCTCTGGATGACCTGAGATGTCACTGTACCCTCTGCTTAGTGTGAGACTATGTGATACTGGTTGATAAATAAGGAGTGCTCGCCCAAGACTACATAACAATAGGCTGTAGAGTCTGAAGCTACGTTATAGTTAATTCCTGAAATTTTTTGTTGGCTCAGTGTATATTGTTTAAAGCTGATACATTCAGCAATATATGTCATTCTATTATGTGATGCTATAAAATATATAAGCATATGAAGGATGTAATAAACGGGTAAACATGAACAAAGTATATTATATGTGTACAGGAAATATTATAATAAAACCCCTCAACGTATATGTATAACTGACATATAGTAATAAAAGCAATTTAGCAGAAATATGTAGTAACAAATGTCAAAGACAAAGCAGGCGTTTTGCAGCTAACTAGAATGATGGAAATGTATTTGTAACAAGTGGTAAACACTGATGAAAATACAAAATCAAACTAATATATATCATTAGATTAATAACGAAAGCCAATGATGATGCAGTGTTTACTAGGTACAAGGCTCTTTAATAAGTGGTAAGCAAATATTACCTCATTTAATATCAGGCAACCCTTCATGATATTATTAAGTATGCATAGTTTATATATATGAGAGCTCAGTCATAAAGAGGTTAAACAGCACACAAAGAATCAAAGTCACACAGCTAGAGTTCAAAAATGATAATGGTTCTTCTCGTGCAAGATGTTCTTTCAGACCAGCTTCTGAAAAGCAATGTTTTCTAGAGAGCATTGCTCTGGGACTATGGTTGGAAACAATGTCCCTATGAGAGGGACACATTCTTCAGTATTACTCTTTCTTTCCTGAAAATGTGGAGTGAACATCTCAGACATAGCACACACACACACATATACACATACACACACACATGCACACGCACACGCATGCATGAGACATATTATGAAGCATCACTCTTAAGTGAAAAGTGAGACAAAGTAAAGGAGATGTCAAGGACTCTTGAGTTTATGGCTATACCCTTATCTCCGTGGTGACCAAAGGGATGAATTACAGATACAACGAAGGCATCTTTTGTTTCCCACCCTTGGCATTAGAACAGTAATAAAAACTATTCCCAAGTGCTAATTCTTCAGTTGATCTTTTAAATGTGTTTGTAGTTGAAGGATATTAATTTCAGGGAAAATATTATGGACTACAAAAAATTCCTGTATCATGATGATTGATACCATTCATCATATGTATATGTTACGTATGTTTGTGTATGTGTGTGTATATATATATATATATATTTATATATATATATATATATATATATATATATATATATATATATATATGTGTGTGTGTGTGTGTGTGTGTGTGCATATATATGTATATACATATACATACACATACATATACACACATACACACATATGCATACATATATATATACAAGATGCTCTTTCAGCCATGTGTGTGTGTGTGTATTTATTTTTCCTGCTAGTGGAGTAGAATGTTAAGGAAATCAATGCAACCCATCAACTCAACCTGATTTTTCAATGCATTAACCCAGTAGAGTGAATTTCTGCTTGTATCTCTATGGATCATTTAGAGTATTAATTTGTGAGTCTGGGTGGTGACTGTAATTTCTTTTCTTTTTTGGATCATAGTTATTGACCACAAATCCAATTAATTAGTGAGTTAATTGTTTCTGTAGTTTTTTCTTTTCTATCCTTGAGTAATGCCTTCTTTGCTACCATTTCATGGGTAAGATCAGGCCAGCACTATATGATATTTTAAAGGTCTCTCTGTGCACACAGCTGCTTTGACAAGCTGGGGATCAAACTGACAGCTCATTGGAAAGGCATGCCTTGTCACAAACCTGAAGAGACACA
This sequence comes from Grammomys surdaster, assembly GCF_004785775.1. NCBI lineage: Eukaryota > Metazoa > Chordata > Mammalia > Rodentia > Muridae > Grammomys > Grammomys surdaster. The sequence continues at coordinate 15,685,113 of NW_021604636.1, read as the reverse complement.
GAATGACAGTTCACAGGCTCAAGTGCAAGATGGCCTCTCAATCTTCCTCAGCTGGCTAGGATCTCAGCTAATGCAGAGCGCGGATGCCAGACAGCAAAGAGCCTGGAGGAACAAACATGGTCCCAGCAAGGTAATTAGGATTGACAGAATGTTTGCCTGTCCCACAGTCTTCTTTGCAACAGATAGGCATGTTTAATATATTGTGTGAGAGTGTGAGCATGTGCACTCAGCTCTGTCTCTGCTGAAATGGTTAAACCTTCCTCATCAGTGAATGCTGTGTTTTACTTTTGCCAAGGATTTCTCAAACCATTTGTGTCTAGGCTAGAGGCTTGAAAGGTGGTCCAATAATTCCGACTTGTTTCTTCTATGTTATAGCTCTTCATGAAGGAAAACAGAAAATCTAGATTCGGTGAGAGGTGAAGAGGTGGGAGGTCTGTAAGTGTCTTGTGGTCCTTCACAGTTTGTGAGTTCAGGGCCTCTTTTTGCTGTGCCGGCTATGGGTTGGGACGGCCAGGTTACAAACTTAATCCAGGGTCTTCAAGTTTTAACTTATTTGGGGACATCTCAAAAATGAGGGAAGTAGGGAAGGAAGACAGTCTAGATAAGTCTGAATATACTGTTTGATAAGTCTGAATATACTGTTTATTCAGGACTGGGAGGCAGGCTGCAAGAATGATCTTTGTCTAAATCCCAATTATAAAAGGCATACAAGGCATTCTATAGGCGTAGTAGAACCAAGTTAAACTTACCCCCAACTAGTTTATAAATAAATGAGACTCAGACTATGGTTATTTTATTTGGCATTGACAATTACTGGGGGTTAACACCTAATCTACTCTTCTAAGTGCTAGTCTGGCTATCTTCCTAGCTGTGTATGTCAGATACTTGCTGTTTCTCCTGGCCACGTGCTCATGATCCATCTCCCCTCAGAGTGGCTTCTTCCTCTCTCTCATTCTTCCTCTTTCTCCTGCTGGTCTCTCCTCTTTCCCTGTTTCTTCTCCACCTTCAATTAGGTAACTCAAAATCCACCTATCTCTAACCCCTCCAGTAATTTGGCTGTAGCCAACTTTATCTAACCAATAATTTTAAATCAAGGAACAATGTTTACATAGCAAAAGCTTAAAAGTGTGAGAATTTGCAAGTAGGCATAGATTTTACAGAACAGAATTTGGCATTACAATATATAGAAACAGACCAAGCATCAACACAGAAATATATATTTTTGGAAGCACGTGTATATTTGAAACAAATTGTCTTATTTTCATTTATCAAATCAAATGATGTATTACAGGTCTTATATGGCTGGTAATATTGACCTTATGAGGGCTGCAGTCTAGAGAAGACGAAACCAATCTTTCCTAGTTCTCTTGATGCTATAAAGGCAGGTAAGAACATATCTACTCTAAATATGGCAACCAAGCTTCAGGAATAGGGGTGGGGTAGTGAAACAGTGGGGTAGGGGTTACAGGCCAACTTGACCTATGCAGGAAGCTTCTCAACAAACTCTGCACATAATCATTCAAGCAATTCATTCATCCTTTGCTTTCACACCAAGTTAGTTTACTTTAGTAGTCAGTTGTGTATGGCCATGCAGGGAGGCTGATCGCTTCCTTCACTATCCAGGGCGTAAATCTTTGTAACTCTAATTCTGTTATGATAAAGCCTTCAGTTGACAGCATCTCATTCTGGAATGGGATATAGAATTCTGACCAGTGAGGATAGACCTGTTAAGTTGGTTTGGAAGCAAGATTTTGATCCTCAATCTAGGCTCAGGGGAAAGTACAGTAGCTCATCTTTCTGTTGTTTAACATGGAGAAATGATGCCAGGTTTTTAGATATGCCATGCATCATGTGACCATGAGAACTAGATAAGATATTGGGATGTCATGGTGAAGGTGGCAGAGTGGACAAGCAAAAAGAAGTTGACACCTTATGGATGTCACTGAAGATGCAAACAAGCATCTCTAGAAAATATATTGACTAGCATCTTGTTAGATGGGTGAAACATTTCTGATTTTTGAACTGACTTTTTAAACTTGGGCTTTCTTCATTTTTCTAGATGTATTTAATCAATATATTGAGAGAAAATTATATACCCTATTCTAAGCAGCACATAAAAACTTTTATGTCCAGTCATGGCTCAGTTTTTTTTGGAACTACCCATCTATTCGACACTGGTCTATGGATATTCATTCAACCATGGGGTCATTCAATAAATAATTATTGAACTTTTACTGTAGTCACGGACCTGGGACCAGCTCTGAACTAAATCAATAATGTTCGTACTCTGATGGAATATATATTTGAGATAAAGAAGTAATGTTGAGCTTGTGTAGTTAGAGCTTTCTACTCTGTGGACCAATGGTGTCTGTATGTGATCTCCACTTGGCCAAGAGCAGACACCATAATTGTTGATACAAGATGTCCTGAAATCCCCCTGCAGTAGCAGCTCAGGATTGCTTGTTCTCTGATCATTTTAGAACTTTATAATGCTTTATATCACATTTAATTTTTTGCCTTTTAAAATTCATTGGTAGTTAATAGTTGGAATGAATTGTCATAAATATATGAATTTAATTCTCAAGAGACACTGTTAAGTACAAGAATATTTACCTCTAATTAGTCCTCATTCGTATCTGGTAAGGGTCTTGAGCCAGATTTTTAAACAGCTGGTGTCTTTTGTCGCTCCTACACCACTCTCTTAAACTTTCTTAGCTTCCTTTCTTCCACTCTACAAATCTTACTGACTTTTCTATACCACACAGGTGTGTAGGTACGCCAGGCAGCAGGTGTAGGTGTCTCCATTTTATCCTCAAAGGCTTTTATTGTAATCTAAGAGGTTAGGTTTTGAAGATTGACTCTTCTACTCTTTATAAGCCAAGACTTGGCTTAACTGGAATGTGTTGCATACAGAACTGTCAACAATTGTATAAATAAAGTAATAATGCAGGTAGAAAGAATTTAAAGGTTACAGGGTGTCTTTTCAGTAAATCATAACCACATACCCTATAACTGTAACAGAATGTGCAAGCAATATGCTCCACAGGAATTTAAAGACCAGAACTGCATGGATTATGTGGACCGTGCCTCTGGTGAGAGGCACTTCCAGAAGCAGGTTCTCTTGAATTGGGTTTAAACTGGCTCTCTGGTCAGCTTTAGTTGACTTTCTGATGGAGCCCCGCTCTAGCCTTTTGGGGTGCAGATTCCAACTTGATGAGGTCCAAATTGCACTCCTTTTTGTCTGTTGGTACGAGGGTACACTAAGCAGTCATGGAATGTTGGTTCTTGGTCACTTAGCAGAAGTGAGTTATGAATGGTAGGGCAAACACAAGCCACTAGTAGAGAAATATTATTGATATTTCTCATTGATTCCCGGACTAATAAAGTCAGACGAAAATCCCAGAATTTTGGAGCTCTGTAAAACTGAATGGCTTTTTTTTTTTATCTCCTTGACTTTAATGAGTAGATGAGTTGACATGTGAGAATCAGTGTGCATATCGTGTGAGAGACCAGATGCTCTTGGAGTCAGATGACCATGTGGAAGCAGCGCAGGCAGGTGCTTTTTAGTTTGAAACAGTCACTGTCAAATTGAAGAGAAAGTACTGATTGAAGAACTTCAAGGTGTGGGCCATAGGGGTCAGTGTCCTGGTGATTGTGGTCATTATCATCCTGTGGTGTTGCTCAGTGAAGGAAAAAACCACACCAAAGCAGGTTGTTCTGGTTTCAAGACTTTTGACTAAGAGCTTGCTATGCTAACAAACTACCTAGTATTATTTCCAAATAGTTGTGTTGGCTAATTTACATACAATCCAGCATCTAGGAAATGTGTGTTTATTTTTATGTACACTCCAAACTGGAGGTGTGACCAACCCTGTCTACATTTTGTATGGTGACTTTACTGATCTGTGGATGGACTGGGAGAGAAGAGTTCTGGCGCTCTAGAGCACTGAAATGTAGACCAGATGTTGTTGCAGATGTCTTACTGTGGATTCCAGGAAGGGGATGTCAGCAATCCTAGTCACCTGACGTCATCTTCCAAATGACTTTTAAATCTTTGGGTAGATAGGTTCCCATCTTGTGCATCCAGGAGAACACTATTACCTAACACAAATCCTTCATGGCAACGAGGGTCTTATCTTTATACTGGTCCTGCTTTCCTTAAGAAAGCATTGCACACTTATATTTAAAACTCTTGTAAAAGAACTTTCACTGTTACATTAGACATGGGACTGTTTACTTTCTTATTCCTATGACTCACTTGCTATTATAGTATTTTAACCAGGAAGAACTTTGGAATTTTTTTTTATAAAACTATGACCAAAGTTTCTATTTTGCCAAAAGTTAAATACAAACAAAATGTCTATAAGCCTGTGCCTAAAAATAAAAGTGTATCTGTGGCCATCCTAGTTCTTTATAGGTTAGAATGTCATCTCATGTTGGCAGTTACTGTGTCGGTAACAGGTACAAGGAGGGAAGAAGTCATCGGGATGAGCCCCAAACCCATGTGCCTCTTGTTCTTATGAAAGGGGACATTTGAACATAGAAACATGCTTACAGGGTGAGTATGTCAAAGATGTTCCTGTAGACAGAAGTATGTCACAGAATTGCCAAAACAACCAGCAGCCAGGCAAGTGATATACAATAGACAGTTGCCGTCCTTAGAAGGAAGCAACCCTCCCAAGACCTCGATCATGGACTTCTGGCCTCCGGAAGTACCAGACAACAAACTCCTACTGTTTAAACCACCTGGACTGTGGGCACATTGTCAGACCAGCTCTAACAAGTGGATATATCTCTGTATAAACATGGGGTTGTATACAAATTATCTTGTGACATGTTGTACTCACCATGCAAAAGATGTCATGCCTGGTGCACTCAGTAGGGGTAATGTTGGGCAGTGGAAGGAAGGTGGAACATGTAACTGAAGCTGCTGGTCCACAGGTCTGGAATGGGTGTGAGAAGCTGTAAACTTCCTGGGATAAGCCTGCCTCTGGGCTGTGGACCATCTACGGTGCTATCAGTGGGCAGGGACTGGTACTGGCCTTGCCCAGCTTCACTCTTGCCAACCATAGGGCACTGGCAGGGCACTGGTGGAATTGGTACAGGGAGGAAATGTTTCTCCCTCCCTCATATAAGGTGCTGTACATGTATCCTGTGTATGTGTGAAGAGGTCGGTCCTTACTGAGGTCTTAGCGAAGTCAGTCAAGCAAATCAGGACAGGTTTGATACTCTTTTGGAATCCTTGTAACTGCTGCTTTTGTAAAGCAAGCTTCCTGTGGTAGGAACGGAGCAGTCTCTTTAGCTGAGGGGGTTCTCGATCTGCAGAGACAAAAATGTGGTCTAAATGATTAAGGAAGTTATGTCTATGAGTGTTTCAAAAATTGTGTGTGTGTGTGTGTGTGTGTGTGTGTGTGTGTGTGTGCAGGGACTAGAAATGACCCTAAGAACACAGCTTCTTCTAGCCATAATTCCCACAATGTCCAAATAATGAAATTTAGAAAACTGTAAAATAGACCCCCATTTTCAGAGCACTCTGTATACCTTCCAGGTTCAGCCTGCTGAAGTTTAAAATGTTTATATGGAATTCACAGGCCAGAAATGGTCTACATATCTGCTCCATTCTTGGAGTGATTTCTCCATGAAGCAGAGCAACGATGCAAAACTAGGCAGCTGCTGCTTCCTTTTAAGGTCACAAGTCTAATCCCAGCACAGTGTGGAGATTGAAATAGGAAAGTTTATTTAGGGAGAAAATAGTATGTTGTTTTCCTAGGCTGTCAGGTGATTTTTTTCTCTCTCCAAAATTGGTAGGAATTTGGTCCTACTGAATACCTAAGATATTCTGATGATGAGTGGTTGTTAGGGTGACTTTAATTCTTCTGATCTACGCTGAATTTTAAACTTGTTTTTCAGATGCTTATCTTTTATATTTGCCTAAAATCCAAGTCCAGATGATCATATTAATTTCATTGACAAACTGGGTTTTTTATTGTCTATTTTGAGTCAGTGATATCAACTTCTGTAAGAAAATATATTATATGGGCACATGAGCAGAATATGTAAAATGTGAAATTATAGTTATTAACGATATAGGCCCAAATCAAAGTAAAATTCCTTTCCTTTTCTTTGGCTTTTCAGGAATTTATGTATGAGGCAATTCATCATTCCTAGATTATTGACTATTAGAACTTTTAAATCATCTTTCTTACTTTACATGGGGGAAGGAGATAAGAGTGTTTTTCTCAAAGAATTCCATCTGATGGGCAAAGAGAATATTGAATGGATAAGTGCCTGAACCAAATTAAAGCTTTTCCCAAATCATTTGAAAATTCTGGGATTTTGTTGATTTTCTTTTTCTTGTTTCATCAACTCAAAATGATAGAAAAGAGGTCTATAATAGTTTGTGTAACATTAGAGAAATACTCACTTTGTCCCAAGCATTATGTAAATCTATCATTTTTCTTTCCTGACACACCCAGTCCATGCAGACATTATACCATTTTCACCTCTAAAGACATAGAATATGCATTCACAATTTCAAGGACCCAGTTTAACCATTTTGCTTTGACCCAGTTTAACCATTTTGCTTAGGCTTAGAATTTGCACCTGGGCCATGAATTCCACTTTGGAATGATTAAATAGTTGATATGGGCCAAACTCTGATAAAAACGAAAATCCTGTCCATAGCCAAATAAAGATCTGAAGGTCTGTGTGTGCTGAATAGCCTGAGACACCCAGGCAGAGGGTGCCCTCTTCCTTCTGGAAGACACTCTGATGGCACAATGCTGGCAGTGAGCAGGTTTGGGATGCTGTGTGACTCTCGCTTCTGTTTACTCAGAATATTTTCTCCACCCAGACTTATAGAGGCTGCAAGAGTTGAGATTCATCGTCTTCAAGAACACTGATTCTCTAGGCTTTTTCATTTAACATTTTTCAGTTAGCATTTTTGGAACATTTGAGAAGTGTCATATCTTAATAAACTTTTCCTTTTTTAATTCCAGCATATTACTTAACATAGGTTAGTGGCCTCTATGTTTAACTGGGGTAATGTAAGTATACCAGTAAATATAGGGCTACTCAGTTGCAGGCTCATTCCCTTGTGTGGTCCATCATGTTGTGCAGCCTGTGTGTCACTGAATTTATCAGCATGTATGAGGAAGCGAGGGTATGGAGCAGGCATTTCCTATTCTCGTGCCCTGAGCTGGAAGGGATGTGTTACCCCTACTAACATTCTGTTTTGTGGGATTCAGTCCAGCGATTGGCTAACTCCAAATGAATCTGGGATATGTAACTTTGTAGTGAGTACAGGAACAGAGCGATAACTCTCCACTCCAGTATGCCAAATTTTTCAAACAAATATAAAAGATATAAAACAGATAGGCTGCAAAAAGCAATATAAGAACTTTAGATTCATTCTTTTTTTCTAATTGATGAAATACCAACAAGCAGTTTACAGGTGATTTACTTTGGTTCATGAGTTAAGGAGTTCCAGCCCATCATGGTGAGAAAGGGGTAGTTATCAGAGACTTACCACTAGCAGACTTAACAGTAACAGTGTATGATCTGGACCAGGAAGCAGATAATTTAGCCTGGAATCCAGGAAGCACCTGCAACCCATCAGGACCAACATCAGGGCCCACTTCTCCCAGCTGGATTCTACTTCCTAAAGGTTTAAACATGAAATCCTATGGGATGGGGATAGTTTACATTTAAACCATGACAAACACATTTAACATTTATAGTGTTTACAATGCTTATAGTGACTTTGTAGCATGTATTCATTTATACCACTACATGCTACATGTACTCAAATACTGCTGAATGCCCACTATGTCCTGGTATGCCAGGCCCTGGGAGTAGACATGAGCCAGACAGCTTTGCCCCATCAAGTTCCCCACATTTAACAGTTTAGTATAGAAACAGACACTAATATATAATTGCAAACTGTCCAGATGTGCTTTGGAGGTAGTTCTGGGTGGTACTGTGCCATCTATGGTTCACTCAATTCTTTTGTCTCTCAATCTGCTGTGCAGCCCAGGCAGAGCCTGACCCTTGTGATATTCCTTCTCAGCCTCCATTCCCAGTTCAATTTAAATTTGTCTCTGTCATGTCTGATTACAACTTCTTAGTTATTGGACTGGCATTACTGTATGCTTCAGGCTCAATCTTTTTTTGTTTGTTTGTTTTGTGTTGTGTTGGTTTTTAGGACATATAGTATAAGATTGTCACTTCCCACACACTAACTCTGGAAATGAGGGCTGTCTTTTCTCAGAGTTGGATTGATTCCTTCACTGTATACCCTACATAAGCTATCTCACATGGAAATCTTTAATTCTGTTATCTTTGGTAATATGGGTTTCTCCCTCCACAACCCTGTCTCACAAAGTGAACAACCTGGGGGTTGGCAGCCCGTTAGAGCTGCCAACAGAAGATAGGGTCTGGGAGTGGGTTGGTCAGCCTCTTACCCCAGGACAGGCTCAGAATCTCTCAGGATAGATAGACTCTTCCTGGATACAAGTCAGACTTGTCAGCTCAATGCCTAACATGAGAAGAGAAGTATAATCAGCTTTCTACAGTTCTTGAATCTGCTGTCTTATGGTTTTATTAGAATAGGGGTCAGTGGACTATACAGGTATGCAAGTTTGGTAATGTGCTAATGATTCATGTATCTAATGGCTCTTATTTTTGGAAACATATAGGTAAAAGAAGGCATCAGTGTGTAACCATGTAATAAGAAAAGTATTGTTTTCTTAAAACTTTCTAAATACCCATTGTTGTGTTTATAAAGAGATAAAGAGATAAAGAGTATGTTCTATGGGTGTATGGAGAGGTATGGGGGAAGGAGATGTCTCAGTGGGTCCATGACAAGGCATCTCTTCCTTCTGAGGGACCAGCCACACGATGGTATAGCATAGAATAGAGTTTATTCAGGGCGTGAGGAGGGGACCCAAGAGGGTAGTAGAGGCAGAAAGAAAGGAAGAGAGAGAGAGAGAGAGAGAGAGAGAG